>NC_050192.1:27706043-28063543 GCF_008315115.2 Sander lucioperca | reverse complement strand
GGTAGATGAATCTGACGACTATGATGAGAAGCAGGTGGGCCGGGCTAGGCGGATGCTGCAAGTCTTCACTCCCTAACTATAAGGCCGGCTACACACTGGCTGCGTCGCGCGAGCGTGGCATTTTTGTTGCGTGTCAGCTGCATGGCGGCTGTGTGGATTTTTCTATGTTCTACACACCAGAAATGTGTCTGACGCGACGCTGCTGCTGCTAGGTGACGTACAGGTAGGGCTATCTCGGGACATAGCGCCGACAGATTCACTAACATGTATGTAAAGAGCCTATATTGTAAGCCTACCTGATGTTGGACTGTCACTCAGAACACACACTACATTGTTATTGTAGCCTAGCCTATCTTTATATATACATGTATACATATATTACTACGGAAAATTAAAACGCTATTTGTTCTTTTTCAGTTTGAGTTGTTGACAGAAGAAAAGCCATCTTCAACCCTTCTTCTGTTAAGAATTCGCCGGAGGAGAAACAGACGATGATGGTGGGTTCACCCCATGAATCAGACAAGAAAAACTTTCGGAGCTTATTATCACCTCATTGCGGAGTTGCAACTTGATTCCGAAAAACATCTGAATTACGTTCGGATTGTCGGTACACGATCCGTTCTGCCTGCACGATCCGTTCTGCGCATGCGCAAAATGTTCGCGCATGCGCAAAATGTTCACGCATGCGCTGTTGTACGAGGATTTACGACACTGCACGATTTGTTCCACGCTTCCGGTCGACAGCCAAGCTAACGTTAGTTTAGCTAACAGCTAATTCGGCTAACTGCTAGCTGAGACAGCATGTAATAACTTTAAAAGACCCTCAAAATAAAACGTGAAAATAACCGTTAACATATATAACAGCTGTTACGTCAGTTCTACTTTACTTGTGCTCATTTAAAATACAATCACTCAATACTTGTCTTTATTGTAATTACTGTGAAGTCTTAATTTAGCTGTAGCCTGCTTTTCCCATTACGTTTGAGTTAACGTTATTTTAGACTGAATCTAGCTGTCAGCTAGCGGTTAGCCGAATTAGCTGTTAGCTAAACTAACGTTAGCTTCCCGGTGGAGGCTAGCCATAGGCAAGCGTGGAACAGATCGTGCAGGTCGTATCCTCGGTAAAACAGTATTATCTTGCGCATGCGCAGAACGGATCGTGCAGGCAGAACGGATCGTGTACCGACACGGATGTCAGCGGAATAAATGGAGGAGACTTTGTCTATTGTCGGACCCGACCTGACGAGGCAGACAACCAATATCTGTGATCCTATCGAGTCCAAGCAGAGGCTTGCCATTACACTCAGGTAGGCTTGTTATTCTTTGTATAATAAAATAACCAAAGACAGTTGTACACAAAGAACTTTTTTTAATAAACAATTGAACATTATAAACGTTTAAATACCAAAACACTATTCTTTACACTAAAACAGATACATTATTCCACATAATATTTATTTTTTACAACTGAACTATTTACATGTAATGCGATTATTAAAATTGTGGTAGGTAAGTGTGGGTGAAGGGTCAGACAGATCCTCCAAAAATGACCTGGGAGGGTCAGCTTGGGGAGGAACAGGATGATAGTGGGACGGGTCTTGGTGTGTGGGGCTGTATGGGTAAAATGCAGTGGCGGTGTAAGAGTGGCTTCCTCTTATAGGGCCTTGAGTGTTCCTCTGTGCCAGCTGTCGTCCTCCAGTTCAGTGAGGTATGTCAAAAAGTGAGCCTGGGCCTGGGCCTGTGCCTCACGTGATAGCCTATTTAGCCTAGGCACCAAACTCAAAGCAAAATAGTACATCTCCTCTTGGTAGTAGGGACATGAGGGGGGACATTTGATGTTGGAATGGAGATGATGTCCAGTAGCTGTTGCTCAGCTTCAGTAACTAATTGTCTTCTGTCACGTGCAGGTCTTGCTTGAGATAGGGTGCTTTGTCTAGTCTCTGACAGAATAGCTTGAATGCGGGGGTGGGCTGCAGAGGGACTAGCTCGGGGGTGGGGTGTTGATGTGATTGGTGCAGATGGTGGGGTGGGGATGGTGGGGGTGTTAAACCTCTGTGATGTTGGAGTTGCTGTGCACTCCACATCCTTCTCTATTACACTCATATCAATGGGGTCCTGTGTGTCGTCCATTGACTGTACTGGATCCAGTGAACATCTTGAGCTAAAATGATAGTAACAGTGGTCATTGTGATAATCAAGTAACACAATTAATAAACAACCTGTGTGTACATATAATGTAAACAATGAAATGTTTTTGAGCTAAGAAGTTATTCAGTATACCTACAACCAAAACAAGGAAATTAAATTACATACTAACCTTCTTGGATGCAAATGAGGCAGCAGAAACTACATTTCTACCTCGTATTTCCATTCCTTGACTGTCCCACCTGCAGAGCCACTGGGAGGATGCTTTTGTTTTTTATGCTTTACAAAAGCATCTCTCAGGATCTTCCACCTTCTTTTGCAATCATCACCTATGAGGAGAAAATATAATCTCATCAATAGTACTAACACAGTAATATTATTACAACTATATTATTATTACTCATATTGTCAATGACATCTTTTTCTTTCTGACACAGATACCTTGCAGCAGGAGAAAGCTTTACTAGCCTGGCCTATCAGTACCATGTGGGGGCAATGACTGTGTGCTCATTTGTGCACATGATGTGCAGTGCCATTGCTTGGGTGCGATAGATGGGAAGCACATCACCATCAAAGCACCGCCCAATTCTGGAAGTCTGTTTTTCAATTATAAGAAGACATTCTCCATTGTTCTTCTGGCACTTGTGGATGCAGACTACAGGTTCACCTACATCCAGGTGGGAGACTTTGGCCGGGCCAGTGACAGGGGGGGGGGGGGGTACGCCTCTTCAAGGCTTGGCAGGGGCATGGAAGCCAAAAAACCGAATGTGCCCAAAAACACCCTTTTACCAGGTTCAGGTGTGCAGGGTCCCATGCCCTACGTCATTGTCGGAGATGCGGCATTTCCTTTGAAAACTTACCTTATGAGGCCTTTCCCAGGTCATCCTCTCCCAAGGTGGCGTGAAAACTTCAATTACTGACTGCCCTCGGCCAGAATGGTAGTTGAGTGTGCCTTCGCCATCCTCACTGCGAGATGGAGGGTGCTGCTCTCGAGGCTGCAGATCACACCGGACTATGTGGACACCGTAGTGATGGCTTCGTGCATCCTGCACAACTTCCTCACCAACCCATCGCAAAACCAGAGATGGCAGGACAAGGCAGAACAAACTGGAGACAGGTTGCCTATTATAAGGAACATGGGAGGAAACAGGGGCAGCAAGGATGCCTATGCAGTGCAGGAGAAATTAAGCACATTCTTCAATTCTCCGGAAGGGAGCCTGTGATCACATCATAACTCATGTAGTTATGGATCCATGCCATGCCAGACTTCGATGTGGAACAGTAGTGTTCATTGTAAATAGTTTAAAAACTTGGTTTTCTGTTCTTGTATATAGTTTGTCATGTTTGTGTGTATTTTAAAACGTTCTGTGTGGCACTTCAATTAATGACCTGCAAATATCCTTTCTCTGTTCCTAATTATAAGAATTATCCTAAATAAAGAATGACATGTTGATCTCGATGCACAAAAAGCTCCGCCGGAGGTGTGAGTTGAAAGTCTGTCGGACAGGGGCCTCCTCCAGACGTTCCCAATTTACCCGCACTACCCGTTTGGGCTTACCAGGTCTGTCCAGAGTCTTCCCCCACCCCCTGACCCAACTCACCACCAGATGGTGATCGGTTGACAGCTCTGCCCCTCTCTTCACCCGAGTGTCCAAAACATACGAGGAGCTGTGGTCTTAGGGTCTTAGGTGCCTCCAGGGGCGGTAACCCACGAACACCGTGGTGGACACCGGTGGTCAGGGAAGCCGTCCGACTGAAGAAGGAGTCTTTCCGGGATATGTTATCCCAGAGGACTCCGGAGGCAGTTGCAAGGTACCGAAGGGCCTGAAGGGCTGCAGCCTCTGCCGTGAAAGAGGCAAAGCAGCGGGTGTGGGAGAAGTTTGGAGAAGACATGGAGAAGGACTTTCGGTCGGCACCAAGGTGCTTCTGGAAAACCGTTCGCCACCTCAGGAGGGGGAAGCAGGGAACCATCCAAGCTGTGTACAGTAAGGATGGGACGCTGTTGACCTCGACTGAGGAGGTAATAGGGCGGTGGAAGGAGCACTTTGAGGAACTCCTGAATCCGACTAATACGCCCTCTATATTAGAGGCAGACCTGGAGGATGATTGGGGATTGTTGTCAATTTCCCAGGCGGAAGTTACTGATGTAGTCAAACAACTCCACAGTGGCAATGCCCCTGGGATTGATGAGATCCCTCCAGAAATGCTCAAGACTCTGGGTGTGGAGGGGCTGTCTTGGTTGACACGCCTCTTCAACATTGCGTGGAAGTCTGGGACGGTGCCTAAGGAGTGGCAGACCGGGGTGGTGGTCCCCCTTTTCAAAAGGGGGACCAGAGGGTGTGTGCCAATTACAGGGGTATCACACTTCTCAGCCTCCCCGGTAAAGTCTACTCCAAGGTGCTGGAAAGGAGGGTTCGGCCGATAGTCGAACCTCAGATTGAAGAGGAACAATGTGGATTCCGTCCTGGTCATGGAACAATGGACCAGATCTTTACTCTCGCAAGGATCCTGGAGGGAGCCTGGGAGTATGCCCAACCGGTCTACGTGTGTTTCGTGGATTTGGAGAAGGCGTATGACCGGGTCCCCCGGGAGATACTGTGGGAGGTGCTGCGGGAGTATGGGGTGAGGGGGTCTCTTCTCAGGGCCATCCAATCTCTGTACAACCAAAGCGAGAGCTGTGTCCGCGTTCTCGGCAGTAAGTCGGACTCGTTTCAGGTGAGGGTTGGCCTCCGCCAGGGCTGCGCTTTGTCACCAATCCTGTTTGTAATATTTATGGACAGGATATCGAGGCGTAGTCGGGGTGGAGAGGGGTTGCAGTTCGGTGTGCTGGGGATCTCATTGCTGCTTTTTGCAGATGATGTGGTCCTGATGGCATCATTGGTCTGTGACCTTCAGCACTCACTGGATCGGTTCGCAGCCGAGTGTGAAGCGGCTGGGATGAGGATCAGCACCTCTAAATCTGAGGCCATGGCCATGGCAGGAAACCGATGGAGTGCCTTCTCCAAGTAGAGAAGGAGTCCTTACCCCAAGTGAAGGAGTTCAAATACCTTGGTGTCCTGTTCGCGAGTGGGGAGACAATGGAGCGGGAGATTGGTCGGAGAATCGGCGCAGCGGGTGCGGTATTACATTCAATTTATCGCACCGTGACGAAAAGAGAGCTGAGCCAGAAGGCAAAGCTCTCGATCTACCAGTCAGTTTTCGTTCCTACCCTCACCTATGGTCATGAAGGCTGGGTCATGACCGAAAGAACGAGATCCAGGGTACAAGCGGCCGAAATGGGTTTCCTCAGGAGGGTGGCTGGTGTCTCCCTTAGAGATAGGGTAAGAAGCTCAGTCATCCATGAGGAGCTCGGAGTAGAGCCGCTGCTCCTTCGCATCGAAAGGAGCCAGTTGAGGTGGTTTGGGCATCTGGTAAGGATGCCCAGCTGGGAGGAGGCCTCGGGGAAGACCCAGGACTAGGTGGAGGGATTATATCTCCAACCTGGCCTGGGAACGCCTCGGGATCAACCAGTCGGAGCTGGTTGATGTGGCTCGGGAAAGGGAAGTGTGGGGTCCCCTGCTGGAGCTGCTCCCCCCGCGACCCGACACCGGATAAGCGGATGAAGATGGATGGATGGATGTTGATCTCTACAAAACAACTTATTTTATTTATATTATCACAGTCAATAGGCCTGCACTGAAAACAGCTGTGTTTCATAGTCTGTGGGGTGACTTGAGTTTTGAAAGGTAGGGGAGATTTTTCTGTGGTATGTGGCAGATGAACACATCACTTCAAACAAACTTTTTAAATGGTAGTTATATTGTTAGTATAATGTAATAGTGACAAAAAACACACAGAAATAACAACTTGACGTTTACATATTCCAACAAACAAAGTTTTGTACAGGTCAATTAGTTAATTAATTATGCACCTGAGACATGCGTGTCACGCATGCAGTGTGTAAGCTCTAACCTGTTAACATGGGAGCCAATATAAAAACAGACATGGCTGACACGCTCCCGCGATGCATCCAGTGTGTAGCCCGCCTAAGCTTTATCGAAGAGGAGAGTTTTAAGTTTACTCTTAAATGTGGTGACGTGTCTGCCTCCCGAACCCAGACTGGGAGCTGGTTCCACAGGAGAGGAGCCTGATAGCTGAAGGCTCTGGCTCCCATTCTACTTTTAGAGACTCTAGGAACCACAAGTAACTCTGCATTCTGGGAGCACAGTGCTCTAGTGGGACAATAAGGTACTATAAGCTCTTCAAGATATGATGGTGCTTGAAGTGGTTAGAAAAAATGAAATCGGAATCGGCTAAAATCGGTATTGGCTGGCCTAACTCAATGAAAATCGGAATTGGCCTAGAAAGTTGTAATCGGTGCATCTCTACTTATTTTGGCAATGTTTCAAAGGTGAAAAAAGGCTGTTCTTGAGGTTTGTTTTAAGTGGGCGTTAAAGGATATATCCTGATCAAAAATAACTCCTAGATTTCTGACAGTAGTGCTGGAGGCCAGGGCAATACCATCCAGAGTAGCTATATCTTTGGATAATGAGGTTTGGAGGTGTTTAGGGCCCAGCACAATAACTTCAGTTTATTGAGTTTAACATCAAAAAATTGTAGGTCATCCATGATTTTATATCTTTGATGCATGCTTGAAGTTTGGCTAACTGACTGGTTTCATCTGCCTTGATTGATAGGTATAATTGTGTGTCATCTGCGTAACAATGAAAGTTAATTGAGTGTTTCCTAATAATATTGCCTAGAGGAAGCATAAGGTGAATAGAATTGGTCCAAGCACTGAGCCTTGTGGAATGCCATGGCTAACTTTAGCATGCCTGGAGGAATCTTCGTTAACATTAACAAATTGAGCTCAATCAGAGAAATAGGACTTAAACCAGCTTAGTGCGATTCCTTTAATGCCAACTAAGTGTTCCAGTCTCTGTGACAGGATGGTATCGTCGATAGTATCGAATGCAGCACTAAGATCTAATAAGACAAGTATGGAGACAAGACCTTTGTCGGCAGCAGTTAGAAGGTCGTTAGTATTTTCACCAGTGCCATCTCTGTGCTATGATGCATTCTAAATCCTGACTGAAAGTCCTCAAATAAACTATTGCTATGTAGAAAGTCACATAACTGATTAGCGACTACCTTCTCAAGGATCTTGGAGAGAAAGGGAAGGTTAGATATAGGTCTATAGCTGGCTAAGTCGGGTAGATGGTTTAGCTGAAGAGACCTTTAACATTAATTGTTGAAGGTCTTTAGGACAAAAGCAGTCTAAGTATATGTCAGGTCTTACCGTTCTTTCTAGCGGTCCTGCATTTAAAGGTGAATCATTAGAAGTTGAGGGCAAAAGGTGATGAATTTTATCTCTAATCGTTTTAATTTTATCTTTAAAGAAGTTAATGAAGTCGTCACTACTCAGAGCTATATGCATAGATGGCTCAATAGAGCTGTGACTCTCTGTCAGCCTGGCTACAGTGCTGAAAAGAAACCTTGGGTTGTTCTTATTTTCTTCTATTAGTGATGAGTAATAGTCTGATCTGGCATTTCTGAGGGCCTTCCTATATGTTTTCAGACTGTCTTGCCAATCTAAAAGAAATGTTTCCAGTTTGGTGGAACGCCATTTACTATTACTATTAATTATGTTTTTACATTTTTTAATTGTCACCTGTGTTTTCCTTTACATGAATAAAGACATATCCATCATAAATTGATGCAGAAAAAAATCAGGACCCCCCAAACCCCCACTTCATGTCTCCCCACGAGTGTTGAAACGAAACCTATGCCAGGCCAGCTCATCAGTGGCCTGGCATCTCACTGGCACTGATTGAACTGGCAACCTTTGGGCCAATAGTGCGCTTCTCTAACTTCTGTGCTACCAACCGCCCAAGTTGCCCACCTATTTTTTTCTATCAGCCCACCCTAATATAGCAGGCTAAAACCGGCCCTGCTCCATTCATCTGCATGAACGGCAGTACAGGCAATCTGCAAACTTTCCCTCAAATTACCAACTAAAACGAGCGGTAGCTAGCTAGCTTTGTCGGCAAAACACTAAACAAGACATTTTTAGGCAACCATAATGTTCCAGTTAACTTTGATGAAGTGTAAACACAGTGAGAGGGTCAAAGTCTAAGACAAAAACATGGACAACACCCAAAAACAAGTTCACGGCCCATTTCTTCATGGATGTATTAGCTCATTAGCTCATCTTAGACTTAACTGCTATCAGTGTGGACTAGAGCATGTGAAGGCATCACGCAGGTTAGAGCTACCAATCTACCGACGACACACACAGTCGACACATGCCTGCAATTACATCTTAGTGCCAGAGCTGCTGCTAGAAACTCAAATCTTACGGACAACATCTTTAAACCTACAACAGGCTTCGCTGCTGCTGACTCAAAAAGAACGGTCCTGAAGGAGTTTTAAGCAGCGTGAGAAGTTTTATGTGATTCACCATTTTCCGTGGAGCTGTGTAAAATGTTACAAATGTGTCAGTCTCCAACACGCCTGTTTATGTGCAGAAGAAACTGTGTAAAATAATTAATCAGTTATAAATCTGTTTTTCTCTGCATGACAAACTGAAGGTGTGGCGTGAAACATGTAATTTTGCGTGAGTGGGACGCAACTATGTCATGGCAGATGTATATCTCAGGACCCAAGGAAGCGCAGTGTTTAGTGGGAAGTTATTTGGATGGGCGGTTCTCAAAAAAACTGCAAGCAGCAATACAGGAGGCTAAACAATTGCCTAGACCTCCTGTTATGTTAACTTTGCTCTGTCATCGGATCTCTGCATCAGGATTAATAAAAGAGTGACTGGCTTGAGACTGAAAAACACTGTATTAAAAGCAGCGGTTCTCTCTGGGAAGATACTATTTGGGATTGGTGTGATGTTGCAAGTGTGAAAACCATTCTGCAAATAAATCATTTAGTCTTAATGGGACCTCAGGGGAGGAAACTAATGTGCAATTCAAATTATGTTGGGGCCTCACACTGTTGTTTTTCTGCTGACCTTTTAAAGAATTCAAAAGCATTTCACACAAACTCTGTTAACATTAGCATTTCAGATCAAAATTATGCAGCTAAATTAAGAATGAGTTCAGAGAGACAAGCAGCGCTGCACAAGGCAGGCGCAAGTACAGCTCATCATTGTCATGATTTGAAATCATGGTTCCAGGGTCATTTGCTCCCTGCGGAGACTACAGACTGGCGATAACCTATCTGCAAAGTGAGAACTCTATGTGAATGTGTGTGTCTGTCTTTCCAGTATCTCTTGTTGACTTCTCTGCGAGCCCGCTCTCCATGTTGTAGTTCAGGTGTATTTACAAAAAGTTGCGTTGTGGGAAACAAGAATAGTTTTTCAGTGTCTTTGTCTTCAATAGTGTTTTCTGTGTAGAAACGTGGTGTGCAGCCGTCAGCCTGTCGCGTGTGGTTCCTTCCTGAAACAATCTCTTGAATGAATCTTCCTCTCTCCCCCTCTACACACCTGTAGCTGGGTTAAATCAGATCAACCAACACTCCCCCTCATATCACGTGTCAGCACTTACCCTATCAACTATCTACTGAGAAGACCTCTCGTAACAGTTGTCAATGGACATAACCGACTGGTATTTCCATTTTACAATATGTCAGCACCATGCCCTGACCAGTCAGTTGATGTGTCTAGTTCGCAAGCGTTTCAGATGTGTTTTCACTTGCACGTCTCACGCAACAGATAGGATCTCATTTTATTCTATGCAGCTGTCTGCACTGGGTCCGTTCAGCTTGTGTCTCAGCCCCATCTCACAAGTGTTAAACCAACCTGAAATGTTTATTTCCGCTTCAAGTCTATTTTTTGGACAATACCCAATTTTTTGATGCCCAAGAAAAAAAATCTATATTTTTCAACCTAAGCGAAGCAGAGGTGCTGTGTTTCTGTACAGAGCCAGAGAGCAGCACACTCTGCAGTGGTTTGTAATCCCACAGACTCTCCCTTCACTTTTACCCAGCAGCTGGTAGAAGTGGTTATTCTTGGACAAACTAAACCTGCACTGTACATTTACTGCCACTAGCCAACTCTGCTCTGATCGCCAACACCTCACTGCTCTGCGGCTTGAAGCTTTGAAATTTGTGGACCAGACCGAACCAGTATAGACATTAGCTCAGCGTCGCATGAACGCTGTTGGCATGCCAGCATGAAACTGACATGAAGTTTGCGTGTAGACGCTGAGTGAGGGTACATATGGTGGCCCTGAAGTGCAAAACACAATGTCAATACAGAAATCGCAACAGCAATTCACATTACACAACCGCAGTTCACAAAACACAACAGCATTTGAGACTCAAACCGGAATAGGTAGGTCCGTATTGGACAATGATTACTCGTCGCGACTGAATGCACTGGCAGTCTGCGTGCAAATACAAAGACTGCAAATAAAATAATGAAAAGTTAAAACACACAAGGTATGTTGGACACTTCGAACTGCAATATAATACAAATATATAATATATACTTTTTTGTTCTTTTTTTCCCACCGGTTATGCGGCAAGTCCCATCCTACAGTGCTGTGAGTGCAAGTGTAGATATTGCCAATATTATATATCTATTTACACTCCAGATTTAAGGTGTTTGAAGACCAGTGGCAGGAGGCCCAGCGTCATCTACACCTGGATGACGATTCACTTTATTGCGTCTATCTCGATGGCAACACAAGATTGAATGTAATATGTTCATTAAATGCAGGTATTGTTATGAATACATCATTTTATGAGACAAAGGTTATATGAACAAGGGGTTAAATTGAGTTGCATCCGGGGGGCGCTCGAGAGCAGCGACATGTAAACGCGCTTTTTCCATGAGCTCTGCATGAAGATGACAATTTCGTTACATTTCAGCCTCTAAAACAACCCAAAAGCTGACTAAGGTGTTTCCCTAACATTGTATGTTGCATATGCTGCAGTCCTTTTTTCCTTTTTTTCCTTCTTTTTTTTTTTTTTTTATTATTTTCTTGAACAACGCCTGCACCCATGTTCAGCAAGCAAAGGCATAAGCCTGCAGCTAAAACCTTGGACTCTCCTTGGATGGGGCCACCCGCAGACACACTGGCCGTTACTACCATAATGAAGGCCATCAAAGCCTCCGAACAAATGGTCATGGCCAAAATAGAAGACACGGTGACTACACTGTTGGCAGACCTGTATGCAAAGATAGAGAACCTCTCCAAAGAGCTGCGTGGAGAAATAGCCATGTTCGCTCCGAGACACGGGAAGCTTTAGAGACTGCTAACCAGGAGCTTAAGCTACAGGCTACATCAATACGTAGCCTGGAAGACGGCGCTAACAACTACTCCGACCGGGTCGTTGAACTAGAGTCACAGCTCTCTTCGCTATCCTCCCAAGTCAAGCAGCTAACATCCAAGACGGAAGATCTAGAGTCAAGGCAACGCAGAGATAATTGCTGTGTTGTCGGTGTGGACGAAAGCCTCTGGGATATTCGTAAGCTACTACTAAGATTCACTGGCACTGGACTACACTCCGACACTTGACCGTGCTCACAGAAGCCTGCTCCCTAAACTCAAGCAGGGGGATCCCCCGCGACCAATCGTTGTGAAGTTTCACTACTTTCAAGAAAAGATGGATGTCTTGAGGAAAGCATTACACCAGCGCCCCATCCTGCATAACAACAAACAGATCTACATTTATCCAGACCACACCGCTGCCGTGAGGAAGAGCTGTGCTGCCTTCAAAGAAGCAAGGGAGCTGCTGAGACATCGCCCTAACACCCGGTTTGGCCATTTGTTCCCCGCAACGTTGAAAATCACTGCCAGATGGAGAACGAAGATCGTTCGACTGCCCTGCTGAAGCTAAGCAGTACATTATCGAACACTTGCATACCGAGGATACAGGTAACTGAGAGACTGTAAACCTCACACTCGCATACTTATTAAACATGTAATCCCATAAAATGTCAAGTACAGACAGTTTACCTCTCAGCTGAACGGCAAACTAAGACATGACAGCTTTCGATCTGTGCATTAACCATTATGTCAGTATCTATTCAGACAGGGGGTTTACTTGTAATCAGAGGCGGATAAGAAGATAAAAAATACATAATATTCGTAATATTGATGTTTTTGTCTAACGTTGTATTTGAGGATGTAAACAATTAAGATATTAATAATAACAAAATACAGTTTCATGTATTTGTCTCATGTATTGTGTGTTCGGCCGGCCGGCCGGCGGCAGCAATCTGAAGTGGAATGAAGCCAGCAGCCACGGCAGAGAGCAGAAACACAGGAGTCGAACATGTCCCCCCACCCTCCCCGGAAGAACTACAAGTGCACAAACTTTGTAACAGGTTCTGGGGCCCGTCTATAGTAAATACAAATAAACCATGATAAGATCTGGTGATTAAATGTTGATTAAAACAGCGGTTATTGGGCTAAAAATACCAATAATAGCAAAGCTATCTGTGGGCCCGTCACGGAATTTTCGGCGATTCCGTGAAACTGTCACAGATTTTGAGTTAAGGGGCCATGTTCATTTCATGGAATTCTGTGAGACCAGGTTGATTCCTTCAGTTCTTGTTTGTGTATGGCAGCTACGTAAAGTAACCAATTCGGAATTCTCAATCTTAGAGGATCATTATCTCTCTACACTGTTTTCTTCATGCATAGTTCTTGTATGGTTTAGATAGACACCAAGTGTTGTTGTTCGATGGCATGCTCAACAGGCGAGCAACCTACATGGCTAATATCCCTCAAGGAAGGGTACCAAGAGTTTTTTGTTAACTACTTTTCAACTTTTCAGAGTTGTATTTTAAGTTTGTTTGTACTGTATGTTTGTATTATGAGATCCAACTACTTTTTTCAAGGGCTTGAGGACACGACATATCTTTAAAAATCTGATATAACATCGCAGAGACAGATACATAGAGCTCCTGGCTCTGTCTCTTTCATCTCCTGGAACATTAGAGGCATGGGCAACGCAGTTAAAAGCAACAAGATTTTATGTCATTTGAGATCATTTGGCCCAGACATTATATTCTTGCAGGAGACACATCTGAAAGTCAATCATCACACGAGGCTAAGAAATAATTGGATCGGCCAAGTCTATCATTCCAACTTTAACCACAACTCAAGGGGTGTGGCAATCCTCTTTAGGAAGGGAGTCCAATTCGATAATACCAGAACAATCCAAGACCCCAATGGTAGATTTGTCATATTAATTGGCAAGCTTTACAACTCTCCAACTATCCTGATTAATATGTATGGTCCAAATTGGGATGACCCTCAATTTTTCACTAAAGTAATTGCATCCTTACTTGTTGTTAACTCCCATCAGCTCATTATAGCTAGAGACCTGAACTGCTTACTACATCCGCAATTAGATAGATCCAATCCCAAACCGGACAGCCAACTATCCAAATCTGGAGGTGTCGATTCTTTCAAACACTCCTATAGTCTTGTCCATGGAGGAAACTAAATCCAGATGCAAAACAATTCTCTTCTTTTCTCACCTGTTCACAAAAGTTGCTGAAGGATAGACTATTTTCTTATTAATAATAATCTCCTTCCACATGTTACCAATTCACAATACCATAGAATTGTATTGTCAGATCACTCTCCTGTGCAGTTAGACATTCACTTTCCAAAAAAAATCTGACCACTACAAACATGGCAACTTGACCCCTCTATATTATTATGCACCGAATTTAAAAAAATTATCGCTGAACAAATAGACCTTTTTCTTGAAATAAATGACCATCCGGACATATCACATCGCACTTTGTGGGAATCACATAAAGCCTACATTAGAGTTCAGCTAATTTCATACGTGGCACATAAGAATATTGAACGCAATAAACTCCTTTTAGACATTGAGTGGTCTATAACAGACATTGACAAAAAATGTGCAATATATCCCACACCAGAATTACATAAAGAGCGTATCTTTATTATTGTCACGTCTAGTCCCTTGTCAAGTTTCTTTGTTTAGTTGGTTTCATGTTTTCTGTTGGTTTTCCTTTTTCCTGTTTTATTTTGAAGTCTGTTTTTTCTCCCTAGTCTTGTCTGGTTTTACTTCCTGTCTTTTGGTTTTCCCGTCCTTGTGATTGTCTTATGTGTTCCACCTGTTGTATCACCTGTCCCTTGTTAGTCCTCGTTATCTGGTGTATTTATTCCCTGTGTTTTCTGTGTCTGTTGTTGGTGGATTGTCATTTGTTTTTCATTGTCAGTCTTTGGTGTAGAGTGCTGTTCTGTTTGCTGCTGTGTTTTTGTGCTCCTGGATTTTTACCTGTTTCTTCCGTGTTCCTGTGTTTCTGGATTTTCTCACCTGCCCTGCTTACAAGTTTGTAAGTCTCCTTGTGTTTTCATTAAATTACTATTATTTCAAACTGCTGCACTCTCCTCGCCTTCCTGCATTTGGGTCCAAGCCTGCACCCTGACAATTACAAATTATTAATTACAAAAACCACAAGAGACCCAAAACTTATAAATAGCCAATTCAAAAACTATTACTCAAATCTATATCTGTCAGATGCGGATACAGATACAACTAAAATGCAATCCTTTTTGGACTCTCTTGATGCCCCCACTCTTAGTCCAGACAACCGACTCTCCCTTGATCAACCTTTCACCATCCGCGAGATCCAAGCTGCAATTAACTCCATGCATAGTGGGCGGACCCCAGGACCTGATGGGTTTCCAGTCGAGTACTGTAAGATATTCTCTTCCAGATTAGTGCCTATACTTAAATCAATGTATGACGAAACGCTGGAGACTGGCTGTTTACCACCGACCCTCACCAAAGCAACTATATCATTAATATTAAAGAAAGATAAGAACCCACTTGACTGCTCATCCTATAGACCAATTGGTCTCCTCTGCTGTGATTATAAAATTCTGACCAAATCTCTGGCAAACCGATTGATGTAATTCCATCACTGATACATCAAGATCAGACCGGCTTTATCCCAGGTCGGTAGCCATTTTTCAATCTGAAGCGGCTCTTCAATGTAATGTATTCCACCCATCCCACACAGCAGCCTGAGGTAATTCTGTCACTCGACACCGAGAAGGCGTTCGATAGGATAGAGTGGGAGTATTCTTTATGGGAGTCATAAAGAAGTTTGGATTTGGAGAAACATTCAGCAACTGGATTAGAATTTTTTATAGTAGCCCAATGTCAGCTGTGAAAACAAATGGCTCTATATCAGCATATTTTCCCATATATAAAGGTACGTGTCAGGGCTGTTGTTTGTCACCATTCCTATTTGACTTAGTCATAGAACATCTTGCCATTGCAATCAGTGACAATGAGGGGATCATGGGCATCACGAGAGGAAACCCAACCCATAAGACTGCGCTCTACGCGGACAACCTGCTCCTTTTGTCGCCAACCCAAGCCAATCTATACCTCACCTCCTGCAGCTACTGCAGGAATTTGGGAGTTTCTCTGGCTATAATCAGAATCAGAATCAGAAAGGGTTTTATTGCCAAATACGTTTTTTAACACATACAAGGAATGTGTTTTGGTGTTGTTGGTGCACGTCACACATTCTCTAGATGGAATATTAAACAATATAAGTATATGTACACAGTATGTATTAAATTAAAAATAAAGATAGAAATAAAAAAATAAAGAGCATTACAGCAGAGAGAGAACAGTGGCATGAAGAGCCAAGGGTGGAGAATCAGGGTGGTTTCCGGGCATTGTTAATAAGGCTAGTGGCGGAGGGGAAAAAGCTGTTCATGTGACGTGAGGTTTTGGTCCTGATGGACCTCAGCCTCCTGCTAGAGGGGAGTGTCTCAAAGAGTTTGTGTCCGGGGTGGGAGGGATCGGCCACAATCTTTCCAGCACGCTTCAGAGTCCTGGTGGCGTATACGTCCTGGAGCGGCAGCAGATTGCAGCCAATCACCTTCTCAGCTGACCGAATGACACGCTGCAGTCTGCCCTTGTCCTTGGCAGTGGCAGTAGCGTACCAGATGGTGATGGAGGATGTGAGGATGGACTCAATGATGGCTGTGTAGAAGTGCACCATCACTGTCTTTGGCAGGTTGAATTTCTTCAGCTGCCGCAGGAAGTACATCCTCTGTTGTGCTTTCTTGACGAGGGAGCTGATGTTCAGCTCCCACTTGAGATCTTGGGAGATGGTAGATCCCAGGAAGCGGAAATACTCTGCAGTGTCAATTGTGGAGCCACAGAGGGTGATGGGGGCAGGTGGGGCTGGGTTCTTCCTGAAGTCCACAACCATCTCCACTGTCTTTAGAGCGTTGAGCTCTAGATTGTTTTGATTGCACCAGTTCACCAGGTGGTCAGCCTCCCACCTGTAGGCGGACTCGTCACCATCAGAGATGACTCTGATGAGGGAGGTGTCGTCCGCAAACTTCAGAAGCTTGACGGACTGGTGACTGGAGGTGCAGCTGTTGGTGTACAGGGAGAAGAGCAGAGGAGAAAGAACGCAGCCCTGGGGCGATCCGGTGCTGATGGTCTGTGAGTCGGAGACGTGTTTTCCCCAGCTTCACATGCTGCTTCCTGTCAGACAGGAAGTCAGTTATCCACCTGCAGGTGGAGTCAGGCACGCCTAGATAATATAAACTAAACTTATCAAAAAGTCTACTCTTCCCTATAAATGATATTAGCAGAACACTAGATTATGATACATTTTCTTTTAAACCTGAATATCAATCCTTTAAGTACCTAGGTGTACATGTAACAGTTCATTTAAAACACTTAAAGGGATATTTCACCGTTGGAAAGATGAATATATCTTTAAATTGGGTCACTTATGTAGTAGAAATGTGAATTTTTTTTAGAAATTGGTGGCTTCTAGGCCAAGAAAAGCCAGAAAATTTTATTTTGGCTCATGTGGATGAAAGACACCAAATCCCAAAATGCACTTGCTTCGATGCTTTAGCGTCTACTCCTAAGCCACGCCTACCGTTTACAGACAGACAGACAGTGAGACGGTCAACTTAACTCAAGTCATTGTCATTTCAACCATATACACGAAATGTTTCACCGTGGCTCAAGTGGTGTTACACATTTAAAATGTATAAAAACAACATTATATAAAAAAGACATACGAAACAGGCTACATTTAGTGCACGCACATTATAGGCTCCGTAAAGTTCAGCTAACCCATAGCTACTAGCATTAGCGCTTGGTAAATAACGAGTAGAAACACAGCCATAAATTTGCGTGGAATGTAGAATGGTCAGCATTTAACAGTCACAAACTCCACCAGCAGTTAGCAGTTAGTTGGATACAAGCACCCCATTTCTGCACCAGGCAGTCCATGTTAACACAGCCCACCTCCACTAGCTAGTCTTACCCGGCGACAGAGCAGCCGGCCTGGTAGCTGGATAGTCCCGTACACTCTTGTTCAGCAATGTTTCCACAACAACAAAAACACAGCAGTCTCTGAACTTGCGTTGGGAGTTTCGTTGAAGTTGGATGTAGTCCAGTTTGTTGTCTAATGAGCGGACACTGGCAAGCAGGATTGATGGAACAGGTGGCCAGCTAGCGTTAGCTTTCCACCGGCAAACTCGTTCAACGTTCCCCGCTGATGATGTCCCTTTACCGGCCAGAGGCATCAAGCAACACCGCTGGTCTCCATAGCAGGCGGGTGAAGCTGTGTCGAGTATTCCGTCTGTAATAAAGTGTCCTGCATATTCTCTGATCTGTACCAATGTATCCCGGTGGTACACGTGTGTGGTAGTTTGAATGCACATAATTGTTGTTCGAATATTTCCTTCGGGATGAATACATGTAGGCCTATCTATCTATCTATCTAAAGTTTTCTGCTGAGAAGCCACTAAGCGAGGATTCAAGATGGCTGACGCTCGTTTTGGTAAGTGAATCTTAGAAGAAAGACGACAGTCCAACCCCCTATGGGCGGGTTGAAAACATGCGGAAGTAGCTCCTACTACTGGCTGTAGTCCATTGCCTCTGGGCAAAATTGTCGTTTTACGTCATCGAAAGATTTTTTCCAGACCCACAATACAGAGATCTCTCGTCTCAGGGGGATATGAGGGAGGGAAGCACAGTCATTCAAAAATACTACCGTGTTTCTACTGATACAAAGCTTAATGCTAAATCGGTGAAGTATCCCTTTAATAAGGCTAATTTTGATAATTTACTAGAACACACAAAAAAGGATCTGGAGAGGCGGTTAGGCCTTCCCATTTCGCTGGCGGGCCGCATTAACACCCTCAAGATGACAGTACTACCTAGATTCCTGTATTTGTTTGTAACAATTCCTGTCTGCCTCCCAAAATATTTCTTTATCAAATTGGATAGCTATATCTCATTGTTTATATGGAATCATACCACGCCTAAATCTGAAGGGGGGCTGGGTCTCCCAAACTTTCTCCATTATTACTGGGCACTGAACATTTCCAAACTGGCATACTGGGTGACGGCATTCTCTGACAAAAACGGGCCTGCCTGGGCAATGATGGAACTCTCATCACACGCTTCGATATCCCCTATTTCTCTATTAACAGCTCCCTTGTCGACGCAGACCAATAGTAAGACTTTTTTTTTTAACCCTGTTGTTTCTAATTCCATTATAATCTGGGCACAATTTCGTAAACATTTTAACCTTGATCAGATGAATAGCTTTTCTTCTCTATCCCTTAACCCCTTTTCACGCCTTCACGGATGGATCAGAATTTTGCTGGTTGGCATCGGCACGGACTGGTTTTCTTCGCTGATCTATTTGATGAGAACTCTTTTCTGCCTTTCGAAGCCCTAGTTTAGAAACCATAATATTCCAAGGTCAGACTTCTTCAGATATCTCCAATTCCGCAGTTTTGACTCCAAACATTTCCCTACTTACCCCAAGCCGCCAAATAAAGCATATGCTTATAAGTATATCTGTTAAATCTGAATGTATTATAATAATATAATACATAAAACATAACATTGATCCTCTAACACACACTAGAATACGTGAAGCCTGGGAAAGAGACCTGGAAATTGTAATCCTGGATGATGTCTGGGCTAAATGCATCTCCAGCATACACACCTCCTCTATATGTGTAAGGCATGGACTGATACAATTCAAGGTATTTCACAGAGTGCATTACTCCAATGACAGGCTAGCTAAAATATACCCATCTGTTCACCCTATCTGTCCTAGATGCGGAAACTCTGTGTCATTGGGTCACATGTTCTGGTCATGTCCCTCCCTAGTTGATTTCTGGTCCTCCATATTTGACTGCCTTTCAGTTTTATGCAACACATCCCTCAAACCCAATCCACTCACTGCTATATTTGGAGTCACACCCTCAGAAATACATACCACAAGTACACAAAAGAGAGCAGTAGCATTCTGTAGTCTCATAACACATAGCGTAATCTTAATGAATTGGAAATCACCAATGTGGAACTATGTTTCGAGTTTGTATGTTTGTATATGCATGTATGCATGTATGCTCATTTCTATATGGTTGAAAACACCTTAAAGTTATAAAAATAAAAATGGAGTTGCATCCACTATGTAGATATATTGATTACTGAAAAATATATTTATATTTGTATTATTACTGCTGTATTGTCAACTTCAGTTGTGTCACAGTGAAAACACTGCTAATCAGTTGAAGGATCTGGTCTTGCCGAAAGGCCGATTACAACTAGGGCTGTCAAACGATTAAAATTTTTTTAATCGTGATTAATCGCTGAATGTCTATAGTTAATCGTGATTAATCGCATATTTTATCACGTGATTAATTAATTATTATTTTGCATTTCAGAACAGTTTTTAAGTACATATTAACAATCGAAAGCAATTTTTACCAGTGTATCTTGATTGGGAATCAAATGAATGCAAAAAAAGTTACTTTATGAACTTGATTTTAAGATTTGTAATTATTTATTTACTGTAAACAAAAGAAAAATGTGTGAATCTGTCATTATTGCACAATTCCTCCAAGTACCTAACTAAAAAACTAAAAATCCCTATCCTTACCAGAGTCAATATTGTGTTTAGTAACTCCTAAATAATGTTGATTACTCACTGACGTCCAGTGATCACCGGTTAATGAGAAAGCGTTTGCAGCACCTTGCAGCTGTTCCACTGTGGCTGCTTTCTCTGTGTGGTACAGGCTGTGTATCCGTGAAAACTACTGTCCCCCTCGACAGCAACGAGACAGGTCAACCGTAGTACGTCTTTAAGACCCGAGTCCTCTACGATGCTGACAGGTCTGCAAGTTAGTTGCCACCCGTTTAGCCCGCTAGCGGGTAGCATCACGTTAACGTGCTTCGGTGATATTTTAATTCGGCTTTACACAACGTGCATATGGATTTCGACTTGTCTACGACCCATCTGGGAGTTTTGGAAAATAAAAAGCTCCATTCAGAGTTATTGCTGCTGTGTTTCTCCATCATGCCTGCAGCCTGCAACAGCAGGATGTGATACGAGGAAGTGGCAGCTTGATGATAAGTAACGGCGCTGCAAAGGGTCAAAATAGTAGCCTGTTAGGCACGACGCAAAGCCGAGTAAAGTGTAAAATAAATTAATAAATGCTGGCATGCAATTAATGCGATTTAAAAAAATAAAAATAAATTGCGTCGGCCCTTAATCGCGATTAACGCGTTAACGCTGACAGCCCTAATTAAAACGTGTTGTGTGAGTTAAAGGACAATTCCGGTGCAAAATGAACCTAGGGGTTAATAACACATGGCTACCAAGTCGACCATTCTCTGGGATATGTTTTCATGCTAATCGAATGTTTCTTTAGCTTGAAACAAGCTAGCGCGAACCGCTGATTATGATAGGCTTTCGGGGCACAGGTAGAGTAAAAATAAATCACTATTTTATACCACTAACCAGGCTCAAAATAGCACCACACTTCCATGGTAGCATAATGAGGGTCCCTACATGTAAACCGAAGCATTGAGAACTTTGTAAGTGTACAGACAGTTTATTAAAAAGATAGTTTATAAATATTACCTTCAGGTATACAGGCAGACGCCATCTTGGGAAAACAGTCATGACCAGTCGAACCACGAACGCCGTGCAACCAGTAACCAGTAACATAGCTCTAGCAGGGCGTTCGTGGTTTGACTGAAAGCCTAGCGTTAAGCTAATCAGCGGTTCGCGCTAGCTTGTTTGAAGCTAAAGACACATTCGATTACCATCAAAACATATCCCAGAGAATGGTCGACTCGGTACACGTGTTATTAACCCCTAGGTTCATTTTGCGCCGGAATTGTCCTTTAACACAATTTACAAGATTTTTTTAAAATGCACAGTGTAGTTTGCACAGATTAATACCTTACGAGGAGAAAACAACATTCTGTCTGTGAAGGGCAAAATTTTAGTGGGGCAGCACAAGGCCTGTTACAGCTGAACAATTCCTGTTAGCGATAAGATTCTTGGTAAAAGTGCAATGACAATCAAAAATATTTTCATATGGCTTATACTCCTTATGGCAGTTGTGACCATTTTAATCTCCTGTGTATGGAAAAAGGAAACATTCCCAGTGTAGACCGATGCGGTGCTGGGCTGTTCAGTCAGGTCTTTAGTACACTTGATATACTAGATTCCCTTTATTTGGCTCCTTGTTCTGTGGGGGCAACAGTCTTTGAGCTCAGATGAACCCTGACATGGCTTGAGTAATGGCACCCTGCTTTGGACAGGAAACTCATAAAGCCTCTTATAGTACCTTCTATCTCTATAACCACCATATTTACCTCTGTGGAATGCAAACTAAGAGTCATTGTGCCACGGCTCCTCCAGAGGAGCTGCAGCTTGTCTCTGACTTATACAAAATGATAGAAAGCAAAAGCAAAGTGACACATTTACTGTATATAAAGCAGAGCCTCTTTTATGCTATTCTCAGCTGCTGTCTTCTCACCATACACTATATATTCAACATAATGTTACTCTATGACATATTCAGCTGTGTCTCCAGAGGTTCATGAGCACGCTCGTGCCCGAGAGGAACAATGCAATGAAGCTGACTGATGTGTTTCTTAAAAATGTATGCAGCATTTTTATGTCATCTGTAAAAATATCTTCCCTGTTGCTGTAGGTGAGCATGTAGTGTTTGTTAAACAGACAGCAAGCGAGGGGGGGCTTTTAAAACTTCACATCAAGTGATATCACATTCACACAGGAGAAAAAATGACACCACCTCAAATAGATCTTTGGTTGATGTTATATTTAATGCCTAGCCGAGTTGGCGTTGGTTGACATGCTTTATTTTAGGATATTACATTTGGGGGATAGGTATTTGTTTTGAATGCTGTCCCTTTCGGCGGGTAGTGAATTATTATCCACTCAAATGAAACAGACTCACTGCTGCTGCATTAACAATCTTCCAATGTCACCTTGCCTTGGCAAGCTATAAATATACAGTAGAAAGCTGCTACTGTCTATTGAATGATAGTCAGGTAGCACAAACTGCAATTGGCTTTACTGAAGATAATTGAAGGAGGTACATAATGGTAGTGACTGTACAGCCCACTTTAATCTCTATAATGTTAAAGCTTCATTGTTTATGTGGTGTGGTGAAGCAATGCAAACCTGCCCTTTAAATGAACACGCCAACTTATTGGGACTTTATCCTATTCCCCATAACCCCCAGAGTTAGACAAGTCAATACACACCCTTCTCATCTCCGTTCATGTTATAACTCTGTCTGACGCCCCCACCGCTAGCTTAGCCTAACACAGATCCTGGAGGTAACCGGCTCCAACTAGCCTACTGCTCCCAATAAGTGACAAAATAACACCAACATGTTCCTATTTACATGTTGTGATTTGTATAGTCAGTGTGTACAAATAACAAGGTCACATGAGACACAGCCATCTTTTAACCGTATACAAACTGGGAACTGTATTCTCAGAAAGGCGAAGCACTGCTACTCTCTGCTCCTCACCACGGGGCTTCTCAGGTGCTGCAAGCAAATCACTCCGCCCAAGTAGCAGAAGTAGCAGTGCTTTGCCTTTCTGAGAATATAGTTATGGTGAATAAGCTAAAGTCCCAATAAGTTGGCGTGTTCCTTTAAATAATGACATGCATATACAACTTCAATACTGCAATTCAGTATTGCACTGCAGTTCAACTGCAATATCAGTCCACCATGACCAAATTTCATGGCAATCCATTGTGTGGATAGTCACACAATGGATTGCCATGAAATTTGGTCTAGACATTTATGGTCCCCAGATGATTAATTGTTATAACAGATCCTAAATATGTTTGTTCAATACTTTGGTTTATGACCAAATGACATTTCCATCAGCCTTAGCACTTAGTACAGTTTGTACTGTGTAAAGACTTAATCACAGCTACTCCCTTTCAACTTTCAGCACGCTAACCAAAGACTGTAAAAGAAGAAGGAAGTCTCCACTTCCTCCCACTATGCAAAAGTGAAGCTAAAGTATCCCGGATACAGGCACTGCCATCTTGTCTGCGCAGTAGTGATCGGGCAGTGGAGCCGCGCTATTGAAGGTATGACCAACATGAACACAAAACCTGTCTGCCCACAATGAAACTGCACAAGCCAGTGACTGAACTGAACAATTTCTATCTGCGTTTTAATAACCATTTTAACCAAAGGTAATGATAATGATAACCAAAGGGAATGTAGTGCGGTTATAGAGAACGTAACATGTAATGTGAATGAGGACAAATTGTTAATTAATCCACTCTGTTACAAATGTTTAAAAA
This sequence comes from Sander lucioperca, assembly GCF_008315115.2. Taxonomy (NCBI): domain Eukaryota; kingdom Metazoa; phylum Chordata; class Actinopteri; order Perciformes; family Percidae; genus Sander; species Sander lucioperca. The sequence continues at coordinate 28,039,752 of NC_050192.1, read as the reverse complement.
CCATACACAGCAACAAAGCAACAAGGCCAGACAACATGTCTGCTTTTCTTTTAAAAACATTTGCAAAGGGACTCACACCAGCCTGGCATTGAATCTTTCAGCATTCAATAGACTCACACACAGTGCCAAAGCTCTGGAAAAAATCCATCATTATTCCAATTCCTAAAAAACCATGCCCTCAGGAAGACAATTATTATCGGCCTGTAGCTCTTACCTCCAATGTAACGAAATCACTGGAGAGACTCATAACAGAGGAGCTACACACGGAGGTGGAGCCATCACTCGATAATTACCAATTTGCTTATACAAAAAAACATAGCACGTCAAGTGATGCCATTTCAACCATAATGCATATTGTCCTGAAGCACCAGGAAACTCTGGTTGCATATGCCAGACTGGTTTTTATTGATTTAAGTTCAGCTTCTTCTTCTTAATCAAGTGGTACCACTCTCTTCTCACAAACAGGCCACAACAAGTGCAATTTAACTTTGTCCTCTGCAGTAAGCAACACTGGGGCCCCCCAGGGGTGCATCAGCTCACCCTCCCTTTTTACCCTTTACACAAACACAGTGCCCGTTGAAAATGTGCCAGTTTGGATAGGGCCGATTGCTTGGCCTGTAGTATTGCTGCTTGTAGAATTCTTCAAAACCAAATTGTACCCCAAAATTACTTACAGAAGGACCCCAAACCACTTAATATGCAACTCCACTGTATAGCTGATTTACAGTGTAGTCTAGAGAGAGAGAGAGAGAGAGAGAGAGAGAGAGACGTCTCGTGTTGTAATATCGATAACGAATTTAACACTTCAGCAGAGGTGTTAATTTCCATACAGGTTCAATGGCTTGACGGTTAACGGTGAAGTATGGGATTTGATGCGAGGGTATTTTGGCGACGGTAATGTTATTAGTGTTGTAAGTTAGCAGTAGACTTAATTAACCCGACCCAGGGTGAGTCTGATGAAAACTGCTGTGTCAGCCCGGTTCAGCACTGAGATTTCCTCGCATCGCACAGCGCTGTGAAGGAATAATCTCTGAGGTGGGGATGGTGCAGTGGATATGACACATGCCTTTGGTGTGGGACATCTGGGTCCAATTCCCACTGCGATACATCAACCAATGTGTCCCTGAGCAAGACACTTAACCCATAGTTGCTCCAGAGGCGTGCGGCCTCTGACATATATAGCAATTGTAAATCGCTTTGGATAAAAGCGTCAGCTAAATGACATGTAATGTAATGTAATTACGTAATGTTCTGCCTCTGTTTATAAGTGGTGATTGTAGGCTACAGCTCACAGCAACTTGATACTATATAGTGTCTGGCTTTTGTTTGATATTTAGTGTTGGCAAATGGCTTTTTATTGAGTTTCCTCTTAGCAAAATAATAGACATTGAAAAACGTAGCGCCTTTTTTTCGCCAACCTTATTCCACACAACACTCGCAATGTTCCTTTCAGCTACCGGTATCCGCTCGGGCTCCAGGAAAGTGAAGAAAAATAAGTTTGGTATATCCAGCAATCATGTAGCTAACGTTACACATTACTACATAACGTTACGTTATGTAGCTAACCCCCCCCCCCGCTGTTGTAAAGCATTCTGCATGTGGCGTCTGCATGTGACGTGCAGGTTACCTTCCCCCCAAACAAGTACACAAACGCATACATACATACATACATACAGATACGTCTTGCTTTATTAGATAGATGACTGTGTGAGTTCCCAGCCAAACCAATTTGTTGTAAGATTTTCCGATGATGCTATCATTCTAAGTTTGATAACAAATAACTCAAGTAGTCACAGAGTGGCTGTGGACAGGTTTGTGGACTGGTGTGATGCTGATCAACTGCACATTAATACAAACAAAACTACTGAGATGCTGCTGGATCCCAGAACGATTGGAGACAGGAGTTCCATGGCCATGCATCGCCCTTGCTCCTCTGCACGCGTCGGGGTTACTGGCGGATGCTGCTCCATTTGCGTGGCACTCAGACACTGCAAATCATCAGCAATGAAAAGGGAATTCCCTGCTGAGTTCAATGATACCTCACACAAGACTCTACGTCATACAGTTCATTAGCTGTGAAAGGGGGCATGGCCAAAGCATAGGGGTCGGGGCAAACCTTTACCAATAAAAAAGGAAGTCTCTGCTGAGTTCATTGATGCCTCACATAAGACTCTACCTTAAATGGGTCACCAGTTATCAAAGGGGGCGTGGCTTAATCATAGGGGGGTGGGCCAAACCATCACCAATGAATAAGGAACTCTCTGCTGAGTTCAATGATACCTCACACAAGGGTCTACATCAAACGGGTCATAAGTTATTAAAAAGGCACGTGGCTACAGCATAGAGGGCGGGTCAAACCATCACCAATCAAAAAGAAACTCTCTGCTGGAAGACTTGCGGTGACGCCATGTTTTGAGACACACACGTGTCGGGTGTTTGCTCCCTCAAAAGTTAGTCGTGGTTAGTTGTTGTGTTTAAAAACAGTTTGAATGCAGCTGGAACAATTTAAGTCCTCTGTGCAACTATGAGCACGAAAAGAGCGACTAGCAACACAGGGAAAATACAAGAATCACACCAAGGAAAAAAAGGAGCGCCCCCCTCATTAGCCGAGACAGGCGAAAACGAAGGTATGGCGGAGATTCTCCAGGAGCTGGGAGAATTAAGAAAAGAATCTCAAGACTCGTTTACTGAAACGAAAGCATCGCTTTCCAGATTAGAAGAATCAGTAAAAGACTTGAAACAGCGAGTGGGGGTCCTGGAGCAAAGAACCGCAGAGGTGGAGGACAGGGCTGGTGCCACAGAAGATATTAGCCGGCGCCATGACAGGGTGCTCCGGCACCTGTTGAGACGGGAGACGGCCCTCACTAGCCTGCGTGACGACCTTCAGAACTGTATGCGCCGTAACAATCTGAGAATTTATCAGGTCCCTGAAGAAAGAGAGAAGGGTGATATGGCTAGCTTTGTGAAACAGCTCATCAAGTCCACGTTGCAGCTGCCGCCGGACTTGAACCTACACTGAAAAAAATGTTATGTTGAATTTACTTAATTTTATTATGGTAAGTGGTTGCACGAAATAAATTTATCTAAATCCAGATATATTTTATAAGTTGAGTGTACTTATATTTTGTTAATTAAGTTTACTAATTTTCTTGTAGTAATTTTAGATTAATTATATATATATATATATATATATATATATATATATATATATATATATATATATATATATATATATATTTTAGCTAACTATTTTGAGTAGAAATTACAATGTTTTTTGTGTTCAGTATACTAAAATTAATTATGTGCATTCAGATCAATTTAATTGTTTAATTTCTTCATACTAAAATTAAGTTTAATCAATTTATTTTATCTATTATACTATTTTAACTTTCATTAATATTCAGACAAATAAAGCCAACCAAATATTGTGAACTCTTACTTTATTTTCTTGATCCAAGACCAAGAGATCCAACAGATTTACTCTCTCCCAAACAAAAGTGCCAGCAATGTAACTCAGTGGTAACAATTTCTTACATTGCTATCTTATAACAAAATGTACTATCAACCATTATAAAAAACAATGTACCATTCATAACAAAAAAACAACAACAAATGTACCAGAATAGCTGGAAGACGGCAAACACTGAGGACCCGATGTGAGATTACAATAAACTGCAAACACGTACATTGAGTCAATATAATACCCAATTTTCCACAAAACAAGCACCTATTTCACCACTCACTTTGCTCTTTACTTTGCAACATATTCTAGAGCTGCATTTCACATTATATTAAATGTGCTTTATCACCCCCTAAACACACAATAACAATGCAGCTTAAAAGGGTTCCCAATAGCAGCTGAAGAAAGCCTACAGTCCAGCACTGATTTTGTTCTTTAGTCCAAGGACTTTGGAGGAAACCCTTTTCCACCCATTTGCGAGAGCGCAAAATCTACAAATAACAAAATACACCAGTACTATAGGTACCTAATACCTACATAACAAAAAATACTATAGTACCAGAACCATCCACAGCTGGAACACATCGCACACTGAGGACCTGATGCTGAGATTACAAAAAACTGCAAACACTTAGATTCAAAGAATACCGTAATAGAAGAAAAGACTGTAATATCGCAAAACAGATTTTATGCTTAGCTGAGGTGGAAAGGTTGGTGTAGCAATATGAAAACAGACTTACTGAATACATCATGATGTACATGAAACATGTGACGTAAATGTCCACTGAAGCTTAAGTTCCTCCGAGAATAATAAAAATAGTGGCAAATGAAAACAAAGGAGGCTGTAACCTTCCTCACATTAATACATGAAATTAACAGAAATGTCTTAATTCCACCATGTTTTCCACATGGTTCTCCATCGTTTGAACTTGACCAGAGCTCTTTTAACATCTCGTTGTGTCCTCTTCTTATGCAATGGTTTAATGGCACAACCACCACCAACTGTTTCTCTCAAGGCGCTTAACTTCTAATATTCATATGGCGGTAGTGGATGGATGGATGAATTTTGTGCTCTTATTTCCAGGATTGCAATTTTTATTTCAGGTGAATATTCCACAAAATCCATCGTACAGTTTTAAATGTTCACACCAGTGGCTGTGTGAATATTACAGTCCACCATTCACTTCAGTTCGAAACACCTTCTGGGGCTGCATTTCACATCATACTAAATGTTTTCTATCACCTTCCAAACCAGAAATAACAATGCAGCTTAGCAGGGTTCACAAGAGCGGCTGCAGAAATCCTACAGTCCAGCAATGATTTTGTTCTTTAGTCCAAGGACTTTGGGGGAAAGCCTTTCACCATCCATTTGCAAGAGCACTTTCTGAATGAATTCATAAAAGTATTTCAGCTCTTTGGGGTAAGCCATTGCACATGCTTGGGCTACAGATCCAATGTTGTCCAGAATGATTACTCCTTCAACATAAATGCCAATGTCATCATGAGCTCCAATTTCTTCACCCTCCTTGTTGATGACATATATGCCCATGGTGGATTTCTGCAGGTCTCTCTGGATGTCATCTCCTTCAATGTCCTGTATATTTGAAGAAAATAGGGGAAAAAAAGAAAACATTTATGTAATAGATTTTCATGACATAAAAATCTAAATTTCTTTATATTTACAAAATACATTTATGCTGGTCAGTAAAACTATTAAAAATCTTTTTTGTACTTTTGTCAGTTAAATAAAGGTTCATGTGAATGACCAAATCACAGATTTTTGTTTTTATTGTATTGTGGAAAATATTTAATATTCAATAGGAACCAATGGGCTTGGAGTCAGAAGTCAGAACGGATTGATAGATGGACTAACAAATGGATGGTTTTGGTCTTTTAATTGAACAATAATAAAAAATAATGAATAAAGCCAGACTTATATCATTTCAAGAACCAAACTGATAGTTTTAAATGTTTTAGCCAATTAATGAAAATCTCCAGACACAGCTAAATTTACATTATCCTATGACAACATCCATGTTGTTTTACTCTTCTGGATTTAACTTCCTCAACACAAAGTTTGTCAGTGTTTGTTTAATTATTATTGGATGTCAGAGTTCTTGAATGCACCAGGGTGTGTTTAGAAAATGGTACCTGCTTGCAACACTGTGCAGCAAGTTGTTGATTTTTATACAAATATTCTCAACCTTATGGCTACTTATAAAAGGTAAAAATTAATTTTCTAAAATTGATACTTTGGCAAATGGTCAGCGGTAATGTTAATGCCTTTGTCATCAACTGCTTAAAACATACAAAACACCAGTATGATCCTTCTGATCCTCTGTAGTGACACGTTTTAGTGGCTAGAGCATTTTTCAAGTTTTGTAGTAGTTCATTTAAATAAACAGCAGGCTTCCACACTATCATAGCTCTAGACCCCAAAAGACGACAGCATGTAGACATTGACAGGATTACAGTTGCCATTGTTGTGGTGTCAACACACTTATTTTGTTATGCATCAGGTTTGTTTTCGTTTTTGGTGAGTGTCCCTTTAAATCACATTGTGAAAGCCATTTTCTTCTAATAACTAGTGGGTTAGTGACATTAGGATCTTAAAACATTTTCTATAATACAAGACAGTACATGTGACTGACAAATGCAATTACTATGACTTGCCTTATATTCCCGAATGAGATGTCCAACATCCTCGCCAAGGTAGATGCAAAGTGCCTTTAGGACTGCTGCCCTTTTAAGATTGACATCACTCGTCGCCTGTTTAAAAGGATAACAATTATTAAAATATTCCTAAATACATCAATTATTTAAAAAAAAAATCTTGAAATTGTAGAATATTTCCAACATGTGGTAACCTCAAAAAATATATACACAATGACTTTATTATACAAAATGTAAATGGACTGCCCCATTTTGCTAATGAATGTTAGTGAATTGTGACTTAATTTTGATTAAAATGTCAGGTCTGATTGTGTAGGGCGATAGCACTATTGTAACTTCTACTTATTCAGGGAAGTTTCACTGAGAGCAATGCTCTCTTCTTCAGTTAACACCTAGAAGCTGCTTTTCCAACCAGTCGGATCTGCAGGCTACTGAGGATTAAGTGTCTTGCTCAAGGCAGGTGGTACTCTTTCACTCTCCCCACCTGGATATTTAATTGGCACATTTCCAGTCACAAACCTGCTTCTCTAACCTGTATGCCACTATTGCCTCATTAAGGCATCATCAGTCCTTAGAAATGTGTCTCTATTTATTTATACAGCACTTTTCAAAACACAGTTACAAAGTGCTTTATATGGTTGAACCAGAATTAAGACAAACATCAGACAAGTGCCTACGTGGAAAGCCATAAGGCAGGGAGAGCACCTCCCTGCCCATCCATGTGCATACATGGAAGGCCCGAGACAGAGAGCAGCCTGGTCACCTTTATTCTTGAGCCGGGACTTAGGAACCTTGCCCCTTACATATAATCAAGGCTGCTCTTGAAGTCTTCAAAGGCTCCATATGGTACAAAACAGGTACATTTCATGAAGTTGCTCCACAGTGTATATATGTTCTACTACAATGTATACACATGTTTACCTCTTGCAAGATCGCTAGATGTGTGGTTAGTTTCTGGCCAGAAACACCTCCCTTCTTCTGGAAAACCGATGTCAGTTGGGGTAAATGGCTGTCCAACTGCGCCATGAAGGTTGTTTCAAGTGGGATTGTGTTATGTGCTGGAATTCAGCATTTATCTGTTATAAACAAGAAAAAAATAACAGAAGATAAAGAGCACTGTGTTCAGCCATTGGTGTAATATTTTGTAGCTACTGTATGATTAAAGGATAATTTTGACCTCATTATTCAAGACAATAATTAGTCAAATGTATTGCTATTAATCAAAGGTAATGGAAATCAAAACTTATTTAAGCCTTGCTAATATTTCTTTTCAAATTTACAATGGGTCAAATGTCTAAGTGCAATGTGAAAACCCCAATTCCAGCAGCAGGAAGCTGTTTTCATCAGACAATCTCTGATAAAGTCACTGTACACTACCTTCTCAGCAGCAAACAGCAGACAGATACAGTTAAAGTGGTCAAAATTAATTATTTTAGTAAATTATCAATACATGGGGGGAATTTTTCCCCCGAATTTATTTAGGTTTCAGCAGTTACAAACCAAGATCGTATAATGCGAAGAAGCACACTGGGGAAAAAAAGGCAAGCATGCACTTACCTCATCAATATGAAAAAGTGCAGGCCACCTGGCTTTAAACTCTCCGACAGCTGGATTTTCCTGTACCACCTCTTTTCTTCTGTAGGAGAATGTTTTTGACATCTTCTGTTTTATACACAGTGCACTGTTTCTTTGTTTGACATCGTTCAACAGTTCAAGCCTGACATTCTCTAAACTTTCATCCGATTCGCCAGCAGGGTGTGAAGGAAAAAAGTTGACTTCAGCCTTTTTAGGCTTCTTTACATTTTTGGCTGGGAGGCTTTCATCACTACGTTTGTTTTTCAAAGCATTTACAGTCACTTCTGGACAGCCAATGTTTCGTATCTTCGTCCTGTAATTAGCCATTTTATATTTTAGGCTAATCATCCAGCCATAGTAACCAGTGGCAGATGGTTCCTTCAAACAGGGAAATTTTTTGATGAGTGCCCCTGCTACCTCATCTATTTGGTAATTTTGTGGATATGCTGTATACTGGAAGATCTCCTCAGCTAGCTTCTGTAAGATGTCAGACTTCAACCCCGGAGTGATCTTCAGTTGAGTGCCAGTTTCTCTGAAGCGCTCATTTCCACGTTGAAGCTGCACCTCTACATTGTATGGAAAGCGAGGAATGGGGAATTCACGTGGCCATGCACGTGCTCTCAATTCATTGTCTGAATGTGGCAAAATGATGGTGTTATCCGAGTCTGTTGAGGACAATGAGGCCGATGAGGAAACAATGGGAGATGTTTGGCTGCTCACTGGTGCTCCAGATGATCCAGAAGTGCTGGGAGCATTCTCCATTAAAGAAGATAGACTCAAAACCACATCAGTTATGGGGGTTAGAGTTAAGGTTGCCATGTACACCAACTTGATTGTACTTCTGTCCTGTATGTCTTGTACTGATGTAATGTTCATGAATTCATTATTGAAGTCAGGATCCATGAACTGAATACGAAAGTCTCTTTCAATTCCAAATTCTTGGCGAATTGTATCGTGTAACTCTGTCAAAGTTTCTGGCATTCCTGAATGGAGATCAAGTCTTCTATAGTCATCGTCGTCCACAATGACTCTCAACTTCAGACGCTGTGCCATTCTTCAATCTAATTGTTAAAGAAGACAAAAAAAATGTTAAATCAGCATCTGGTACTATTGTTACTTAAGTATAACTTTTCATGAACCGAATTAGAGCAGGAACATACTACCACACAATTTTAATCTGTAATGTTATTCTGCAGTTGTAAACACTATTCATTTTTACCATTACTTTATTTGTGTGGAATGAAAAACATATATATTTTTTCATTATTTGTGGTTGTGTGGTAGTTCTTCCTTTGAACATGATATATTTAAACAGACAGATTTGAACATTAATTTGTATTATGTTAGTCACAAATGTTTTCCTTAACATGCACATTTCTATAATAAATGGCAACATGAGGGTAATTTAGTACAGGGAGATGTCAGATGACTGGATAATTTCCCTCAGAAAATTCTTTCTAACTTTACTAAAAACAAAATTAGTCCTTCTGTAAGAAATGTTAGGCAGCCCTCTTGTTACCATATTTAGTGTATTAGTGTATCAACTCATGCAGCGTATGAACACAACACAAACTACCATAATACAACCTTGTATCTGTATGAATCTTTTAAGTGTCACCATTCGCCGGCCTCCAATCATGTAATCTGCCATGGGGTACTGGTCCAACAAGGCACCATGTTGAATGAGGGAGACTAGTGAAGTGGGACATAACTCAAATGCCCTAAAATGCTCCCTATACCATGCACCCAGCTCTTTAACAATAAAGCTCAAGCTCTTCTCCACTACAACCATCTGGATAACCTCTGCAAACTCTGGCAAGCCACCAGCAGAGCCGTGAACAACAACCATACCTTCTCTGTAGTTAACTCCATTAACAGACGCATTCTTTGTGAGCTGAATGTGAGTAATATCAGGGTATTTCAACTGCAGAACCTTCTGCACATCCTGATGCAAAATGTCAACAGAGACAGTTGAAACAGCTGAGACAGTCAAGCTAGATGTTTCGGTTGTGGTTCACGCCAAGTGATATGCCATCATGAACTGATGCTTCACCGCCAGGGACAAGAGTATGTTTTTTAAGCAGCGTGTGTGACGGACAACCTGCTTAAAAAAACTGTGTTTTGCCTCAAACCTCATTGTCCACAACCCAACTAGTGGACCAAAAAATCTGATCATCTGTGGATAATGTTCCACAAAATGATGTTTCGGCAACAGCTTTAAACCCGGAAACACCTCTTGTAACCTATATCTATGGTCACAAATCCTGGCTTCAAGGAAAGCAATGGATTGTGTTGTGTGCACTGGTGCAACAACTAGCTCAACGATATCTTTAAGGTCCAAAATGACCTGCCAGGCTGGTTCATCTGGGGGCACCAACTGTCCAACCAAAAGTGGAAGCAATCGCAAAAGACTCCAATTTTCATGAGCATTTCCTCCAATACTTTTCTTCAGCATGAATGTCCTGGGAATTGCATGAGGACGGTTACTTTTGTCTGTCCACTTGTAAGGAAATTTCTGAATAGACTCATTGAGTTTGTCAAGTGTGAAATACTTTTTTGAAATTAACAAGCTGAGGCAGTGCGCCAACTCAACTGGTAATATGCCTTCAAAGATGTCATGTGCAACATCTGGAGGGTAGCCGGTGCAGACATTGAAATGAGAAAGATATGCAGAGAAAACACACTTCCTTTTAACACCGTAACAAGGTTGTGCATTGTCCTGTGCTGACCTGACATGCATTTCATGCATCTCTTTGCTTCGGAGAGTAAACGTACCAGAACTCACTTCCCTCTCCTGAATTTCAGACTTTCTTGCCACACAAAAGCGGCAAATGTATTCACCTGCAAAACTTTCAATAAATCCAGCAATTCCATGTGCTCCCAAATTGTCTGCTATGACAAACTGTATTGTGCCTTTAACAAAATCTCCAAGCTGTGCAATAAAAATACCTTGACTTTCCAAAATGGCAAGATCCCTCAACAAGGGCTCTAGGACCCTTTCATAGCCATATTTCCTCACATCTTCAGATCTGCAGAGTAAAGCCAAATAAATTGAAGACAACGAAGAATGACAACCTGGTGGTAAATTGCTGAGATTCCAGTAAACACCACAGATCTTGTGCTTTTTGCGAGATGTGCCAAGCGGATTACAAATTTCAAAATCATCAACATATAAATTCAATAACACTCGCAACTCACCTCCTGACAAAAAATGGTTATCCTTGAAAAACAAACCATCTCGAAAAGACTCGTATATCACTTCTTCTCCTCTGCCCTCTGATATGAGGTGACTATCTAATGCTTTGTTAAGAATGTGATCATTAGTAAAAAGTTGCTGTAAAAACTTTAATAGTGGAACATACTGCAGCGTTCTTTTACTTTTGTCATCCAAGATATATTCTATGGGTTCCACAACTTGAAAATTGTCTTTGTAGTATTTTTTGCGCTTAAAGGATGTTGCCAAAGGACAACCTTTACCAATTGACTTATACACAGGATTAGATGTACACAGAGCAGATGCAAGTTCTTCAATGACTGACTGGTCAACTTGCAGTTTGTAACTATTAAGTGTGTCATGTATCACATTTCTTGTACTACACAAAGATGCTGTGCTCAACAAATACTGAAATTCTTCCAGCAATTCATCAATTGCAGCACTTGGCACATGAAAAATATTTTCCAGCTTTAATAACACTGCAGCAATTTTTTGTTCTATTATCTCTGGCTGATCCTTTGATTTATCTAAATCAATATCATCAGACTGACTTTCATCACAGAATTCTTCACTGTTTGAAACATCAGGTTCTCCAGTTCCTTGGACTACACCATCTTTAAAATCTACCAACGAATGTAAGCTGTGCTTCCGACTTTTGTGCGACTTGAAGGTGCTGTATACATTGGATTTGTATTCACAGCCTTTAAACATACAAGTGACTGTCTCATTGTTTTTCAGATGATGGCTTATGTGCACAAAATAATCATGTTCTGTTCCAAGTTCACTACAGCCACATAAACGACATGAAAATGCAGTAAATATTTCAGATTGCTTTAAGGTATTGGTGTGATTCCTTGACAAATGTGTCAAAAGTGAATTCCAAGTCTTAAATACACATGGACAATCAGGGTATATACACTTAATATGATGGCCACGCCCAAAATGACTATGTTGTAGTCTGTAATGTTTAAGAATTTCTGATCGCCTAGACACTTCCGCACCACAGTCTTTACACTGCCACATAAACTAGACAAACCACAAAGAGAGAAAAGAGGACAAAAATCAAACATTAGTGATGGTGTTTTACAGTCACACCAGGATGATCTGCATCAACTTTGATTACATAAAGCCATGCACTGTAAAGAAAACTAAATGTATGTGTTTAATGTAACTCATAGTTTGGGAAGCCAATGAATCTCACATTAAGTAAACAGAAATTTTACTCAAAAGATTAAGTGTGTACTGGTAGTTTTTTCAGCAATAGCTCTTCTCTATGAATTATTCCTTTTTATTACCCCCCCCACCCCACCCCACCCCCCAATAAAGAAAAAACTAATACCACACAGAACATTTATTCTTAACAGTACTGCTGTGATCAATATAGCTGTTGAGAGTTTGTTTGTTTGTTAAATGCACTTACCAAAACAATATGAGCTCCCCAAACAGTTAGGTTCTGTTCCACATCACACCAAGATCAGATATATCAGATATGAGAAAGACCTGCAATAGAAATAAAAATGAGCAGGAATTAAAAAGATAAATCTTAAGCATGTTGAGGGAAAAAAAGTAATTGTCCAATAATTACAAACTTGCCCATGACTCAAATCAGATCACTACCAACTAATTTGTGTCCAAGTCCACATTTTAATAGTACCTTATTATTACTATAAAAAAAATATGCAACAAATGGCAGATTAAGAGGGTGGAAGTGGACAGACAGACCTGTAATTCATTTCCAGGAAAGTTTATTTTATTTATCAATTTATTTACTCCTGGACTATTTTCTTGCAAGTGTGTTATTTCTCTGATGAGCGATTATAAATTACTTTGGAGCATGTAGAAATTACATCCGAAATGAATGCTTTCAAAGCTTTAGTAGATGCTACGAGCAGACAGACAGGACATTTCATGTAAAGACAGGGGGAGAATGAAGTTTATGGAAAGTGTGTGAATTAAGTAGAAAACAGATTTGGTTCCAGTATTTTTCATGTTCCACTTCTATACTAAAAGTATTAGTGTAAGCGACTTAATAAGTCTTAGTGTTTAGAGCAGAAACAAAGTTAAACAAAATTAACCTGCTAGCTAAACCAACATTCTTATCCCTGTTGTCTTCTGCCTAACACTTCAGAACCTTAACTGGTCTTTTAACTAGACTATAGGCTGTGGTCGTGCTCTGCTAGACCTCTTCTGTCATCTGCAAAGCTGCTGCTAGATATATACAGTGTTGGGAGTAACGCGTTACAAAAGTAACGCAATTACAGTAATGTATTCCTTTTTGCTGTAACGCAGTAATATAACGCATTACTAATTAAATTTCGGTAATATTATACTCGTTACAATCTCAGTAACGCGAGTTACAACGCATTTTAACGCAACATTTAGTGGTGCATTGTTTTTTTTAAAGAATTCACCAACACCGCACATTTTTTCACAGGAAAAAAAAGCCGTATTATTTTCCTGTCGCTGTATTCGATGGTTGAGATGACTGCAGAGACAGATACATTTGTGATATGGACATTTTCAGGAGTTATTACGCTGCGTTGAAGTGAGCTGTCCTGTTTCTGTTCCCGTGGTCAGAACCAGAACCAGAGACGGTACGGACAGCATGTATGTCCTAACAGGTGACTGTACGTCAGTGGCTGACAGATATAAACATGTCGGGAATTAATGTTGAGGCTTGCTACACGTAAATATCATTGCATTTTATCAGCCGTGGAGAGTAACTATGCCTGTAGTGGAATGGCTTCGAATGACGACCAAAAGCGCTTGTCTTTTACTGTGACCATTTACTGTTCAATATGTTGCAGTTTTACAAACAAGAAAGTGAACAACTGGAGCCTGACGGACATGTTGCATCTCAGTAAGCTAGCAAGAGTAGGCTACACAACAGACAACGTCCGTGTAGCCTACTTCAAAATAAAAGCACTTCCTGTGACGGTTCGCAGTAAAACAAAATTACTGTTAAATAAGGTTGTGTAGGCTACCTTTTCACAAATCAGCTGTAAATCAAGTACTGTAAATAATGTAAATAGTGAGTTTTAATCACACTCTCACTCCCCCCCCCCCAAAAAAACAAAACAAAACAAAAAATCTCTTCGGATCTACACGATTCGCGTGGATGACATTTTTCCATTCAAAACGGCGATTTCCGCCGAAAAGCGACTAGTTTGCAGGTATGTAGTTAGTTATGAAGCATTTGCATGCCTCTACTTTGGAAGATATACTTTCAACCTCACCTTTACGTTTCAAGCGAGTCAGAAACAGTCCAAGGCTAGCTGCTACCACGCAGTGAAGAGAAGCTTTTTTTTTTTTTTTTCTTACCTGTATTCCCGCGAAGACCTGCCTCTGATTGGCTAGTGTTCGTTGCCTTCGTTGTTTTGGTTGGTTAGGTTTAGGCAAGAAAAGGGATGTCACAGTCGGAGCTAATCAGAGGCAAAGTAGGGGCGGGTCTTCGCGGAATACGGGTGTCAAAAAAATAGATACCTTCAAAGAAACGGTAAAGGGAAGGACCTGAGTATAACTTAAACGTTAATATTAAACACCCACAATATCAAGGTTTGCTTACACAAACCCACGACTTTTATTTATTGTTTCCTCATGAAGCACAATGTGATGATTATTTTCGCTTTTATGAAATCTGCTCTTAGCCTGAAATTGCTGTTGCTGTGTCTGCCACTCCTTGTTGTGTTTTGAATTAGGCTAACGGTAATTCAGGCATGCACCTACCTAGGGCTGCCATTATGTAGAGGCATAAATGATTGCTGTTAGGGCACATTAAGCACCTTTTACCAACATGATTTCACAGGTGTATTTTGTCTTTATGTTAACACACTGACATGATTAGAAAACATGCTTACAGCAAGTTAGGAATAAAGTAGGCTAGCTAGTCTACAACCCCAGACAGCAGGGAAGGTGAAGCTACAATTAAACTGTAAATTAACATTAGTCAACCTGTTTATTCAATGTCCACAAACTAACAAATAAGTCTAACAAGACAAACACTGAATTCACCATGCATTTAACTAGAGAGCTATAAAGTTAGCTTAAAATGTTAAGATACATCTGTTACAGTTAACTTACTACACAACTAAGCTAGTCGCTCTAACTTAGCAAATGTTAATTTATCAAAACACAAACTGATAGCATTGGCTAGTGTTAACAGAAACCTGTTCAAGTAAAAAATATAACACACCAATGATTATAAATTGCTTACTTACCGAAAATGCAGAGCTATGGATACAGCATTCAAGGAGCTACTAACGAGTGGATAACGTACAATCCGCGCCTTCAGAACAAAGTGGCGGATGTGTCTGCACATGCGCAGACCAGATAGTATGTGGAAATTAAATTTTACATATTTTTTTCTAATTACTTTTAACTGACTGAAATGAACTTGTTTTAAACAAGGGCAGTGCTTTTGAAAATTAATTTAAAAAAATAAGTAGGATTTAATAACACATTAAAATCTATTAAATAAACCAGACTAAAACATGTAACATTTACAAGGGGCCAGAATCAGTTTTTTCAGTGTACAAATTGAGAGGGAGCACAGATCTTTGGGGCTTAAACCAGCGAAATCAGCGGCGCCACGCTCCATCATTGTAAAGTTTCTGGACTACACGGTGAAAGAAGCGGTGTTAAGACAAGCCTGGGCACAGCAGCAAGTCACTTTTGAGGGGAAAGTAATATACTTTGACCAGGATTACTCGCCAGCAGTGCAGATGAAGAGGGCGAAGGTCCGCGCAGTGATAAAGCAGCTGAAGGAAAAAGGGATCCAAGCCAAATGTCGCTTCCCAGCACAGCTGAGAATCAACCTGAAGACAGGAGTTAAAGCATTCTCAACGCTGATCGAGGCACTGCCTACGCTTGGAGAGCTGGGTATTTCCGTGCAGGTGAACGAGAGAGAGAAGCTTTCCAGGGAGTCATGGCAGGAGGTACAGAAAAGAAGAAAAGGAGACGAGTCGCTGTCAGATGCGGATTTGCGGACTCTAATGTAAGACCGAGAGAGGACAGTAAATACGCGCAGGTTTTAAGCTATTATATTTGAGTATAACTTGACAATCAAGATGTAACAGATCTAGACTTCTTCCGTTGTGATGTTCCTGTAACAGCTAACCACACTGTACGAAGACTATCATTTTATTTATGAGTAAATAAGAGTTTGAGGGAGTGTTAAACTATCCCACTTTTTTCTGTTTTCATGATGAGACTCATGATGTAGTTACATTCTAACCAAGAGAAGTATTTTCCTCTTTGGTTTGTGGATTGGAGGCCACTTGGTGCCGGCTCCCCAGAGAGTGTTAGAAGTCACAACTCTCTGCCTACAATACAGCAGGGGCTGGGTACACTTTTGAAACCAACTGGGCTTTTGGAAATCCGAAATGTTCATTTTGTTCTATCTTTGTTCAACAGTTCTTATATCCTTGACATGTTTGTAAAGTCTGCACACAGATGTGATGTGCAAGAGTCGTCAAACAACACAGAGAGGTGTTTTGAGAGGTGTAAGAATTCTTTAAGGGGATAGATGGAAATATTGTACAGAAACAATGTTACCTTATGTTGAATCTAGAGATTGTCAGTTACAATGTTAAAGGGCTTATCCACCCGATAAAGAAAATATTGGGACAGCTAAAAAAACACAAATGCTCATTATCTATGTTACAGGAAACCCACTTGAGCGATGCAGAACATAAGAAATTGAGAAGAGAATGGGTTGAGCATTTTTTTTAAAGAAGTATCATCCATATTGGCGAAGGAAGCTAAAGGGATAATTATTCTAGGGGGCGACTTACTTGTGTACTAAACTCAAAATTAGACAAACTGCCCTTTGTCTAATGCTTACAGATCCAGCAATTCAAAAACAATTAAAAGAAACTATAGAAGAATACTTTGCAATAAACGATAATGGGTCAGTCACCCCCTCCATTCTTTGGGATGAGGCAAAGGCAGTGCTGAGTGGAAAATGTATTGAAATAGCGGTCAAATTAAATAAACAGAGACTTGAAAAGGAGTCACAATTGAAAAGTGATATTAAAAGATTAGAACGTGAGCACAATGCCACTGGGGACCCTAAAATAATAAATGAGTCACACACACGTCTCGTCTTCATATCAAAAACAAGGAAATAATCAACCCGTTCTCACTCCCACTTGGTCATTGACTCTCAGAGTTCATGTGGGACTGCTGTGATTGGTTGAAATCGCGGGAAACTTCAGGTTATTGGTCAAATGTGCGGAAAAGTTGCGGTGATTGGTAAAAATTGCGAGTCGCACCAAATTCACGGTGATTGGTTGAATTTGCGTGAATTGGCGCGAACTGGCGCGATCGCGACATTGCGAAATCCTGGAGGGACTGACTTACGCAAAGCCGAGGGTGCGCTCAGATACACAAATCAGAGATATTACGAAATGGGGAATCGAGCGAATGTAACACAGAATGTAGAAATATCTAAAGAAATTAATTAATCCTGATCAGACTGGATTCATACCAGGTTGGCAAAGTGCAAATAATATTAGGAGGGCTTTAAATTTACAATCATTAGCAAGAGACTCCACCCACCCGTCAATGCTTCTTAGCCTTGACGCAGAGAAAGCGTTTTGGGCATATTTAAATTTTTCTATGGAACAGATGGGATTTAATGCAACCTTTATTAGGTGGATTAATACTATAAACAAGGACCCAATATCAATATTGATCTCATGGATTAGGCTTTATATGGAAACAAAATGGGTACAAATAGAACAAAGCTCTGTAACCAAGGTATTAATCTCGACACTCCCTTTTATGGAGGCAAAAGTGTGGCAAAAATTAAAGATACAAAATGAATGGGTAATCTATACCCTAAGGGTCTGGACAAAGATAAGAACATTTTTGAACTTGCCACTATCTTTATCTAGGACAACCAATATAGCTTCCATTAGTGACTTCCTACCGGCAAAAATGGACAGGGGTTTTGTTGAAAGTTGCGTGAAGCAGGGTGAAATTTGCCGTCCCAACATTCCTTGCAAAAGTTGGGATTTATAAAGAATTTCCATGCGTAAAAATGTGCCCAGTTTTCCACAACCTTTTGACCATGCGTGTGATCATGCGTAATGCTCCCAAGGTTTTGTAGACTGCGTTTTAGTGAACTCCAATAGTAACACGAAATATCACATGGATAAAGTATAGCACACAGCCTGCATGTGAGCACACTAAATTTTAATTTAGTTTTCGTAACAATCAATTAGGTCTATCCATGAATTATAAAAATGGATATTTATATCCAACAAATAAATCTATTTAACCCTTGTATGGTGTTCGGGTCTGTGGGACCCGTTTTCAATGTTTGCTAAAAGAAACATGCTATTTATTATTTCTTCTAACTCAAACTCATTGGCCTTGGCTCATTTTCTGTGAAGAACATAACTAAATAACTTATTTTCAATGACTGCACATGGTACAACCCCCCATACACATAACTATTACATTTGAGGTGTTTGGGTCTACTGGACCCGAATGTAATTGTAGGTGCTATGAAACTTAACTGTGTTGTAGGTGCATGTCACACATTCTCTAAAATAAGTTAAACAAACAGGTTAAACAGAACAAAAAATATAAGTGTATGTATATATATATATATATATATTATACATGCAGAATACAGAATGTATTAAAAATAAGAGAGTACGAATTAAGATAAAAAGAGCAGAACAGCAGATTAAGTACAGTGGCATGTAGAGCCAGAGGTGGGGTGTGGAGAGAGTCAGGGTGGGTTCCGGGCCTTGTTAATAAGGCTAGTGGCGGAGGGGAAAAAACTGTCCTTGTGATGTGAGGTTTTGGTCCTGATGGACCTTAGCCTCCTGCCAGAGGGGAGTGGAGCTGTCAAAGGACACCAGAAACAAAATTGTAGACCTGCACCAGGCTGGGAAGACTGAATCTGCAATAGGTAAGCAGCTTGGTGTGAAGAAATCAACTGTGGGAGCAATTACACTCACCTGAAGGATTATTAGGAACAATTGTTAAATTAAAAATGTTAAATTTCATGTTAATGAAATTATCTAATCAACCAATCACATGGCAGCTGCTTCAGTGCATTTAGGGGTGTGGTCCAGGTCTAGACAATCTCCTGAACTCCAAACTTAATGTCAGAATAGGAAAGAAAGGTGATCTAAGAAATTTTGACCGTGGCATGGTTGTTGGTGCCAGACGGGCTGGTCTGAGTATTTCACAATCTGCTCAGTTACTGGGATTTCCACACGCAACCATTTCTAGGGTTTACAAAGAATGGTCTGAAAAAAGGAAAAACACCCAGTATGCTGCAGTCCTGGCGGGCGAAAATGCCTTGTTGATGCTAGAGGTCAGAGGAGAATGGGCCGTGTAATTCCAGCTGATAGAAGATCAACTTTGACTCAAATAACCACTTGTTACAATCGAGGTATGCAGCAAAGCATTTGTGATACCACAACACGAACAACCTTGAGGCGGATGGGCTACACCAGCAGAAGACCCCACCGGGTACCACTCATCGCCACTAAAAATAGGAAAATGAGGCTACAATTTGCACAAGCTCACCAAAATTGGACAGTTGAAGACTGTAAAAATGTTGCCTGGTCTGATGAGTCTCGATTTCTGTCAGTCTGAGACATTCAGATGGTAGAGTCAGAATTTTGCGTAAACAGAATGAGAACATGGATCCGTCATGCCTTGTTACCACTGGGCAGGCTGGTGGTGGTGTAATGGTGTGGGGGATCCCTTTCACCTTCAGAACTGCCTTAATTCTTCATGGCATTGATTCAACAAGGTGCTGGAAGCATTCTTTAGAAATGTTGGCCCATATTGATAGGACAGGGTCAAACACGGTATTAATATGCTGTTCCTAATAATCCTTTAGGTGAGTGTATAAGAAAATGGAAGACATACAAGACCACTGATAATCTCCCTCGATCCGGGGCTCCACGCAAGACCTCACCCCGTGGGGTCAAAATGATCACAAGAACGGTGAGCAGAAATCCCAGAACCACACAGGGGGACCTAGTGAATGACCTGCAGAAAGCTGGGACCAAAGTAACAAAGGCTACCATCAGTAACACACTACACCGCCAGGGACTCAAATCCTGCAGTGCCAGACGTGTCCCCCTGCTTAAGCCAGTACATGTCCAGGCCCGTCTGAGGTTTGCTAGAGAGCATTTGGATGATCCAGAAGAGGATTGGGAGAATGTCATATGGTCAGATGAAACCAAAATAGAACTTTTTGGTAAAAACTCAACTCGTCGTGTTTGGAGGAGAAAGAATGCTGAGTTGCATCCAAAGAACACCATACCTACTGTGAAGCATTGGGGGTGGAAACATCATGCTTTGGGGCTGTTTTTCTGCAAAGGGACCAGGACAACTGATCCGTGTAAAGGAAAGAATGAATGGGGCCATGTATCATGAGATTTTGAGTGAAAACCTCCTTCCATCAGCAAGGGCATTGAAGATGAAACATGGCTGGGTCTTTTAGCATGACAATGATCCCAAACACACCGCCCAGGCAACGAAGGAGTGGCCTCGTAAGAAGTATTTCAAAGTCCTGGAGTGGCCTAGCCAGTCTCCAGATCTCAACCCCATAGAAAATCTTTGGAGGGAGTTGAAAGTCCGTGTTGCCCAGCGACAGCCCCAAAACATCACTGCTCTAGAGGAGATCTGCATGGAGGAATGGGCCAAAATACCAGCAACAGTGTGTGAAAACCTTGTGAAGACTTACAGAAAATGTTTGACCTCTGTCATTGCCAAAAAAGGGTATATAACAAAGTATTGAGATGAACTTTTGTTATTGAACAAATACTTATTTTCCATCATAATTTACCAATAAATTCATTAAAAATCCTACAATGTGATTTTCTGGATTGTTTTTTCTCATTTTATCTCTCATAGTTGAAGTGTACCTATGATGAAAATTACAGGCCTCTCTCATCTTTTTAAGTGGGAGAACTTGCACAATTGGTGGCTGACTAAATACTTTTTTGCCCCACTGTATCCATCCATCCATCTTCGTCCACTTATCTGGTCTCGGGTCGCCCCACTGTATATGTTCTCCATTTCTAGATTGTGCTGCATGCCGTTAAACCTGTGGAATTAAATGGATGCTCCTGCTTGTGTGCTGCTGGAATGGCTTTATCAACCATGTGGTTGCACTCCTGTTTCAAACAGCTCATTACAGCACCATGGGGCTGAAAACTCGTGAATCCAGATGCGCCGTACCTCGGTGCTAGCCCTGATGCCAAAGTGTATGATCCCACGGCAAATCCCTCCTTTGGGTTAGCCGAAGTGAAATGCCCAACTGTTAACAGTATAACAGAGGTTACGCATGTGAAGTTTATTGGTGGTCAGGCCAAACTAAAAAAAAAACACAAGTATTTCTGGCAAGTGCAAGGCTAGTTAGCCATAATTGGTTTAAAGTGCCCATATTATGAAAAAAATCACTTTTTCTGGGATTTGGGGTGTTATTTTGTGTCTCTGGTGTATGGAAGCCCACACGCATACAAACTTGGAAAAAAAAACCATCCATGCTGTTTTGAGTGAGATAGGGTTTCTGAATGTCTTCTGCCTTCAGTCTCCGGGTGAGCTGTTCAAAATGTTGCAAAACACTGCTACAACACACTCTAGTTCACCATAATCTACAAAATAACTACTTACATGTCCCTGTTCTGCAGGTATTTCACGCAAAGTTGGAAATGCACCCTCGTTTAGAAGAAGTCTCCTGGCTAATCCTGCCTTGTACTAACTGAAGTTGTAGAAACAAACAGCTAACTGATGTGATCCTTACCTAGCTACTGCGCATGTGCGCCTCCCAACAAAGATGGGATAGAAGTGCGATGCCTCACTCTATAGCTAAAACAGAGACCTGAACACACAGGGTGACAAGAGGATCTGCAGCAATGTGCAGTACAACAGAAATATGGTGTTTTTTGAAGATTAAACCATGTAAACCTATTCTGGTACAACCTCAAAATACAATTATGAACCTGAAATGAGCATAATATGGGCACTTTAAAATGGTGTGATTTCATCACATCCACACAAAGTGACCTCACAGTAGAGCGAATTTGGCTTGATGAGTCGCTGATCAGTAAAATGAAAGGTATGGAAACATACCTGAAATTAAAGTAACTCTATACATCCCCCCACCCCTCCCTCCCCCACAAATGGGATCTCTTTATGATTTTTTTTTATTTATGAAAAGGACAGACCTACCCTCTAACCATCACCACACACACACACACACACACACACACACACACACAAAGGTGGGTTGCTTCCCACACATTTGTACTTGTACATTAGTCCATTAATAAATTGTATACATTGTAAATTAAATGTATGTAAATATAAATGTAATATGAGTGTATGGTTTTTTTGTATAAATGTCATGTTATTCATGGTATTTATTTTCACTGAAATTTCGTTTTTAATAATAAATGTGCTATGTCATGTTTTAATGCAATAAAATGTGAACCAGACAAATCAAAATCATTCACTGGTAATGAACATTCAATTAACAGTTGAACAAATATATCTTACAGTATGTTCTTATGCCTATGTTAAGGGTTTCACACTGGGACATCACCCTTCACATCCAGAGGGCCTTGGTAGTTGGACAAGTTGCCCACAGCTGATTGACGGACCCTGAAAGGGTCAAAGGAATGATTGTGTCCCAGATATGATATTCCTTCACTCTTCTGATGGCTCTCTCCAACAGGATTCTTTTCTGTGTCCTCTTTGCTGAACCTGGTGCTTTTTTTTTTATCATTTACAGTTTTGTTTTTTTTTATTCTAGCTCTTTCACATCTTACAAAATACTTGACATTTGTTTTTAAGATACATTTTTTATTTATTATTTTAAACAACAACAGAACAGACAAACACGCTTGAACAAGAACAACCCCCTTCTCCCACCCCCCACCCTCTGCGGTCTTGAGGAAAAGAAAGAAAAACAAACAAATAAACAAAAACAGAAATCACACCTTGTCTAGTCACTCTCCTCTACTTCCTGTGATGCTGAGGTCATTAGGACTGATACTTGTGCTGCAGCGCCTTTCCATAGGTCTATAGTAGATGATTTGGCTTTGTTAATCCTTGCTGTAGAGAGCTCAAGCATAACTATGTCCAGAAAATATGCCAACTGCTGTTTTATACAAAGCGAGTGGGGGGGGAGCCAGCACTGAGCTATCATTTTCTTGGTCGCGGTTGAGCCGGCTAACCAAACTTTCTTTTGTCTCCCAAGCAGATGTAATTTAGATTCATCATTAAGTAACAAAAATACCGATTGTTTTGTTACTTAATGATGACTCTAAATTACATCTGAATATCTGATGTGATAGGATGTCGAATTCCTACTGACCCGAGTCAGTAGGAATTCGACATCCTATTACATCAGATATTATTGATGTTGTTTTATTCCAAAACTCATGCACCTGTTCACACTCCCAGACCATGTGCAGGAAAGTTCCAGTTTGTTCAGGTTGACAGAACGTGCAATAGGGAGTAGGAATGGCTTTGGAGACGTATTTCTTCTGAGGTGTCCAATATGTCCTATGACATATGTTGAAGTGGATCTGCTGGTGATTTGGGTTCTTGGAACAGTGGGAAATGTTGTCCCAAACTGTTTCCCAATTAATTACGTTCCCCTCCGGGCTCAGCTCTCGCTCTCATTTCCCATTTAGTATTGGGAGTTCTCCTATGGATACTTGCATCAATTTAGCATAAATCCTGGACACTAATCCTCTCGCAGGAAAATCAACAAGCCATTTAATGATTGGGTGGGTCTCGAGACTGTTTCTCCATGGTACTCCATAACATTTTAGGGCTGATCTTAAGCGAAGATAAAGGAAAAAGGATGTCCTAGGGATCTCAAAGCTAGTTCTCAGGTCCTCAAAGCTCAACATACCTTTCCCATTGAATAACTGGTCTAGAGTATAAATACCTCTGTCACTCCACTGGTTACAAACAAAAGGTTTGTTACCAGACATTAAGTGCATGTTGTGCCAAATTGGGGGGCTCAAATGCCACTTATTGGTGTAGCGAAGTTTCTCCTCCACCTGTTTAAAGTTGGTCAATGTGTTGGTGATAATAGGGCCATTGGCTAGCATACACTTTTTTGGACACACACCTGCAAAGGCGAGGTCTTGCAGTCTTAGACCTCCAGTGAGGTTTTGCTCGATTTCTCTCCATGGGACTGTAGATGAGGGGTCCATCCACACTCTGAGGACCCGTAGCTGAAAGGCTCTATGGTACACTTCAAGGTTGGGGAGGGCCAGGTCTCCTGTGTTCGTGGTACGTTGCAAGGTAGAGTATTTTAGCCTAGGTTGTTTACTATTCCAAATATACTGCTGGATTACGGCATCAAGTTTCTTCCAGAAATGTATTGGTGGGGGTAAGGGGATTATTGTACTTAAGAAGTTCACACGAGGAACTATGTTTATTTTAACAACAGCAATCCTGGGCCGTAGCGATGCCAGCAGCAAGGCAGCTTTATTTGTATAGCACATTTCAGCAATGCGGGTCTTAGAGCATTTAAATCTAACTGGTCCGAGCAAATGTCGATCATTTCCACATGGGCCAAAACGCGTCAGAGGAGACTTCAGCTTTCTTATTGGTGTATCACAGCCAAACCTGCACCGATTGGCTTATACCAGGTATCCATGGAAACCTTAGAAGTCAGAGAATAGAGTGACGCCCACATCAAGTTGCTAGGACCCTCAGGAGAGAAGCGAGCAGCGTTAGAAGTGCAGAAATGAAAAACAGTTCAGCGATTTCCCGTTGTGATTCGGCCAGAAATGTCAAGATTGTGAGGCAAACAGCTCGTTTTGGATATAATGGCTTGGATATTCCATTTCCTTGGACTCTTGGCGATTTAAGAAAAAAAAGCTTTGGGCAAAAAATCCACGCAGTGGCTAAAGGGACAAGGAAACAGGTAAGGATGCACTACACACGGGCTGCGCTGTTTACGTTGTATTGTTTTATTTATTATAACTTTGTAGCAGTTGTGTAACTGCTGTAAATCATCTTATGCTTTGTGTGTGGGCTTATGGAATCCTGAGACTCTAAGCTTTAAATTGGTGTGTCGCATGGCTGTATATTTTGAAGATTTAATGCTTTAAAGTTATAAAAACGTTTATAAATGGAGATTACAGCGACGCCACAGCCACAATCTGTGCCGTAAACGGTACAGTGACACTTATTAACCCTTGATATATTTTTAAGGTTGTAATAGGCTGACTTTGTAATTGTCTTAAAATTCAGGTCTGAGTCCATGACTACACCAAGATTTCTGGCTTTGTCTGTTGTTTTTAACATTATCGTTTAAAGCTGAGTGCTGACTTTTAATCGTTCCTCTTTTGCTCCAAAAGCAACCACCTCAGTTTTTTCTTCATTTAATTTAAGAAAGTTCTGGCACATCCAGTCGTTAATTTGTTCAATGCACTTAGTCAGTTGTTGTATTGGACTATAGTCCCCTGGGGATAAGGTTATATAAATTTGTGTGTCATCTGCATAACTATGGTAACTTATTTTGTTGTTTTCCATAATCTGAGCCAGTGGAAGCATGTAGATGTTAAACAGGAGAGGCCCCAGAACGGAGCCTTGGGGAACTCCGCACGTCATATTTGTATGCTTAGATGTATAATTTCCTATAGACACAAAGTAGTCCCTATTCTTTAAATAAGACTCAAACCACTTTAGTACTGAGCCAGAAATGCCAACCCAGTTTTCCAATCGGTCTAGTAATATGTCATGGTCGACTGTATCAAATGCAGCACTGAGATCAAGTAATACTAAGACTGAAATTTTGCTACTATCTGTGTTTAAGTGGATGTCATTAAAGACTATAACAAGAGCTGTCTCAGTGCTGTGGTGTGGTCGAAAACCCGACTGGAAGGCATCAAAACTGTTGTTTAGTGACAAGAAAAGGTTCAGTTGTTGAGAAACCGTTTTTTCAATGATTTTACTTGATATCGGCCTATAGTTGCTCATTAGTGACGTGTCTAGATTGTTCTTTTTTAAGAGTGGCTTAATGACTGCAGTTTTCAGGGCCTGTGGGAAGATACCTGAGAGAAGAGACGTGTTTACAATCTGTAGAAGATCTGTAGCCAAACAATTTGCAACATTTTTGAAAAGGCCCGTTGGTAGAATATCAAGGCAGCAGGAGGAGGTTTTCAGCTGTTATATAATGTCCTCCAGGTTTTTACGGTTAATCATATGAAATTGGGTCATATTGGAATCTGTTTTGCCTGGACACTGTGACAACACATACCCTGTACTCGATATGGAAGCACTGGCTGTCTAATTTTCTGAATTTTGTCTTTGAAGAAGGTGGCAAAATCATTGCAGGCCTTTGTGAATAAAAGTTCAGATGCTACTGGTACTGGAGGGTTTGTTAACCTATCGACAGTAGTAAACAAAGCACGTGAATTATTATTATTGTTTTTGGCAATAATGTCCGAGAAGAAGGACCACCTTGCATTCCTCAGTTCCAAATTATAAGTGCGAAGTCTCTCTTTATAGGTGTTGTAGTGGACCTGGTGATTAGTTTTTCGCCACCTGCGTTCTGCTTTTCGACACTCTCTTTTTTCTGTTCTTACCAGTATGGCATTTCTCCATGGAGATCTTTTCTTATCAGAGACAGTTTTTACCTTAATGGGAGCAATGGCATCAATAACATTTGTAATTTTACAATTGAAATTGTCTACAAGCTCAGTGACTGAGACCCCTGAGAGGGTGGGTGTGGACGAGAAAAGCTGAATGAATGTTTCACTGGTGTTGTCAGTGAAATACCGTTTTCTTCTTTGTTTGGACACTTTTGTGCACAGAGATAGTGCCATTAAAGAAAACACAGGAATGATCAGAGAGAGCAGCATCAGTCACCACAACCTTGGAAATGTTCAAACCCTTCGAGATAATCAAGTCCAGAGTGTGCCCCTTGTTGTGTGTGGGCTCCGTCACATGCTGAGTCAGTCCATAGTTCTCAAAAATGCAACACAGTTCTTTGGTCCCTCTATCCTGGGGGTTGTCAACATGAATGTTGAAATCACCAGCAATAACTACACAGTCAAAGTTAATACAGATTAAAGACAGCAGTCCACTAAAGTCGTCAAAAAAGGATGCACAGTATTTAGGTGGCCTGTAGATAATTAGAAATATAGGTCGAGAGGGGGACCTTAACTGAAGAGCCACATATTCAAAAGAAGCAAAGTTTCCATAAGCTATTTGAGTACATTGGAACGAGTCGTTAAACAAAATGGCGACTCCACCTCTTTTCTTATTCGCTGACTCAATGAGAACAGCATCACTGTTATTATGGTCTAACCAGGTTTCAGTTAAAAACATAAAATCAAGATTGTGCTTAATAATAAAATCATTGATTAAAAATGATTTACCCGCCAAAGACCTGACGTTTAGTAAGGCTAATGTTAGTGTGTTAAAATAATTATCTGTCTCGTTTTTTTTGTGACAGGCTGTGGCTGACGAGGAATGGATGCTAAATTTGCTAAGTTGGCAGTTAAGTGCTTCTTTTTCTTACTTAGCGGATTCACCATTCTTTTTCTATTACCTATCACAACATAGATTGACGAAGAATTGAATACACAGGGCCCAGGCTTGTCCTGGAAAGAGTCATGAGTGCCACTAGGCATGCAGCCTGGGCCCAGCACATATCAGTTAAAGCTTGTTTCATTCTGTACACAAGCATACTTATCAGTCTGGGGAGAAGGAGTTAGCTGCCGTCCTTGAGCGGGCAGAGGTGCCTGGCGTTTTACTGTAAGTGGTTCAGTCAAAACAGGGTCAGTGTGATGCTGGGGGCGAGTGATGGGAGAAGGTAGTGGGGCAAACTTGGTTCCAGCATCTACCAGCTGCTCCATCCAGTCAGTGAACCCCAACATGTGGCAGGGGGAAACAGGAGAAAGGGTGAGTGGGGAGAGCGATGGATCCTCAAAGGCGTCGGTGTTGGTAAGGGGGTTTGAGAGTGTTGGACAGGTGAAAAGGGGGGCTGAGATTTCTCGTCTCCGCTCTGTGGTCAAATCTTTGCTCAGGTGGGGGCTGTGGTGGATCACTGCCGCACTTTGTTGTGTCATCCTCTTGTTTTGTTTGTGTTGATTTATCTTGTCCTGTGTCCTTGGCCGAGGGAGCAGATGTGTGGTGCAGAAAGTAAAGTAGGCTAGAGGTGAACAGCTTTACTCCTGGCTTGTTAAGGAAAAGTCCATCTGCTTTAAAAAGATGTCTGGCTTCTTCTATTACATGGAGTAATCTGCGTTTATTGTCTGCAGCTTGAACCTTTGGTTTAAACCCTGATTGGTCGGGGTGGACTAGCTTCTCGATGAAGTGTTCTAGGCGTAGTGCCAAGACTTTGGAATAAAGCTTAATATCAGTCCCAATGAGGCTGATGTAATTTGAACACTCCGTAGGATCTTTGCACTTTTTGTGTATGACACTATGACACCTCTCTATGGCTGAGGTTAAAGTTTGTAAAATGATAGGTCCTAGTGTGTCAAAGAACTGTAGTAAGAGTTCCGATGGAATTGCATCCAACCCCGGTGTTTTCCCTTTCTTAGCTGATTTTAACGCTGATTTGAGTTCCTCTAACGTAATAGGTTGACCCAGTTCTTCTGCCTCCTCTGGGTCAAGAAGAGGCAGGTTTAGCTCTTTTAGGAACTTTTGGCACTGCGTCGGATCTGGATTGCAGGAGGATTCATACAGCTTTGAATAAAAGGATTGGAAACTGGCAGTGATCCCCTTAGGATTCGTTGAGATTCCTCGGTCCGTGCGGATGCTATTGATAGCAGCTCTGGACTCGCTTTGTTTTAATTTCAGAGCTAGCAATTAGCTTGGTTTACAGCCATTAAAGGAGAATTCCGGTCGATTTCAACCCGTAGCTCTGTTGTTTGTAAATTAGGAGTACTGTCAGTAGCGAGAAAAACGAAACCAATCGGTGCTGCCTACACCGAGTGATCCTCCTGCTAGCGTTAGCACCCAACAGGCTTAAACGGGGAACGTTTTAAACGTGTTTTTAGCCTCTAAACATGCTCGAAATGCCATTACAAGTGCTTAGCCATGTGCAGTTATTCCTTCCAAGGGAACACAGCGAATTTGACTGCAGTAGATGTGACAGAAAGCCATAAAAGTTGTGTTAATCCATACCTCTGTTTATTTCATGCTGTCTGGTGAAGCCCACACTAGTCAAATGCCGATCTCATACAATCCAATATTCCAAAATGCATTTTTTCCATAGTAATGCGTATGTATCAACAAGCTGTAACCTGACACTACAGTGGAGCGAGCAGAGCTGCAGTTCAAGAGTTCAACAGCTAGGTAACCTAGCAACGGCAGCAGGGGGAGGAGCTCACAGAGCTGACAGACGGAGCTTGGAGTTAGATCAGGACTAATATGAGAAAATGGTTCCAGTTTGTGCCTTTCCAAATTGCGGCAACCAAATGAAGAGATATTTGAGCTTGAGCTTTCACAGTCTACCCCTCCGCAACCGGGAGATTTTACAGTTGTGTGTAGCATGATTATGTATAAAACCACACACTGCACTTGTAACTAACGTAACTTAAAGCATCAGTGAGAATATTACAATAACCTGTATTAATGATATTTAAGCACTAGAAATCAGGATTAGGTTCGGCTCTTAAAGTGAATTGGCTACGACCACTGTTTGAATAGCAAAAGCAGTATCAAAACATTTATTTTAACATTCCACAAGGATCGTGAATTATACATAGAAAAAAAACAACAACAACAATCAGAAATCCCCCCAAAACAGTCAGTCAGTTTAAAAGAAAAAAATCAGTCCAGTCAATCAGGTTCAATGTTCAACTCAGTTGAGTTTCAGCTCAGTTCCTGTGTGGTTTGTTGAATAAAAGGCCTTGTTTCAAATCACTGCCCGGGCAGTGTGTGATAACGTTGGAGATCTCATAAATCTTATCTGTATGATGTATCCAAAAGCGTGCAGTCCACCAGCTCGGCGGGTTGATGGCCACTGGTTACAGTCACACCCCAGAATCGCAGAGTCTCTCTCTCTCTCTCTCTCTCTCTCTCTCTCTCTCTCTCTCTCTCTCTCCAGCGGCAGAATATGCACAACAAAAAAAACAATCTGCATACAGCAATGCAAAATATCTAATTAGTAGCTGTACATGGCCTTATCACTAACACATTCAAAATCACTGTAATCACTGTGTCCCGGGAGACCATAAAACCATGGATCGTCCAATGTTCTGTCCCAGGGTAAAACAATACCCGAGTCCAGTCCAGCCTGGAGTCAACTCCGTGTTTCCCCGGTCGCCGGCCCGGAATGTCTTGCTTCAGCGGGGCTTCGAATAACCTATTCCAATCCAGAGATCCGGGACCAGGAATTCTGTGGTGCCGTTCTGCTTCTGTCAGTGGAGAAATGTAAAATCAATGGGTAGCCTACTCTTAGCCCGGCAACTTTAAAACAGTCTCGGATGACTAGAGTGACGACTTTCCTTTCCTGTACTTCATGTGGGCTCGTCAACAATACTGCCGTTTCTGCTGCTCTGTCGTCGGCCCCTGGATCTGGCACCTTCACAGAAATAAACCACAACTAAAAACGACTCCTTTAGCTCAAAATGCTAAAAAAAGCCAGTCCGCTGCAGCACACCGTAGGTCCATCCGTCCAGAGCGTTCCTCTAGTAAGAGATCTAGCCTCCTTTTATTGGGAGTGGTCTGATCAGCTGGCAATCAGATCGCTAATGTGAATGGGGTTCTACAGGTGTGTCAATTAGTGTTTGTTGTTGCAGTTCGTGAAAGAGGGAAAACAATACTATGCAATGTCCACAACAAAATATAATAAAGTAAATCCACAGCAAACAATATAAAAAAACCACAGCAACCAATAAGGAAAAACACAGCAACCGATAGAGTTTTAAGGCAAAAATAAATCAATAAAAATTATATACAAAATAAACTAAGGTCATCAATCACACTGCTCCACTGGTTTTATATTATGACACTCCTCCCCCCTTTAACAGTTGTCGTCCCGACAAAGTCTTAATGTCCATACCTGTCTGGAGGCCTACCCCTATTTTGTCTCTGGGACCTACGCAGGGGTGATCCATCTCCTGGCTCAGGTCTCACAATAGGGGCTACTGGGTCATCGTCCACTGAAACGGCAGGAGGGGCACATGCTATGGGCACAAAGGTCAGAGGTAACAACAAAGGCCGAGGATACAAGGCATTCGAAAAATTGGGGTTCACCGTTTCAGTCTCTGGGGCTTGTTGAGGCTCCTCAGGAGGGTTGAAAAGGCAAGGCCTTAGGTGATTCCGGTGAATTGTCCTGATGGGGCCTTCTTTTCCTTCAGGCTTTATCCGAAAAACTGGCAAACCTGGACGTAGTTGATCAATAACCACGTAGAGTTGGGGCTGCCAGTGAGGTGCCAACTTCCCTTGTTCTCTACAGCGGAAGTTACGCAGGAGCACTCGCTCTCCGGGCAACAAGGGGAGGTTCTTTGTTTTCTGATCATACCTGGCCTTGTCCCGCATTCTGCTTTCTCTGGTTTTTGCTGCCACCTGTCTGTAGACTCTCTGTAGGGTCTGGTTGTGTTGGTGAACCCAACCCTCCAAGTCCTTTCTTTGGGTCAATGGTGGCGCACCAACAGCCGTTTCCACTGGCAGGCGTGCGTGTCGGCCAAACATGACAAAGTGGGGGGTCAATCCTGTGGTCTCATGAGGGGTGTTGTTATACATCTGTAGGAGAGTTGGCAAGTGATCTGGCCACCGCATTTGGTCTCCTGGACTCAGTGTTCCTAACAAAGACAGAACAGTCTTGTTAAACCTTTCACAGGCTCCATTTCCTTGGGGCCTGTAGGGTGTGGTTCGGACTTTGGCACACCCATACAGACTGCACAGCTGTGCCACCATGGTTGACTCAAAGGCTGCTCCTTGATCTGAGAGGATTCGTTCTGGACATCCCCATGGCTGGATGAGGTGGCGCCAAAGAGCATGTGTTGTAGTGGCTGCTGTCTGGTCTTTTGTAGGAACAGCCCATCCGTACTTAGAGAAAAGGTCAGTTATTACCAACAGATACGGATAAGTATCACCATGCCTACCAAGAGACAAATAGTCAATTGAAACAGTTTCCAAAGGGTATGATGTAAGAATAGGCACCAAGGGTGCCCTTACCTCTGATCCTCTTTTCTGTTGAGTGCAAACTGAACATTTGGATGCCCATTCTTGCAAGTCAACCCCCATCCCAGGCCAGTAGAAGGTTTTTCTCAGCAAGCCCTCAATCTTGGCTACCCCCATATGGCCTGTGATACCTTTCCCACAACTTATGAGTCTTGTCTGTGGGAACCACGATTTGGTAGAGGCTCAACCCTGTATGAAGTTCTTGGGCCCTCCGCTTTAAGACACCCTCCTGGATGTGTAGTCGACTCCATTCCCTTAACAGGCGTTTTGTTGCAGGCAGGCACGCTTTCCTCTCCTCGGCTCCTGGAAAACAATTTCCAACCACCCAACTCTTCATTTGGGCCACCGTCTGGTCTCCCTCCTGCCAATCCTTCCAATGGTCTCCGGCTTCTGTGCTAGCCTCCGACTCCACCACTGCTGTCTCCACTGGGGCCTGTCGGTCGGATCCTGTTTCCTGTGGTAACCTGGACAAAACATCAGCATTACGATTAGAAGAACCAGGGCGGTCATTAAGTTCAAAGTCAAAATTCGCCAGCTGTGCTGCCCACCGCTGTTCTGTGGCCCCCAAGTGTGCTGTGTTCAGGTGGACAAGAGGGTTATTATCCATAAAGGCCAGGAATTTATTGCCCCACAAATAGTCTTTAAACTTTTCAGTGACAGCCCATTTAAGGGCTAGAAACTCCAGTTTGAAAGAACTGTAGTTTTGGTCGTTCCTCTCAGTGGGGTTAAGGCTCCTGCTGGCGTAAGCTACAACTCTCTCTCTGCCATCCTGTAGCTGTGCCAACACAGCCCCCAAACCTCCCAGACTGGCGTCAGTGTAAAGAT
Source organism: Sander lucioperca (assembly GCF_008315115.2). Lineage (NCBI taxonomy): Eukaryota > Metazoa > Chordata > Actinopteri > Perciformes > Percidae > Sander > Sander lucioperca. Next base: position 28,006,852 of record NC_050192.1, on the reverse strand, counting down.
GGAAGGGTTTTGAGAAGTCTGCATATGCCAAGATTGGGGCACTCACCAGAGCAGTCTTCAGAGAATCAAATGCCATCTGGCAGTCTGAGGTCCAGTCGATGGCAGCATTTCCTTTCCGCATGCTAGCAGAACCTACTAGGAGGGCATTCAGGGGTGCTGCCATTTTAGAAAAACCTTTCACAAACCTTCTGTAGTACCCCACAAACCCAAGGAATGATCGTACCTGCTTAATGGTAGAGGGGATGGGCCAGTTCTCAACGACAGCTGTCTTTTCAGGATCTGTGGATATTCCCTCACCGGAGATGACATGGCCGAGGTAGATGACTTTCTTCTGGAACAGGCTGCATTTATGGGGCTGCAACTTTAAGCCATGGGCTGCCAGCTTCTCGAAAACCTGCTCCAGGTGATTGATGTGGGTGTCGAAATCCGGGGAGTATACAACAACATCATCCAAGTAGATCAGGAGAGAGTCGTGGACCTGCCCACCCAGGCACCGCTGCATCAGACGTTGAAATGTTGCAGGTGCATTACAAAGGCCAAAGGGCATTCTCTGGAACTCGTACAAGCCCAGGGGTGTGGTGAATGCAGTCTTCTCTCGATCCTTTGGGTCCACATCTACTTGCCAATATCCACTGGCCAGGTCAAGGGTAGAATACCAAGCGGCTTGCTTGAGGCTGGTGAGGGATTCTTCTATCCTTGGCAAGGGGTAGGCATCTTTGTGAGTTAGGGCGTTGAGCTTCCTATAGTCCACGCAGAAGCGCCAGGACCCATCCTTCTTCTTCACAAGGACAATTGGTGCTGCCCAAGGGCTGGAGCTTTCCTTTATGACATCATTATCCAGCATATTTTGCAGAAGTTCCCTCAATTCAGGGTAGAGGCTTGGTGGAACTGGCCTGTAGCGCTCCCTGCTGGGCGGTGCAGAACCTGTAGGTATTGAGTGGAGGACTGCACTGGTCTGGCCAAAGTCCTCATCACCTGCTGCAAAGATGTCTCTCCATCGCTGTAACAGTGAGTCCATCTTCTGTTTGTTGGTCCGTTGTTAGGCCATCACCTTTCAGCAGGTTGACTGGATGCTGATCTTTTGTGCTGATGTGGTTGGTCTGCACATCCACTTCCACCACACCTGGATCTACAGTCTTCAAAACCAGGTCCTTTTCCCCTCGAATCTGCCTTGGGTCAACCTGGAAGACATTAGCAAGGGGGCGCCGTTGAGGTATCAATATGGGGTAAGGATTAAGGTTACGTACCCTTATAGGGAGGCGTCCTTTCACCACAGTAGTAACGGCCCGGGCCACCTGCCACTCGTCATCTCTTTCTGGGGCCTCCACCAAAACACAACAATCCGACCTGGTTTTCGCGCCATAGAGGTGTGTCCACAGCACCATCTCACTGTTCGGAGGCAAATAGACTGGGTCTTGACGGGTTAACCTGGCCACTCCAATCTGTCCATCGGATGACTCATCCTGTGAAACCTTTTGACAGACAGCAAAAGCACGCTCCCATTCCCCCTTTGCTTGACGTGACATAGTTGCACCAAAGACAGTCAGACCAGGGTGGACCCCCTGAAACAGCTCTTTCCAGCAATGTGAAATGACATTCATCCCTAGGATACCCCTTTCAGCACTCAGGCACTCATCCTTTACAATGATAACCCCTTTACCTGGCACGGTGACTCCTCCCACTGAAAAATCCAAGATGGCGTAGCCAGTATATGGGATCTGTAGTCCATTAGCTGCTTTTAGAGAAAGCCAGTGCAGATCCTGTGGGCTTCGCTTCTGCTCTCTACTCAGCCATTTCTGGAAGAAAGTTTCACTAAACAGCGTAACTTGTGAGCCTGTATCAAGCAAGCAGGGCAATTTCACTCCCGCAACAACAACTTCAACTCCTGGACACGTCCCCACCAGGGATGGTTTGTCTGTTTGATTTCCCTGGTCCCCCTCCCCAACCACCTGGCTCTCAGTGGTTGGGGCTACTAGTTTAACTGCCTCCTCCCCTGTTGACAGTACCTTAGGATGTGACCAGCCTTTCCACAGCCTCGGCAGATTGGTTTGCCCTGGTTGTCCCATTCCAAAGTCTGGCGATGCCTGGGGGAGGCAGTATAGCGGCCTTCCCGAACAGCCCCCCTAGGGGATAAGGGCAGGTCTCTCTGCACAATGGTCTGAGGAGAGAGTTGACGTTTAATCTCATCAGTTAGGGTTTCTTTAAGAACAGAAAGTTGGTCTGTAATTTCTTTTCTGAGTTCGGCTCTTACTGCCTCCCTCCACTCTTCTAGGCTAGGTGCAACAATGGATTGGTTTGGCTGTGGCACAGAGATACGTGAGGCACAGACAGGCTCCATCTTCAGCTCAGCTTCTAATGCTCGCACTTCACTACACCCCTCAGTGAAGGACAATGTAGGTTTTCTACGCACCTGCCTTTGGAGTTCCTGTTGCACCACACCAGGCCTCAAGCCCAGGACAAGCTGGTCCCTAATAGTCATCTCGTCCTGGGCAGAGCCCGCTGGTTCCTGCTCCCTCTATGCGGAGAATAGTTCCCGGAGACGAAGAATAAAAGCAGAAACAGTTTCCTCTTCCTGTTGGTGACATTTAAAAAATTGTGCCCGGAGCTGGGCTACTGGTGTTATACGCCCATACAGCCTCTTTAACTCCTGCAGCATGTCGACACTTGTTAAGCGTCTTCCTGGATTCAGTAGCCTCATCTCTCTTTTTGCATCACCCTCAAGTGCCCCATATATGAAGTCAATTTTCTGTTCCTCGTTTAACCCTTGTGCCCTCAGCATAGCCTGCACCTGCCCACTCCATTCAGAAAAACTCATTTTACTTGAGTCACCATTAAACCTTGGGATCCATGGGACCCCCATAAACCAAGGCATCATCATTGCATTTATCACAGGCTGACTAAGTGGAACATTTTCTAGCCTGGCCCCAGTTCCTTGTGACACGCTACACCCTGGACCTTCAGGCTGTCCCCTTTCATCTGCCATTCTACACTGTGTGGTGTGGAAAGGGAATCCTGCCGACAACGCCACTAATGTAACAGAGCAATGGATGAAAGTCTGTTCATTTTAAATAAATCTAAATTTAGATTCCCGGGCCACACCAACACAGCGAGAAGGACACTGTAGGTTCGTATAAAAATAGTATTTTATTCTGTTAAAAGTTAAAGTTTAAAACAATATTAGAATGGCATCTCCTCAAATAAAAACCCGGGAGACCATAAAACCATGGATCGTCCAATGTTCTGTCCCAGGGTAAAACAATACCCGAGTCCAGTCCAGCCTGGAGTCAACTCCGTGTTTCCCCGGTCGCCGGCCCGGAATGTCTTGCTTCAGCGGGGCTTCGAATAACCTATTCCAATCCAGAGATCCGGGACCAGGAATTCTGTGGTGCCGTTCTGCTTCTGTCAGTGGAGAAATGTAAAATCAATGGGTAGCCTACTCTTAGCCCGGCAACTTTAAAACAGTCTCGGATGACTAGAGTGACGACTTTCCTTTCCTGTACTTCATGTGGGCTCGTCAACAATACTGCCGTTTCTGCTGCTCTGTCGTCGGCCCCTGGATCTGGCACCTTCACAGAAATAAACCACAACTAAAAACGACTCCTTTAGCTCAAAATGCTAAAAAAACACACACCGCATCAGTGTGGGAGAAAAGGACCACTTCCCTTTAGTCGGAGTTTTGTGAGCGTTGACACTGCAGAGTCTGGGAGTCGGCTCCACCAGGGCACAGGAGATCCAGTCCGCAGCAACACCACGGGGAAAGAAGCTCAGCAAGCCAGTCCGCTGCAGCACACCGTAGGTCCATCCGTCCAGAGCGTTCCTCTTCGTGAAAGAGGGAAAACAATACTATGCAATGTCCACAACAAAATATAATAAAGTAAATCCACAGCAAACAATATAAAAAAACCACAGCAACCAATAAGGAAAAACACAGCAACCGATAGAGTTTTAAGGCAAAAATAAATCAATAAAAATTATATACAAAATAAACTAAGGTCATCAATCACACTGCTCCACTGGTTTTATATTATGACACATACCACCTCAAATATGACTTAAAACACAGTCAGTAAAAATACACGTGAATAGTACAAAATGCTACATTTTACAGGTTTAAACATGTCTAATCTAGAAAGTTACTGAACTCATTAAAATCATATAGCCACGAATAGGACGGCAAAAGACATTGCAAACATTCTTTATGACGGCTCTAAGCCTCAAAACATTAGCCCGTTAGAGTAAACTTGTAGCTGAATAAACATACATAAATTCACGTTACGCCATCTCACCATTAACAACGCACATGTATGCAACAAAATGGTGTTCCAAATTGCAACAGTAGATTAGCAAAGATAAACATATCAATCATCTGGGTTTTTTTTAAATGGTCAAAGGACATAACAGGAACAGCAAAGAAACATAAAATGCACATAGTATACAATTATTAGGATAGCTTATCATTCTGGTTTTAATCAAACTAAGGTGGCATGCTAGCAAGTAGTTTCCCTCCTGTTGTACTCACCAGAGATTCTTAAACTTATCCAAAAGGAAAAAAAAGTGTAAACAGTACACAATACTAAGGCTTCTTGCCACTTTTACTAGCTAATAGTGATGTTACCCGTGAACCTCCTGCTTCGAGGCATGTATCGAAGAAATGAACCAATTTGGAATGAAGCTTTGTATCGAGCTTGATTCGTTTTGTGATAATCACGTGACCAGTGACGTCCGAAGCTTCGTTTCACACCCCCCCCACGTGACTGCTTCGAAGTTGAATTCAAAGCGGTTCACTGGGTGCGTCTTTGTGGGTTGTTGCAGTAGAAGAGTCAACAGAGTCAGGAAAGTTAGTTAATAGAGAGATTATTATAGCGATTATTATAGCCAGTAGAGAGTTTATAGTAGAGAGTTTATTGCAAGTATAATATAGTTTGCGAGTAGAAAGTTTATAAAAGAGTTTAGAGCGAGTAGAAAGTTGCTCTAGTCTAGGCTACGTATAATCACAGAAATGTGTGTGCAATGTGTTCTTCATTCATTTCCCTCCCAATGTTTGTTTTTTTTTGTGGAGAAGGCAATTACATTTTTACTTATGCAAAGTCCCAAATAGGCTTAGTTATTTATGTCATTATTTATTATTTATTTATCCATGAATTCATACTAAAAATGTATTAATCTTCGACTCAAAGACATTCATGGATAATATCTGTGAAACAGTTTGTGACACAATGCTATCCTTAACTTCCACCACCAGATGTCCTCATACAGTTCTGAAGCTTCAAGTATTGAACCTTTTTTCGATACAATTGGATTGAAAGCTTCACTGGTTCAGAAAGCTTCAGTTCACCATCACTACTAGCTAATATTAATACTGAAATGGATTCCTCCTGTGTGTTAAGTGGTCCGTTTCACTATATTTATCTCACTCTGTCTTCATCTAACGATTCACTCGACAAGAGGGGAAAAAGAAAAAAGGAGTCGCTCATCTTCTTTAGCTACGCAACACAGAGTGGCTCAGCCAACAAACATGAAGCAGCGCCATCTAGGGGAATGGAGAATCACAGCAATTGCAATACTTTGGCCCTGTGCATTTTAGGTGGGCTACACACTGTACATACTTTACATTGATTGTGTCTAGATTGTGATATTGTAATTTCCTTTTTGTTGTTGAAGTAAAGACACAAAAGCACAAATGTAATGTGTACTGTTATATTATAAAACCACTGATAACAGACAGGTGCAGCAATATATTATAGAACTGTACAATGTACTTATTCTTACAATTTATTTATTCTTACAATTTACTTTACTTGTACAATATACATATTCTTACTTTTTCCTAATAGAACAGTGCAATTGCTTTGTTTATTCCTAGTAATGGCAATACCAAGTATTGCTAGAAATCATATTATTAGACTCAGAAAATGTCCTCTGCCTCTTTGAATCCTGTGTAACTTCCAGTGGGGGAGGGGTACTCTTGTCTGATCACTGCTATAACACAGCTAGGCAAAGTTCTTCTGGTGCCACGGCCAAGGTGCTCTCCTCTCAGAACCCACTCCAGAATCACCCGGTAGGCCACGAGTCTGCATTGGCTGGGGGGAGGAAGGGTGAGCTTTGGTTATTTCACTAAAGAAGTGACGCATTTATTTATAATAAATGATACATTTAATTTATAGAGGGCTTTTCATCGTACTCAAAGACACTTTACAGTAAAAACCAGCACATATAGCACATTAAAAACAGATAAGCAATAAAACCAACACATACAATAAGCATATTTAGAAGCAATTAAAAACATTAAACCAGTAACTATAAGGTGAGAAATGTAAGATTATTGTATGTGGAAAGCTAATCTGAAGAGGTGTGTTTCGATTAGTGTTTTGAATGTGTATTTACAACAAAAATCAAATGTACCTAAGCTAGGACAGAGTCACGACAGCCTGTTGTACTCACTCATTAGACAGCTGGCCATCAGGTCCGTCCGGTTTAGGCTGCTTCTTCCAATTTACTTTCAGGATAAAAAAAAACGCTTCCAGAACATCCTTATAGATCAGATGGGGAAACCTCTGTGTATGGGCGAAACAATGTCCGTTATCTGAGGGCCCATCCAGACCAGGCTGTATGAGATCCCATTCCTTACAGCACAGGCTTTCTTCCTCGGTGGTGTTGATTATAAAAAAGTTCAAACCATGCTTAATGTTATGAAAACAATGTCCCCTTGGTTAAAATGTACATAATGGACTCTGCAGCCAGATCTAATCAAATAACTACACTAATCAACATTTGACATGCCCCAACCTAACCTTCTAATAATTGATTAGGTCATGACTGTCAATTTGCATACTGGAGAAAAGACTCATTGTCCTCACAGGAAAGGTAACTGTTGTCTTGGCATTTTGGGGAGCCACTCCCTGCTGGGCCAGACTGATTAGAACAAAGAAAATGCATATCTCTGTAAACTTGAATAGAATTGGCACTACCTTTGTCTGCCATGAGAGTAAACCTGAATTCAGAGGTGTGTCCTAAATCCTGGGAGAGATGTCATTTGAGGAACCACCCTCAGCTCCTTAGGATAAATTTGGAAACTTCACAATGAATCAGGACTGTTTGTGTTTTATTGATGTATTGTTTTGTATTCTTTAAACTGCAAAATTGTGACCCCACAAGGAAGCATGCTTGCAGTCCACTGCTGGCAGTGTAACATTTGTTTTTGTCATGTCGTTTTCACCATGTTGTTTATTAAATTTTTTGCTTAACTTTCAATTGGATCCTAGCCTTCTCCTTCGTCCTCAGGAATCAAACGAACACGTACGTCGTTCTTTTAGTTTTCTAACAGTGGTCATTGCAATACAGTATCCACACCAGCATCATGTACCCGCATCACGTGCAACCAGCCACAACTGTAAAATCTCCAGGTTGCGGAGGGGTAGACGGTGAAAGCTCAAGCTCAAATATCTCTTCATTTGGTTGCTGCAATTTGGAAAGGCACAAACTCGAACCATTTTCTCATATTAGTCCTGATCTAACTCCAAGCTCCGTCTGTCAGCTCTGTGAGCTCCTCCCCCTGCTGCCGTTGCTAGGTTACCTAGCTGTTGAACTCTTGAACTGCAGCTCTGCTCGCTCAGCTGTGGTGTCAGGTTACAGCTTGTTGATACATACGCATTACTATGGAAAGAACCTCGGCAAATCGTTTTTTTTGTGGAAAAAATACATTTTGGAGTATTGGATTGTATGAGATCGACATTTGACTAGTGTGGGCTTCACCAGACAGCATGAAATAAACAGAGGTATGGATTAACACAACTTTTATGGCTTTCTGTCACATCTACTGCAGTCAAATTCGCTGTGTTCCCTTGGAAGGAATAACTGCACATGGTTAAGCACTTGTAATGGCATTTCGAGCATGTTTAGAGGCTAAAAACACATTTAAAACTTGCCCCGTTTAAGCCCTGTTTAAGCCTGTTGGGTGCTAACGCTAGCAGGACGATAACTCGGTGTAGGCAGCACCGATTGGTTTCGTTTTTCTCGCTACTGACAGTACTCCTAATTTACAAACAACAGAGCTACAGGTTGAAATCGACCGGAATTCTCCTTTAAAGTAGTAATTTTGCCTCACTCTGTGCATTATGAATTCAGCTCTCCTTGTTAGCAAGTCATTTAGCTCTGCTTGATTTGTGACTAAAAGAGTATGTGTAGATTTAGAAAAACAAGTCTTAAGAGATTGCTCTAACGATTTACAATGTTCTTCCAACTCCACAATCCTTGCCTCTCTTTTTCTTCAAATTTGCTGCAAAGGAAGATGTGAAATCTCTAATAAATCCTTTAGTGGCTTGCCAAATGTACGCCGGGTCCGAAACTGAACCAGTATTGATTGATTTGAACTCCGCTAGTTTGGCTTCAAATTCTGTATTAAAAGCTGTGTTTTCGAGAAGGGAATTATTGAATTGCCACCTTCTAGATCTTTCTCCTAACATATCACAATGGAATGTGGTTATCAGTGCATTGTGGTCAGACAGGATTGCTGGTTCCATTGCTATTGTGTGGAACATTGCCTTAAGTACACTGGAGCACAAAAAATAATCAATGTGGGAGTGGGTGAGGTGACGTGTGGAAAAAAAAGTTTAATCCTTGCTAGTAGGATTGTGCATTCTCCATATATCTGTAAAATCATGGGATTCCACAACTACATTAAACATGTCCGATATGTGTTTTTGGGCTTTCGTGTGGTTGACCCCTGATTTAAGTCTAGTACCGCATTCATGTCTCCCCCTATAAGTAGTGAGTATTCATTGAGAGAAAGCAATTCATTGGTTAGGCGTGGGAAAAAGCCTTCATCATGTGTAGCCGGTGCATATACTGAGACAAAGGCTATTTTCCTACTCCTTATCGTAGTATATATATATGCTATCCTGCCTGAAGAGTCTTTACTACTTTTGTCTATGGTGAGTGTGCATCTCCGTGACAGCAAAACAATGGAGCCCTTGGTTCTGGTGTCATCACTAGATGCAGTAGCAACTTTGAAATATTTATTTTGTAGACGATTTACATCTCTTTTACGTAAATGTGATTCTTGAATAAGCGCCACGTCTATGTTCTTCCTTCTTAAATAGTCCAGGAATTTAGCTTGTTTGATCGGCCCGTTTAGCCCTCTGATGTTAACAGAAAGGATTGAAAGTTCAGCCATCTTCAAAATTTACACGTATATATGTCTCGAGTGCCCTACCGGAATTCACTGATAAATTTGAAAACAAATGGTGAGCTGTTAAGCATAGTGTGGTGAAAACACAAAACATAAAATAAATCCCCTAACCCTCCGAGACCGCAGACCCCTTCCCTCTCTGTAGGATACGTGGCCGCATCAAACGCAGCTCGCACAAAAACTCAAAAAAAAAAAGCTCAAAACTGCCCCTCCTGTCTAAAGTCACAGGTTAACTGAAACAGGTCTAATGCTTTCTTATGCTAAACATGAACAATGTTACAAAAAAACCTTAAAACTAAGTCCCAACCATCTATTAAGTTCTGAAATAAACTGTATGAAAAACAAATCAGCCGTGTAGGAGTAATAGACAGATTATAAAATGCAGTCAAATCAAATGCTCCTTATGACTCGGCTCCCAAGCTCATACATTATAATTCGACCAGCTATTACGCTCTGAAATAGCCTATGTGGGTCACAAACCATGTAAGAGTAGTAAATATAGATTATAAAATAAGTTTTTAGCATGTTCTTAGGCTGTGTAGATTGAGCAGTCCATGTCCGTCATGTTTTCAGCCTCATCAAACATTCCCCTAAACGTCAGGTTGCCAAACTTACATGCGGTGTCCCCGGTTGAACTTGCAATGTTCTTGATACACTAATCCACAGTCGTCGGGTCCGCCCGCTCGCTTCCCGCACCGGAGGTCTCCACGCCGCCCTTTGGGCCCGATGATAGCTCCAGGTCCAGTCGCGAAGCATCCAGCGCGGGCGTCACGTCCCTTTCCTTCATATCCAAATCCCGACAGAACTTGTCCGCTTCCTTGGGTGCAGTGAATGTGAACGTTCTCCCTTCGTGGTTTACTCTCAGAGTTGCCGGATAAATAAGAAAGTTTGGGATGCCTTTAGCATGCAGCTAAATTGAGTGGTGAAAGCGCTGTAGTCAGGCTTAAAGCGCAGCATTGCGTTGGAATCTCGAATCGGGCCTTCCTGCTGTGCCTGTCTCACCCCCTGAATAATTGCCTGACGGTCCTGGTATCTCAGACATCTGAGAATCAGCGTGCGTGTTCCTGCACCCTTGCCGTAGATTCTGTGTGCCCTGTCAATTTCGATGGTAGCCCTTGTTGGGTAATCGTAGGTGTACAGATCCAATTATTGGCAAATTATCAAAGATGTTTTATCAATATTAATAAAGTTATGAATATGGTTATTAATAACTTTATCAAATCAACAAACAATCAAAACAGGGCACCACCCTGGAACTTCAGGGGCCAATAACCAAACTGTGAAATAGTCTCATTAGGTGGTATTCCTTTAAAATACAGATCTTAACTTGGTTAACTATCTGGTATTCTTTAAAGGAACAAAAGGAAGGATGAAGTTCGAGCACTGACCTGTGTTCAACCAGCAATTATTACAATAAGTACACAAATAATCACAGACAACTGCTAATTAAAGTATAGTAGAATTTATTAACTTCAAAATCATCAATGGCCGATCAATAATTCTTCGATCAATTAAAACCAATATACCCTTTTTAAGTACAACGAAAACAAAGCAAAAACAAACCAGCATGTCTCTGTGAGACACTGTGTGTGTGTGTGTGTGTGTGTGTGTGTGTGTGTGTGTGTGTGTGTGTGTGTGTGTGAGAGAGAGAGAAAGAGTGCGAGGAGGGGGGGACGCAACCCGGGGTTGCTCGGTCACACACCGTTAGCTCATTAAAGCTAGGCTATGTGTTAGCTGCACAAAAGCTATTTAGCCTCAAGAGGGCGGTAGTGGGCTGCGTTGCAACGCCACTTGACTAAGCTAGTCAGTTTGCTCTCAGACTAACCATAGACTGTATATAAGAATGGACCAACAGATCCCGTTGCTCTGGGCGGAGACCAGTGAAGGCCAATAGAAGCACTTTTCTGGTGATGGCTAGGGTTACTGCGCAGCCTCCAACTGAGAGAGACGACGTAAATGTGCCGTGAGCAACGTGTCTGAAAGTTGTAAGTCTTCTGTTAGCTGTGCCAAGGGAAATCTCAATCATTTCCTCTACTATGCGACAGTAAGTCGCGTGGTTATGACACAATCGTTAGCCTATTTTTACAAAAATGTCTGCTATGGAGCCATAACGTGAGGTACAAGGTAATGGAGCCTTTTATACATTGTTGTGTTTCTTTAGAAATAAACAATGGACAAATAGTCTTTAAACGCTTCAGATGTAAAGTTATTCGCTCTCAAAGTGGCGCCAAAATGAATGGCAGTCAATGGAATGCTAATGGGAGGTGATGGCTTTGTAGCATTAAAATGGCGCCATAGGAGGTTTGCGGTCCGAGGAGAGGCTTACCCCCTTGAGACTAACGTGTGGTTGACAAAAAGGGACACACTAAACTACTTCGCTATGTGCTAGCTGTGTAGCTATTTGACATACCTGACTCGCTGTTGGCCAGCTGTTCACTTGGGCGTGTGTATGTCCGTACATGTGTGTGTGTGTGTGTGTGTGTGTGTGTGCGCGTGTGTTAGTGATAGAGGAAAGGAAACACACTTTGAAAAACCTGATTATCTCACTCAGTACAATAACTAAAACTCTGTGAAAGGGGAGTTAGCAGGTAGCAATTACAGTTTTAACAAGCTAGCTGCAATATTCAACACAACATACATATCAACAATGCACCGTGATCAGAGTACATTCACAGAAATAGATTTGACGCAGCGGTCACAATCATAGATTAATAAATCAAATGCGCAGCAGTAGCGCTTATCAATCGATCACATTAATGGTAAACAAATGGCAACATTAGCCTTTACACATTAATAAACATACTATGTTCTATCTCTGCCCAGAACACTAAGCCTTACTGTATGTAGTCCATCAGTCCGTAGGTTTCCACAAAAGAACAGAACCGGTCCATGTCGCTCGTCAGCGGCCACGGAGAAACTTTCCCTCCACAAAGGGCAGAAGGAGGGAATCTATGTCGACTTTGAGAAGAAAAACGTTGTTTGTCCTTCTCCTGCAGATATGAAAAACACTGGTGCGTTTTTCATAGGATCCACGATGCTCTTTGGACACCGAAATTAAATCCACTTTCTCCAGAAAATAGAAGTTTTAGCGCAAGCGCTTGCGTGCCTCCTGAAGCAACAGGGTTGCAATGGAAGACGATGAAAAAAGGTGTGTCCAAAGGTTTTATAGGCCCTGACTGCATGCTGTGTTCAGGGTCCGTTAAGCGAATGGGGATCCAGAGATCTCTAAGAGGTGTGAATTACAAGCTTGTAGTTTTTAGAGTTTTGACCACTCTGGCCACTCCTTCGTGGTCATTCGGCCATTTTGTGATCTTTTCCCTTGGAGTAACATGTGGGAGTTTGGTGACAAGGCTGTGGTTTTTCCACCTAGGCCAAGATTTCTTTGTCTGAAAGCCCACATGGTCTCTGAGTCTTTTGTCTCTGAGTAACGGTTGGCCACATGTGTTCTTTTGTACAAGATCAGTTTATGCACATTTGTTTGGATCCAACACCCTGTTCTGTAGGGATGGAATCCAATTTGGCACCTGTTTTTGCAAAAATCCAACTGGGTCATCCTTCTCGCTGCCCTCCTTCAGTCCGATGATCTGGATGTTATTTCTTCTCGATCTGTCTTCCAGTTCAGCCAACTTCAGCTCAAATTTCCTCTGGTCATCAATACAGGCTTTCACCGTGTTTCTCATCTGTCTGCTGTCCTTCTGCGCCTCGTCTAGTCGCTGAAATAGATCTCTTACTGTAGTTCCCTGCCTCTCCAGCTCTGTCCTGATGTGTTGAAGCGAAGTGTCAATTTCTGCTAACGCCTCCTTCACTGCGATGCGGACCGCTGATTGAAGCCCGCTTTGTTACCTTTCCAGAACCCTGGCCATGGCCTCCTCCATACGTACGGGGCGAAGAGCCTCAGCCTTGAGCAGCCATGCAAGTCGTCGGTCACGTGATCTCCCTGGTTCCTCTTTTGAAGGGGGGGATTATGAGGGTTGCTCCAACATCAGACAGCATCTGGTCAATGACAAAGCCTTTATCAGCCATGCACGCATCTCCAGGCTCAAACAGGCTGAGGATCCCTGACTGCCGTGTAATTTCTCGGTCTGATATCGAACCTGTGAATAGCTGTGAGATAAAGGCAGTGTTTGGAATAACAGCGTTTAAAAGAACGGCGTTAGTTAACGACTAGGCCTGTCGCGATAGTCAATAAATCAATTAATCGCACGCTAAAAAAAATTAGCTCGATAATTTTTTCGGCCGCGATAATTTCCATTTGCATGCTTGTTTTTTTTTTTTCTCTCTCTCTCTCTCTCTCTCTCTCTCTCTCTACCAAAGAGACTGGAGGACCACTCTCGGTTCCTTAGCGTAACGAGGAGTGAACCCTCTTGTGAGTCGCATGGTCTTTGTGTGGAGGTGGGACTCCTGGCGGAGAGAGAGAGAGAGAGAGAGAGAGAGAGAGAGACAGAAAATGCGAGTAGTTGGAGCGGGGTTTTCCGCAGCACTTTGCCGTTAAGGCGCCGTCAAAAAAATAAGACGTATATGAGCGATATCCGCCGTGTTACTCGGCGTCCGGTTTTCTCCCTTTCATTCCAAACCACGCAGTTGACAACCTGCAGGTGGAGGCGGTGGAGACAGGCTCGGACATACACGCCGCTGTGGACTTGTCAGTCTCGCAAGCGGTTTCAGGGAAGTTGCTGTATGTGTCCGACAATGCACAGAACATTAACCGGTACAAGCCTACAGCTGTCAGTGTGTCAGAGGCTCCCGGACGGGGAACTGAGACTCCGTTACCTGCTTGTCAAAAATCGCCACTTACTAGCTAATAAATTAGCCTAAGGTAAATGCTAGCTATCAGTAAACAGAAGTGACGTGGTGGCTGGCGTCTGTTTGTGTGTGTGTGTGTGTGTGTGCGTGCGTGCGTGCGTGCGTCGCCCCCCCCCCCCGCGAAGCTCCGACCCCAAAATGAAGACTGAAAAACAGAATTATTTTGGTACAAACATTTACTCGCCATGTGGCAGATAGTCACATAGAAATAGATAGATATAATGTATTATTTAAATTTAATATTTAGTATTTAATAAATAATTGTTAAATGCAGTACAGAGTCTGTAGTCTATCACAAACACTCGACTAATGCTGCAAACATTTGACAGCCAGTATGAATTACCTGGGAGAACATACGGGTCACAAACGGCAATTCCACAACTATACAACAGCGTGAAAGACGACATACTAAAGGAGATCAAAGACATATGTGGATATTTAAAATGTCTTCCAGTTCCAGTGTTAAATATTCTTTAGAAATAAAAGTTGATTGATCTTTGAAAAGGTGTACCTTCATTATTATGTCATTATCATTATATTAGATGAAAATGGTCTCAGAACGACAATATTATCGTTTATCGCAATAATTTCTGGGACAATTTATCGTCCAGCAAAATTTGTTATCGTGACAGGCCTAGTAACGACGTTATTTTTTCAGTAACGGGGTAATCTAACTAATTACTTTTCCCGTCGTTACAACGCCGTTAACGTTACTGGACGTTAAATGCGGTGCGTTACTATGCATTGATTGAATAAACTGTGTAATCCGAACGCACCCCTGGCTCACAGCTAGTGAGGAGGTGGGTTAAGGTAAGCGATTATGATTGGCTAAGGCAGAGTCACACACACACACACACACACACACACACACACACACACACACACACACACACAACAGCTAAACAGAGATTCGATGAAGCAGCAGAGATGGCGAGTCAGGAGCAATCCGATGAGAAGTTGGCATTTTCAAGGTGGAGATATAAGCACTACTTCAAATTCATTGTGGTCAAAGGCAAGAACGTGCATGTAATGTGTACATTTTGTCCAGGAGCGAAGACTTTGTCGACATCTGTTGTAAGCAATGAAGCATCTCACAACGACACACGCATCTACAAATCTACAAAGCTAGTGGCCAAAAACACCGATACCTCCACCACAGATGATAGCTCGCCATCCACTAGCAAAGAAGGACTCGGAGCAAAGTCCTCCAAGCAGCAAAAGCTAGATCTTTCTGCCTCACAACAAAAAAACTGCTCAAAAAAGTCCAAATTCTTTGACATATAGCAACTTTTTTTTTAACAGTAAAGCAAATAGTTACTTTCCCTGGTAACGAGTTACTTTTATTATAGAGTAATTCAGTTACTAACTCAGTTACTTTTTGGAACAAGTAGTGAGTAACTATAACTAATTACTTTTTTAAAGTAACGTTCCCAACACTGGATAAAGGTGATAACACCACATGGGGCAATGCCAATTTAGACCTTTGAAAGTGTTGGTGTTCTTGTAGGAGGAGAATGTTTCTGACTGGAGGGTGAGTGATGATGGTGCCTCACATCTGAGTTCGGGGCAGTCCAGAATAACACGCACGTTTGGGCAGTAATGTGCAAACTTTGATGCCATTGTTGCTTGCACCTGTTCCCTTGCCATCCAGATTGGTACTGAACCCAAAACAACGAATAGATAGTTGGCCCATGTAATTATTATTCTGCTCACCGTAGTGGTACTGATGCCGAAGATGTCGGCAATCACCTTCTCCTTCATACCAACGGCAACTCGACAGCAGTAAAGAAACAAGTGCCAGCCTCCGGTTCGGGCTCGGTTTCTCCAATGCCATGACATCGCTTGTCCTCTGAGCTCTGCTCCAGTAGACTAGCCTGGATGCTGAGGGGGCAACCGATTCCCAAAATGACCAAAACACCTTGTCTGATTGAAAACGGGTATAGAACCGGAATTCCTCGTCAGTGGCACAGTATCTGGGTCAAAGACAAAAAAGGATTTAAAATTTGAAAATAAATGAAAGTGTCAAAAAATGCTAATTCAAGCACTTTCTATTTTTATTAGAGTGTTATATATACAGTAATGTGCAGAAGTTAGCACACCCATGCTAAAGTTGACTAAAAAGAGGAATAAAAAAATCATCTTTTGGAAATTGATCTTAATGCCTTAATTAAAAAAATGAGGAAAAATCCAATCTTTAAGGACACCAATTTTCTTTGTGAATGAATAATGTATCGTAAATAAATAAATGTTCTAGGTAGGTATAATTGAAAAGATCCACACAATTATGCCCAAGTAGAAAATTAATGCTTTTATTAATTATTTTGACATTTTTGTCACATTTCTATACTTAGATTTTAAGTCGGGACGTTACCCAGAATGGACAGTTTGGTACTTTGGAGCTCAATGGCTCTTAACATTTTCATTTCTTGCAATAAATACTCATAAAGTGAGGAAAGAGGGGAGAGTAAAGCAATATAATGTTTTAAAATGTATATTTATTTTTAACATTATGAATATGCTTTTGGACACCAGAATTGACATGCCACGTCTTTGACTCACCTGTTGATGTTTAGTGTGCAGGACAGGTCCCTCGGTTGTCTTTCTAAACTCCTGACCTTAGCCTCCAGTTTCCTGATGGTTTCAGCAGCAGCATCGGCATCTAGTCCACCTGCGGAGTCGCAGGCGTAGTTGTGATCTCTGGTGGGTTCTTGATCCTCCGCGACTGTAGGCTGTTCATCCGCTTCCTCTATAGCAGAGTCGCTATTCTGAAACTCTTCAACTACTCCAAGACACGCATTAACCCAATCAAAAACTGACTGGCGAAGTACACGAGTCTCCCCCCAGCTATTCCACGAAAATCGGCTTGGTGTAGCACCGGAGTTTAGTCTCTTCCGCCCACTTTTTGAGACGTATATGCTCTCCTTGTCAAAGTGCAAACTGCACACAAACGTACTACTTCAACTTATATGGAACGAAGGACCTTCGTCTCTCCTTATCAGTCTCACCCAAGCCTTGCGGAGGTGTTTGTCCTTTGGGAAGTCATGGAAGCTAAGGTATGGCTGCCTTTGTTTTGACGTTGAGCAGCCCGGCACACTGCCATAGCACCAGCAAGAGGAGGCAGCCATAGTTTATCTGGTAACTAAGTAACCACCAGTTAGTGCGAGTACACTGCTTGGCGATTTGGAATGTTACGAAACCAGGAAATGAGATAAAGGCCTATTGGACAATATACACTCAAGTTACACCCACTTCCTGTTTCAATGGCAAAACGAACAAAATGGCCGCCCCGCCACGGCCATGCCCTATGACGAAAAGTTTTTCTTTTAACAACTTTTCATCTTTAACGTCTTAAGATGGCACAGACCGAATTTTAAGTTGATCGGTTGAAATCTCTAAGGAGGAGTTTGTTAAAGTACGACGTGGAAATGGCCAAAATCACACTAATTTTGAACTTTGAATTCAAAATGGCAGACTTCCTGTTGGGTTTAGGGTATGGCTTCAATGACGTTTTTTGTACGTCTTGACATGCTTCATATGTGTACCAAGTTTTGTTAGTCTACGTTTTTTTGTAGGGGGTGCCATTTTTGTGCACCCTGTCCCGAAACCCTTAAAATATGTAAATTTCCACCAGACTTGATGTGACCACCAATTTTGGTGAGTTTTTGAGTATAATTAAAGCTGCAAGCAGCGTTGGACGGGCCCTCGTGCCTCTGTGCGCGTCGGGGTTACTGGCGGACGCCGCTCCTTGCGACCATGCATTTGCACAGCACTCAGACACTGCAAATCATCACCAATGAAAAGGGAACTCCCTACTGAGTTCAATTATGCCTCACACAAGACTCTACATCTTACATTTCATTAGCTGTGAAAGGGGGCGTGGCCAAAGCATAGGGCTCGGGCAAACCTTTACCAATAAAAAAGGAAGTCTCTGCTGAGTTCATTGATACCTCACATAAGACTAACTTAAACGGGTCACCAGTTATGAAAGGGGCGTGGCTTAAGCATAATGGGGCGGGCCAAACCATCACCAATGAATAAGGAACTCTCTGCTGAGTTCAATGATACCTCACACAAGACTCTACCTGAGAAAACAGTGCAACTGAAAGACTACCGTAATTTCCGGACTATTGAGCGCACCTGAATATAAGCCGCACCCACTGAATTTTTAAAAAAAATATTATTTTGAACATAAATAAGCCGCACATGTCTATAAGCCACAGGTGCCTACTGGTACCGGTACATTGAAACAAATGAACTACACAGGCTTTAATGAAACACGGCTTGTAACAAATAGGCTTTAACGAACGAAACACGGCTTGTGACAAAAATAAATAGGCTTTAACGAAACACGGCTTGTGACAAAAATAAATAGGCTTTAACGAAACACGGCTTGTTACAAAAAATAAAAAATTAGCAGTAAACAGTAGCCTACCAAGAAAGTCATTGATCACTATCTTCCTCCTCCTGTGCACTGAAACCACTGAAGTCATCTCCTTCGGTGTCGGAGTTGAATAGCCTCAGAATTGTTTCATCCGATATTGGATCCTTTTCATTGTCACTTTCGTCACTTTCATCCGGAGGCGAATCCCCCGCTGAGCCCTCTTCAACCCGCAGCAGTCCAGCCTTTCGAAACCCGTTGATGATAGTGGATTTTTTGACAATGCTCCACGCTGTCAGGACCCACTGGCAGACTTGACCTTAAGTTGCTCTTCGCATGCAGCCCGTTTTAGTGAAGGATTTCTCCCCACTTGTCATCCAAGCCTCCCACTGAACACGGAGCGCCACCTTAAATGCACGATTTACACTGATGTCGAGTGGCTGCAAATACTTTGTTGTGCCCCCAGAAATCACAGCTGGAATTAAGTTTGTCCTCTTGATGGCTTTTTTCACCGAATCTGTTATGTGGGCCCTCATGCAAAACGAGCAATGCCTTGTTCCTGTGAAAGAATCCTCCCGGTCACTTGCCGTAACACTCCGTATGCCATTCACGCATTAGGCTTTCCGTCATCCATCCTTTCTTGTTGACTTTCACAACAATTCCTCTCGGGAATTTTTCTTTTGGCATCGTCGTGCGTTTAAAAATCACCATCGGTGGAAGCTTTTCTTCCGATGCCGTGCAGCTCAGAACACAGGTGAAGTGCGTTTTTTCATGCCCAGTTGTTTTCAGCGTGACGGATGATTCCCCTTTCCTGTTGACAGTCCGAGTGAGAGGCAGGTCAAACGTCAGAGGAACCTTATCCATATTTATGATGTCGTGCGGGTCAATGGAATGCTCCGCTATCTTTGCATCAGTGAATTTGCGGAAGTTTGAAACCTTTTCCTCGTAGTCGGGAGGGAGCTGCTGACACAGAGTCGTCCGTACCCTGATGGACAGGCCTTTACGTCTCATAAATCTGAGACACCACGATGGTCCACCTCTAAAATCCTCAAACTTCATTGCTTCATTGTTTTGGCTTTCAGTCGGATCTGCACAGTTGAAACACCTCGGCCGTCTGCTCTCTGAGTGTTGACCCAGTCTTCGAGCTCATTTTCTAGTTCGGGCCATCTGCTTTTCTTCCCTCTGAAAGCTTTAGTTGTCTTTTTGCACTGAGTCAATTCCTCACGCTGCTGTTTCCAACGTCTTATCATCGACTCATTAAGACCAAGCTCCTGTGCAGCAGCTCTATTTCCTTTTCCAACAGCCAGATCAATCGCCTTCAACTTGAAAGCTGCATCATATGCATTTCTCCGTGTCTTTGCCATGATGAGGGTGACAAAATGACTACCGTACCTGGGAAGTTTGAGCGCGCTCGATTTAATATAAACAGTAAACAAAAAAGTTGTTTAACCCGTTCGGCAATTTCATTGGTCTAATAAAAGCTTCATGCCGTCAACTGAGCACGTCACAGAATGTGTTTTTTTTTAAAATTTTTGATAGATTAGCCACGTCATTGTATAAGCCGCGAGGTTCAAAGCGTGGGAAAAATGTTGCGGCTTATAGTCCGGAAATTACGGTATAACAGAAAAGACATAGAAAGCAAAGGTCAGTGCAGACTGAAAGTGACAGTAAAGGACAAAAGCTACAATGTACTGTTCTCTGTTGTACCTGAGGGCCGGGAGTCACTGCTCGGTGGTGTCTCCTCAAGAAATTGAACCTGGTGAGGAGAGTCTACCACATCAACTGCTCAGAAGCAGTAAGTGTACACACAGGCACAGTTGAGTCCATTGTGCATCGTTATCAAGACATTTTTAAAGGACTAGGATGCCTTCCATGCACATACAAAATCAAACTCAGAGAGGATGCAACTCCAGTAATCCATGCACCAAGGAGAGTTCCAGCCCCACTTCGGGAGCGCCTAAAAAAGGAACTGGAAAGGATGTGTCAGTTAGACGTCATCACAAAACTGGAAGAACCGACAGAGGTAAACTCAATGTTGTGCGTCGACAAAAAGAACGCAAGCAAAGAACTGAGAATATGCATGGACCCAGGAGATTTAAATCGAAACATAAAACGTGAGCACTACCAGATACCAAAATGGGAGGAAATCGCAAGTGAGATGGCAGGAGCCAAGTACTTTTCAAAGCTAGATGCAGCACAGGGTTTCTGGCAAATCAAGTTGGATGATGAAAGCTCAAGATATTGCACATTCAACACGCCCTTTGGGAGGTATAGATTCCTGAGAATGCCATTTGGCATAATCTCAGCATCTGAAATATATCATCGAGCAATGGACAATATGCTAGAGGGCCTAGAAGGGGTCCGTTGCTATGTAGATGATGTGGTAATCTGGGGCTCCACTCTACTAGAGCACAATGAAAGACTGACAAAAGTGCTCCAAAGGGTGCGTGAGAATGGACTAAAGTTAAACCGCGCCAAATGCCAATTCGGTGTGCAAGAGATAACATTCCTTGGAGACAAGTATTCTTCTCAAGGGATAGAGCCAGATGACAGAAAAATAAAAGCCATTTTAGGCATGCCGCGCCCCACAGACAAGAAAGGTGTGCTCAGAATAATGGGAATGGTCAACTTTATTGGAAAGTTCATACCTAACCTATCAGTGAAAACATCAGCATTGAGAGAACTTCTCCATGACTCCAATGAGTTCAAGTGGACATCGAAAAATGAGAGAGAATGGAATGCTTTAAAGATCGCATTGACAAATGCACCTGTGCTGGCGTATTATGATCCCAACAAGAGACTGAAGATTTCAACAGATGCGTCGAAGGACGCACTCGGAGCTGTCTTGTTACAGGCAGAACGAGATAGCTGGAAGCCAGTTGCTTACGCTTCTAGGTCCATGACTAAGACTGAAACAAGATATGCTCAAATTGAGAAGGAATGTCTTGGATTAGTTTATGGACTTTCATTGCTAAGTCTATGGGCTTCCTACATTCACATTTGAGACAGATCATCGTCCTCTCATGTCAATCATCAAGAAAAGTCTCAATGAGATGTCACAGAGGATTCAGCGGCTCATCATGAAGCTGCAAAGGTATGATTTTGAGCTTATATACACACCAGGCAAGCACTTAGTGCTGGCAGATGCGCTGTCACGAGCGCTAGAGATGAGTACTGCATGCTCCACAGAACCATGTCAACATGATCGTTGAGTCTCTACCTGTGTCTCAAGTTAAAGCAAAAGAGATCAGTGAAGGAGCTACAAACAGTGATGCAAAACATCCACAGTGGCTGGCCCAAGGGGTCCTGTCCGAAGTATTATCACATTAGATCAGAGCTAAGTGTGGCAAATGGACTGTTATTGAGAGGCAGTAGAATTGTCATTCCACACAGCCTGAGGCCAGAGATACTTAGTAAGCTACACGAGGGACACCTTGGCATTGAGAAATGCAAAAGAAGAGCCAGGAACGCTGTGTATTGGCCCGGAATTAACAAGGAAATTGACAATATGATAGGAAAATGTGAAACATGTAACAAGTACCAGAGCAAGCAGGCAAGGGAGCCTATGTTGGTCCAAGAACTTCCCACTGCTCCTTGGGAGAAAGTTGGAACAGACTTGTTTCACTGTAATGGCAAAGACTATCTGCTAGTGATAGATTACTATTCAAACTTTCCTGAAATTGCTCTGCTCACAAGTGCAACTTCCAACAGTGTCATTACTCATGTCAAGTCCATTTTTGCCCGGCATGGGATACCAAAGACTATAGTGAGTGACAATGGTCCTTGCTATAACAGCAAGGAATGGCAACAGTTTGCAAGACAATATGGATTTCTCCATGTCACTTCAAGTCCACAGCATGCACAGGCAAATGGCAAAGCTGAAAAGGGAGTGCATATCATCAAACAGCTTGTTATGACTGTGGTCATATTGTTCTTTAGTCTGCTGCGTGCCCTGTGTTGTTTCTTCTGTTTCCAATTTTATATGCAAATTGGGGTGTGCCATAGCCGAAGGAGGATTGGTGGAGAAGTGCAGGCCCGACCCTGTGATTGGCTGCAGCTGGGGAAGCCACCCAGATATAAGGAGCCAAGATGGCGGCCATCGGTGGGCAGCAGGCATTCCTCGTCCTCCTCATCTCCCAACCGGCCACGCTTTTGTTTTATGTAACGTTGCTTTAGGTTAGATATTGTTTTTTGGTTTGTTTAGTAAGGGTGGACCTCCAATCTTGTTTTCTCCTGTTTTTGTTAGTTAGGGAGGTAAGTCTTTTGTAATTTGTTTTGCCCTTTTGTTTGTTAGGTTAGTCTTATCTCCCAGTTAGAATTGTTTTGTTTGTTATTTTGGTGGTAGACCACCCTGAAGCCTTAAAACGAACATATGTTATGTATATATTGTTTTGTTCTCTGTAAAATAAATAAGTTTGTTGATACCTAACCTTTTAATTGTTTGTGGCTACTTGGGAGACGGGGAAGATGGGGCCTTTTTGTGTTGCGTCCTAGGCACCCCTAGACTGGGGCGTAACAAGCTTCTCAAAAAGGCCACAGACAGCAAGTCAGATCCTTATTTAGCTCTACTAAGCTACAGAACGGCCCCGCTTGAATGTGGTTTATCCCCAGCAGAACTGTTAATGAATCGCAAGTTACGCACAACCCTACCTTGCTATACAGACATCAAAGAGAATGCAGAGACGCAGACAAAACTGGAGAATATGAAAAGGAAACAAAAACAGCGTTATGACAAGTCGACCAAAACCTTCAGACCACTTGCCAAAGATGATGTGGTGCGTATCCAAGATCAGGATGCGTGGAACCGGAAAGCTACTGTTCTCCAGGAGGTCGGACCGAGATCATATGAAGTGAGGACTGAGGAGGGTCACGTGCTCAGAAGGAACCGTCGCAACCTTCTCAAAACCAAAGAGACTTTCAGAGAAACAGAATGTGAAGATGGAGATGGAAATACCTCTGTGTCACACATTACATTACATGTCATTTAGCTAACACTTTTATCCAAAGCGACTTACAATTAAGTGCTTTCAACTGTGAAGGTTCAAACTCCAGACAACAAGTAGTAAGTGCAAATACATTAGCTTTAAATAGGCAAAGCTACAAAGACGTACTTTTTTTTTTTTTTTATCCGAGGTGTAGAGATGTGTTTTTAGCCTTCGGCGGAAGATGCGTAGGCTTTCGGCCATCCTGATATCGATGGGGAGCTTGTTCCACCATTTGGGAGCCAGGACAGTGAACAGTCGGGATTTCGTTGAGTGATTAGTTCTCCCTCGCTGTGAGGGGGCAGCAAGCAGTTTGGCTGATGCAGAACGAAGTGGGCGGGTTGGGGTATATGGTAGAGGTCGACCGATAGTGGATTTTACCGATACCGATAGCTAGGTTGGGCCGTATTTGCCGATAACCGATTAATCGACCGATAGTATTTAGAATTGATACTGGATAAAAACAAACATGACACTCCAAGTAAAACAGTGCTGAACTTTATTATAAAAATAAAAAAACTGTATTGAACCATGAAAACATGATAAATGAAATAAATATATACATATAAATAAATATTGAAGTCAATTAAAGACCTTCATTCAAACTGAAACAAAAAGTAATAAATAAATAAAAACAGTTAAACTCAACATGTAACTGTTTAACTATACTTTTTCAAGCCAACTTAAGAATAAAGAAGACATTTCAAATAATAACAAAATTTGAACTTGTGAAACAGTTGAAACTAGTCCTTCCATTTTAATATTCAAAGTTTAGGAACTTCAAATTATAATGGAGAAAGCAGAGTTGGTGTGCATGTTCTCCAGTCAGTCGGCTCCTCTTGGCATCATAAATCATGCCCATTTCACTGAATACCCTTTCACTAGGCACAGTGGATGGTGGGGGGCACAGGAATTTCTTGGCCAGAAGTGCAAGTCTTTTAAATCTTGTGTCATTTTTCTGCCACCACTGCAGAGGCATTTCACTTCTTTCAATGACAGGCTCTGACAAATAGCACTCAAGCTCACTCTCAAAGCTGTTCATGTTCATCCCCCTTGACACAGCTGTGGCACCAAGGACCCTGGCATACAGGGTATCCAGTAAAGTGGGCTGATGGATTCTTCTTTGCTTCTTTGTCTCTGGATCCAAATCCTCATCCTGCTCAGGGCTTTCTGGTGCAGGGCTCGGATCTTCTTCTCTGAGCTCGCCAAGCTCTTCTTCAGCTTCCTCCTTTAGCCATAGTTTTCCTTTCTCAACTGTTTCTTCAGACGCAAAGGCACGGGCCTTGTATCTAGGATCAAGGAGTGTTGCTAGGACCAGAACTTTTGTCTCTTCTGCCTTAGAAAACCGCTTTGTCAGGCTGTCAAGCATGGTCTTGCGCAAAGTTTTGATCCCTACTGATAATGGACCCTCTGCCTGCAGCATCAGCTTCAGAACAGACACACTAGGGATAATCCATCCTGCTGAAGACTCAGAGTTGCTCATCTCCATTGTGACTTCTTCGATGGGAGCCAGTGTGTCAATAAGGTTACTGACAATGTCCCACTGTGTGGCAGATAAGCCACTGATATGGCCATGTTCACCAGCGTACACATTCAGTGCCCATCTCTGTTCATACATTCTTTGGAGCATATGAAGTGTTGAGTTCCATCGAGTCGGGACGGCCTGGATGATGTTGTGCTTTGGGACACCCAGCTCCTCCTGAATGGTTCTTAGCCTCTGTTTGGCCAATACAGAGTGGCCAAAGTGAGTTGCACAGCTTTTTAATATGGCAATAATGTCCAGGACAGCTCTCTGACAAGATAGGCCATCATGGATAATGAGCTGAAGGGTGTGAGCAGTGCAGCTTAAATCAGGAAGTTCAGCCAGTTTCATTCCTTTTACCATGTTTGCTCCCCCATCTCTTAGGACAAGAACAACACGGTCTTTTGCAATATCCCAATCTTCCAACATGTTCAGGAAGGTTTCTTGAATATAAGTGGCTGTGTGTGATCCAGTCATGGGCTTGACATTTAGCACCACTTGCTTTCTAGACCAGTCCTCAGAAATGAAATGCCCAGTTAGGCTCATCATGGACTCTGTAGTTCCAGACCAACAGTCAGTTGTAAAGGCCATGAATGGGGCCTTGTCATTCGTCACTACACTTTTCACTTTTGTCAAAACTCTGGAATATGTTTCATCAAGCATCTTTGTTCTGTAGAACTTCTCATTTTTAATCCGGTACCTGGGTTCCATAAGGGAAATGAGCCTCTTAAATCCAAGGTCTGAAACCACTGAAAATGGTTGGTTATCAGTGGCAATCATTTCAGTGATAAAGACATCAATTTTGATAGACCTTGGATCTGTATCCTTCCACCCTGTCTTGCTTTCAAACAGTTGAGACACTGTTGGCTGAGAAGGATTTTTCATGCCCCTTTTTCTGCTAGCCTCTTCATGGACTTCTGGATGAATATGCTTCAGATGACTCCACATGTTCGTAGTATTTTTACCTGTAGATGTTGATGCCCCCATGCTGATTATTTTGTCACAGATATTACACTGTGCTTTCCCTGGCGATACTTCAATAAAATACTTCCACACTGGTACTTTCTTCAAAGCAGTTGCCATCTGAAAATAATTGAAACATTAAAATATGTCAAATGTGTGTTTCTTTAGCTGTAACACTTTGCAAGTCCAATTTGTTAACAAGGATTTATTAGCTAGCTTACATGAACTATGAACGTTATTATGCATATAACTTTTTTCAGCATGTATTCAGATTTGAGCAATACAATTGCACCTTAATCATTCATGTTAGTTCATAGTGCATTAACTATGGTTAACAAATAAAAACCTTAATTAAAAAAATGTATTAGTAGGCTACATGGTAATTAACAAACAAACAATGAACAATACTTATACACAGTTATTATTGTCTACAGTCAATCTATGAACATCATTTTTTTCAGGACAAACTGGGCTATTAGAATATGTGTGCTGCAGTGAGGTCACTTCGATGTTGAAAAAGATTTTAGGACCTTAAAGACAAATAAAAAAATAAAACGGAACATGAATCTCAGATATATATTGATATCACACACAAAGCAATACAAGCTAAGCCATTTTCCTGTCTAAAACACTTCTCATATGTCTTGGGAGTCAAACTGTGAAGAAATAATCATTATAACTTATACAGTTGACAAAATACATACATTGTTTCAAAAAAAGTTCATATATATTCTTTGTTCTCGCTTGGATGCCCATATAAGGCGTAATGTGTGACGGACCTGCCTTCCCGTTGGTTGAAAACATAAACAAAGGCATCATGGGAAATTCCCTTGTCGGTAGCACCTACTGTCTATGGGTAGCATGGAGTTAGCGGCAGAAATGACCGAAAACGTGATGAATTATGGACATCAAATGGATAAATCTTGGATGTAACAGTTTGGATTTAATGCTCAACAACCCCGAAAAAAGGCACAAGTTCCAGGCTGGATAGAAAATCACCTGTAGAGGCTAGAAAGACACCAAAGACACTCCCGTGACGGCTAACTCGTTAGCTTTTAGCTGCAGCAATCAGTAAGTCTCTACGTTTAACTGTTATTAAATTATCTAAATATGAATCAGAGGTGCTGTTTGGGATCGTGGACGAGCCTTTAGGGTTCTGATTCTGACATTTGGGTCGGACTTGCGTTTATTTTTGTCAGTGTTTTAACCGCTTGAGGTAAGTTAGCCTACTACTAATGTTTAGCGTCATCTCAGCCTCGAAAGCAAACAAACATACTGTTGTGCTGTTCTTTCTCTACTAATGCAGCATCTATTCAAACAAATGAATAACTTTATAATGATATGACAAAATGTACAGTATACATACCTTTTTGCTGTCGATGCTTTAAACGCGCATCTGATGTTAGCCTTCTCCGCACAGCATGTGCTTTCCGTGCAGCGTGCAGTAACACGTGTCGAAAATAAACAACACCAGGCATCAGTGATAGTTTTTATTTCGCCTCTAGAGGCCGCTATTGTAATGCATGATGCCAGCAGACCCTTCTCAGCTCGTACTGTGTAATGAATGACAGCGCGCTTCTCAGCCGCTCCAGCAACAGACGCAACCAGGAAAAACTATCGGTATGGATTTTTGCCGATAACGATAGTTCCACCAATCAACTATCGGTGCCGATTAATCGGCAAAACCGATGAATCAGTCGACCTCTAGTATATGGTTTGACCATGTCCTGGATGTAAGCGGGTGCTGATCCGTTCGTAGCCCTGTACGTAAGTACTAGTGTCTTGAAGCGGATGCGGGCTGCAATTGGTAACCAGTGAAGAGAGCGGAGGAGCGGTGTAGTGTGAGAGAACTTGGGGAGGTTGAAGACAAGTCGAGCTGCTGCATTCTGAATGAGCTGCAGGGGTCGGATGGCACATGCAGGCAGGCCAATCAGGAGGGAGTTGCAGTAGTCTAGACATGAGATGACTAGAGCCTGAACCAGAACCTGAGCCGCCTTCTGCGTTAGAAGGGGACGTATCCTTCTGATGTTATGCAGCATGTATCTATCTGTATTGGTGGGGACTACCACAGAGTTGTCAATTGTTATAGTCAGGTCTTGGGTAGGAGAGCCCTTCCCTGGAAGGAAAAGGAGCTCAGTCTTGTCGAGGTTGAGTTTCAGATGGTGTGTAGACATCCAAGAAGAGATGTCAGTCAGACAGTTGGGTGTCATCTGCGTAGCTGTGATAAGAAAAGCCGTGCGACTGAATGACAGACCCGAGAGAGTTGGTGTACAGAGAAAAGAGGAGGGGACCCAGGACTGATCCCTGAGGAACGCCAGTTTTGAGTGGGCAAGGTTCTGAGCTAGATCCTCTCCAGGTTACCCGGTAGGTTCGGTCGGCCAGGTAAGATGTGAGCAATGGGAGCGCAGAGCCTGAGACACCCAGATTTCGGAGTGTCGAAATGAGGATCTGGTGGTTCACTGTGTCAAAGGCAGCAGAAAGATCCAGAAGGATGATGATGGAAGAGAGAGAGGTTGTTCTAGCGATGTGAAGCTGCTCAGTAACAGCAAGGAGGGCAGTTTCTGTTGAGTGGACAGCCTTGAAGCCAGACTGGTGGGGATCAAGAAGATTGTTCTGGTGGAGATAGGTAGAGAGTTACAGGCAGAAACAGTGCCAGAGCTGAAATCAGATGGAGGTGTGCGTGTGGACACAAGTGATGGTCACTCAGGGTCACCTGTCTTGAGGAGATCTGAGCGTCAAGTCAAAAGACCAGTCAGACTTGATCTGTGAATCTATGGACTGAATATGTGATGTTCTCATTTGTATGTGTCTAAAAAAAAAAACTAAAAAAAAACTGGAAAGTGAGATGTAAAAGTGGTGATCTTTGAAGTTCATATGTTTAAAAAAAAAAACAACCTTGGACTCACAGCTTCAACGAAAGGGGGATGTGTTGATATGCAATGAATCAACTGTAATACCTAGTGTGACCAGCAGAGGGAATTAGTTAGTGATATGACCATGGTGTATGTTGGTGTGGGCACGGACGAATAAGAATGGCTAGGGAAGCTAGGTTGTGATGATGTTCAGTCGTACATTAAAGTTTGAGCACAAGCTCATTGTGGATTAAGAAAACTAAGTCTCATCTTTAAGACTCAAACAACACAGGGACCGGCACCCTCAGCTGCTGGCTGTGAGGGGAACGCGGGGCCGACAGACACTGTTGATGGGTCCTGGTCTATGAGAGGAGTAGGTGCAGGGGGATCGGCTGGATGGACCGGGTTGGAGTCAGCTAGGACGGTGTAGCAGTTGGAGAGACTTATGCAAGGTGGGGAGACAGACCCATCTGAGCCTGTCTTGCGGCCCTGGTCACCACCTCTGTCCATGAAGATCCGTGGTTTGGGGTTGAGCAGGAGGGTCGATGGCGGAGGCAGAGGAGTCCCATGTGACGATGTCCTAGAGGGTTGCATTTGGTTGGGTGCTCGGCCACTATGAAGCTGGTCAGGACTGGGAGACGGGTCGAGAAACTGCTCAGCAGGGAGTCCTTCGTCTGGAGCTCATCCGAGAGCCAACGGATATCTTCTTTAAGGTCGGAGATCTCTTTATTTGCCTTTCTGAGCAGCTCGCTGTCATCGCAGGTCATAGCTAGGGTTGCAAAATTCCCTATATGGGAATTAACGGGAATAAACGGGAATTAATGGGAATAAACTGGATATTTTTAATATTGCTTGTTATAATACTGTTAGTCTATAACAGGGAACTTAAATGTAGTTGAAAAAAAAACATCTTGCAGCATAATCTTGATTAAAACAACCTGATTTAATGCAACTTCAGTTGAATGTCCTCCCTATATTTGTCAATGACATGCATGCACGCAGTAATCAGCATAGGCTACTACATACTTGCCAACATTTAGTTTTTAAAATACGGGTCCTAAGTTACTCTCTAGTAAACTAGTATTCACATGAAATAAAAGAATAAAACATTGAGACCATACATCAAAGCACACTGGGTAATAAGACATTCAACACTGGTTGCTATGGACTCGTCACTAGGCTTCCTCAGTTATTGTATACTGTCTATGATTTTAGCATAGGTAAAGCTGCCGAAGCTGAACATTATCCAAAACTCCATTTCTCAGACGAGCATCAATTTGGGAGCTTGCATGTTACCACTCCTTCCTTCTCAAATGCCTTGAAAAGGCTGTTGTTTGCACAATTTCACAAATAATCACTGGGACCGAAAGGATATTTGACTTGGGTATGACTGGGGCTGCAGCCTGGAGACCTCCTGTCTCATGCGCTCCCGGCTGGTGATGAAATAAAAGCTTGTGTCTGGTCCGCTATGTTTTCGTACGGTGTTTTGGATGTTTTTAAACTTAACAGTACAGCAATCATGTTAATGATTTTCAGCAGATGTCTTAGTTACAACACGATGGAGCTAGCAAAGCAGTTTTGTGTTTATATTTGCGAGCGGGATTTATTCAGTTTGGGAAATCCCACGGTCTCTAAAGCTACATCTCAAATTGTATGGCTGACTAAACAAGGAGGGACCCATCTGCTAGCGATAGGGGCCGAGACTGAGAGAGCTACATGGAGCTACATAGATAAATATGCACCAAACAAGCCACTTTGAAATTTTGCTGTTCTCATGAATACAAAAGTTGGGTGACCCTCACCCCTGGACTAAAAAGGCCCTACGATGGCCCAAGGGAGGTCAGGAGGGTCTCATCCTCCTCCGTGTTGTCTGGCCCCAAGACTGCCCTTTCCCCTCTTGAAATGCAGGTGTCGCTGTTGAGGCATTTTAATCAGAATCTCAATAATTTATTTTATAAATGATACTGAAATTTCATATGGTAACACTTTATTTGAAGGGGTGTGCATAAGACTGACATGACAACATCAATATTATGACATGACACTTCATGTTTTCTTTCTGGGTTTATCTCTTTGTAGCCCAGGGCTGAGTCAGCTAGCTAAATTGAACAGCTGTTACGTTACAGCTAACAAAGCTAACGGCAGCTAGCTACAGTTAGCAACAAGTCTAAAAACTCAATAGATCACCTCGGTACTGCATTTACTGTTGTCAAACTGGTCTTATAACTTTTAAGACAGCTTAATGAAAAGTCCAAATGGTTCCACTTTACTTGAGGTCAAGGAAAAATATTCATGACATTAATGTTAACACATAAAGCTAAATAGTTTATTAAAGTTTGATAATTGGGCCTGTCATGACATATTTATGACAGGTTATGTTATCTAGCTTAATGTCAAGTTGTCATTAGACATCGACAGGTTGTATTGTCTTGTTTAATGTCAAGTTGTCATAACACAGAGATTGTTGTTTAATGTCAAGTTGTCCTGACAAAGACATCTCTACGGTGGCCCTGAAGTGCAAATCACAACAGCAATTAGAAAAACGCAACAACAAATCATAAAACACAACGGCAAATAGGAAAACATGACAGCATAAAGGAAAACACGACAGCATAAAGGAAAACACAACAGCAAATATGAAAACACTTCAACAAATCATAAAATACAACGGCAAATATGAAAACAAAACGGCAAAAAGGGAAAACACGACAGCAAATATGAAAACACTTCAACAAATCATAAAACATAACAGCAAATAGGAAAACAAAACAGTAAATGGGAAAACACGACAGCAAATTAAATGACGGCATTAAATTCTAACGGAAAAGGTAGGGTCTATCTAGCAGAGGACAGACCCTCCTGATTGGACAGACGCACTGTCTGTCTTTTAACAGGAAGGAGAGGTGAAAAAACACGGAAAAGCGCCTCACTGTCTATGCTTTTAACAGACGGACTAGCCGTGGATGTAGAACAGTGAACTGTTCAATTTTTTTGTTGAGATGGAGAAGGTGAATCAGCATCAGTCTGCTTGCAGGAGGAGAATATTCTGTCAGGAACTTTGCCCGTAACGTAAAGGTAGGTAACATTACCACCACTGATAGACTTTAATGTAAGCAATAGTCGTTTTCTCTTATTTATCCCATGTCAATAAATTAAAAATTCGTGGGAGTTCATGTTTGTAGTAGTCATAACACTTACTGGTAAGGAGAATTGCATTAATTAATCTTAATTACATTAAGCTTACAGTAGCTAACCGTTTACATTAGCTTGTAGTTTACTAGCTCATTGTCCAGTAGCTTCTAGCTTTCAGACAAATGCAGTGCAAAATATGATCAGCAACTACAAGGTAAACGCTACCAGCTAATGAGCTACCACATGCAGTATGAAATGCAGTAAACTGTAAGTGAGAAAGGGTAAATAGTACTGTAAACACACAAGCTACAAGGCTACAACCAACATATGAAAAGTCATAACAACACAATTGATAAACACCCACTAACACAGTAAAGGTAGTTGTAAGTGTGTTAAATAGTCAACAGTTGTCAGTTAAGACCATGATGAAGAAACTACACAGTTACATGAAGTACCTTCATGTTACAGTATGCTTAAATATACTTGTGATACAGTTCTAATCTTACCAGGACAGGTTGGATAACTACTGGCCTAACCTAAAGCTTTCTCCTTCTGTCTGCAGATAACTACTGGCCTAACATAAAGCTTTCTCCTTCTGTCTGCAGATAACTACTGGCCTAACCTAAAGGTTGGATAACTACTGTACTAACCTAAAGCTTTCTCCTTCTGTGTGCAGTTTTGAAGCAACACCATCATCAGCAGCTGTGTCTGATCGCCCTTCATGTTGAATATACTTGTGTACAGTATATAGTAATGTTTGAATAAATGTTATAATAAAGATACACATTTCGTTAATGTCTTTTTAGAGCTTGTATACTGAGTTATTAAAACAGGTAGCATCTAAATATAATTATTCAGTTAGAAGTTTCCTGTGTCCAGGTCATAATTTGATGAAAAAATAAACATTGAAAAACAGTTTATATTATATACACACCAAAAAACTTAAAGACACAGACAAACCAGTTAATTTAATGCATTTTTTGAATGGCAATCTCTAATATAGCAAATAATCTATTCAACATCTCTCTTTGGCCTCTGTCTCCCTGCTTGTCTTTTGCTTTCCCTATCCTCCTCATCTCTCCCTTCTGGTGATGCTAGTAGAGCTTCCGTTTGTTCCTTAGTCCCCTGTTAAAAGACAGCAAACACAAGAAAAAGCAACACGTTCTCACACCCATCTCATAAAATATGGATGCTTGGTCAGGTGCCTTTGTCGTTGTTATTGACGCTAAAGGTCTCCTTTAGCGCTTTAAGTAAACGCACTTGGTCGGGACTATTGCCGTCCCTTTAGCGCTTTAATTAAACGCGCTTGGTCGGGACTATTGCCGTCCCTTTAGCGTTATAAGTAAACGCGCTTGGTCGGGACTATTGCCGTCCCTTTTGACGCAGTTATGTTGAGGAAAAGGTCATGGGTGGGCTTACGGTTCCGTGATACGCGGGAACTACAGGACGGTTGGGTTTAGGAAAGGGTCGTGGGTGGGCGTACGCTTCCGTTACACACGGGAAGAACGGGACGGTTGGGTTTAGGAAAGGGTCATGGGTGGGCATACGGTTCTGTGACACGCGGGAGGAAAGAAAAAAATGACTATAGCAAGCGGGAGCTTAACGTTAGCTCAGGATGTATCTACCTAATTATAATAGCAATTTGTACCAGCATTAAAGCATTAAGCTTTACGTTGATGTAACACATTAACGGTGATAACAAATGTACGGCAAACACTAAATATACTTACATTTAAATGATAATTGTGCCATCAGCGATGCTGCTCCGACTCCCGCTTAGGTCCGCCATTGTTTTTTTTTTTTTTAACGAGCCGGCAAAGCATAGGATTGTGAGTGATTTGGGAGCGCAAAAGACATAGACAAGTCTGTCCAATCAGGAGGGTCTGTCCTCTGCTAGCTAGGTCCTACCTTTTCCGGTAGAAGTTAATGCCGTTGTGTTTCATGATTTGTTGAAGTGTTTTCCTATTTGCTGTCGTGTTTTCCTATTTGCTGTTTTGTTTTCCTATTTGCCATTTTGTTTTCCTATTTGCCATTGTGTCTTATGATTTGTTGAAGTGTTTTCCTATTTGCCGTTTTGTTTTATGATTTGTTGAAGTGTTTTCCTATTTGCCATTTTGTTTTCCTATTTGCCATTGTGTTTTATGATTTGTTGAAGTGTTTTCATATTTACTGTTGTGTTTTCCTATTTGCCATTTTGTTTTCCTATTTGCCGTTGTGTTTTATGATTTGTTGAAGTGTTTTCCTATTTGCCGTTTTGTTTTATGATTTGTTGAAGTGTTTTCCTATTTGCCATTTTGTTTTCCTATTTGCCGTTGTGTTTTATGATTTGTTGAAGTGTTTTCATATTTGCTGTTGTGTTTTCCTATTTGCCGTTGAGTTTTATGATTTGTTGAAGTGTTTTCATATTTGCTGTCGTGTTTTCCGATTTGCCGTTTTGTTTTCCTATTTGCCATTGTGTTTTATGATTTGCTGTTGCGTTTTTCTATTTGCTGTTGTGATTTGCACTTCAGGGCCACCGTACTTCTCAGCCTCTATGACCCATCCTCCTCTCTTACATACCTTTAAGTCACAGTTCCATCTCGTCGTCGATCCAAGCAAATAAACTTATACAACAACTTATACATTCGTGATTTTGAACCGCAGAGTAACGTCAGACAATCTCCTTTCTGTTTACACCAGCATATGCATGCCCACTGTATGCGAATGGTCATGTAATATACATTGTCAGACATGTCAATATGGACGGAGATTAGTTCTGCTACTGGAACTAAAACTCTTGTGTGGACGGAGATTGTTTTTGTCTCAAAATGCTTGAAAATAAAAAAAAAAACGTAGTGTCATTGTTGCCTAAAACTGAGATGGTGACCATGGTAAACATCAGCACGGTAGCATTGTCATTGTATTGGATCCCCAGTAAGTTTTGTTGCAAATTAAACTGCCTAACAATATATGAAGTAGTTAAAATAAGCACCAAAACATGTTATTTCATCATTATTGTATCTTTAAAGATAATTTGATAATATAATTTACCACTATGAAGGAGGCTATTCTGAATAATGAGCCATTTTGATACTTTACAAGTGTTTCTACCAGTGTATTGCTTCTTTTACATAAGTAAAGGATCTGAGTAATTCTTCGAGCTCTGGTTAGAGTGGTACAGTTGTTTGGAAATGAACTATCCCATCTGTTGTGGTTTTGGACATTTCTGTTGCCTGTTTGTATATTTCTGTTGCTGTTTCCTGTTCTGTATATTGATTTTGTGTTACCCTGTGTATTGAGTTAGTTTTCCTGTTTTCCTGTTCTTTGTATTAGGTTCTGTTTCCCTATTTCTATACTTCTGATTAATGTATGTCCCTATGGATTGTTTCTGTACTGTGGGTTTTGTCTCCTTGTCATTGAGTCTTTTTCGGTCTTGTTTTGTATTATGTTCTGTTTCCTGTTTTATTGTGATAGTCCGTTTTCTGTCTTGTCATGTCTAGTTCTGCTTCCTGTGTTTTCCCGCCTGTGTGATTGTCTAATGTGCTCCACCTGTTCCCCAGCCCTGGTGTCACCTGTCCTGTGTTTGCTCGTTACCTAGTTTATTTAGCCCCTGTGTTTCCTTTGTCTCTTGTCAAATTGTTTTGTGTCCGTTGCCCTGCCTGCGTGAGTTTGTGTTCCTTGCTCTGCTAGTTTGTATCCTGTCAGTTTGTTTCAGCCTTGTGCCTTTTTTTTGTATTTTTTCCCTGGGTTTTTACAGCCTTAGTGCTGCTGTGTTTTTGTTAATAAATCCCCTTCCTCAAACCTTCTCCTGCCTACCTGCCTGCTCTCTGCGATTGGGTCCTTTAATCACCGGAAACGTAACACCATCAGAACCAAGGTTTGCATTTTTCATTAGTTTTTATTTTTATTTCGTTTTGACTTTTTTTTTTCAAATTCAGTTTAGTTTTAGTTTTTAAAGTGGCTTGCTAGTTTAGTTTAGTTTTTATTAGTTTTAGTCTTAGTTTTAGTCTATTTTTGTAATATGGGTTATTTGTCGGGATTCAAAAAATATCGTGTAATAATAACTCAACAAAAACATCATACAATTTTAGAAATATGTATTCACAATGTATTGAACAATAACACCAGTACATAAATTGCAGCCTACATATGGTCAAAAATATGTAAACAGTCTACACAAGATGTCAAGGCAGTAAGTGCAAAATGTGACGTGTTCCAGGAAAAGAAAAACTAAATGGCAACAGATTAAAGAAGACAGACATGAACAGATGTTTTCAACTTTGGTTCGAGTAAAGTGGCGAACTTTTTTTGTCAATCGACTCACACAGTTGTGTGCACAGCCCAGTATCCGTACACATATTAACCCACGCTTCCTCCCGCTTTTGGTGTTCCTGCGTATTTACTAACCAGCAGCTATCGGGTCGTCGGTGAAAGCCCTCCTATAGTGTTCTGTCCTGCTGTTGTCTGTCATGCTGCCTGGCCCTGTATCGATACATCCATGCCCGTAAAGTTAGTGAGGTTAGCTTCTGTTTCGGGGAAAGGGGGCTTTGCGTTCTCCTTTACCTTGTTAAGGTAAGCTACGTTAGCCTCCTAGCTTGTGTGCGCTTCTCAAATGTCCTTTAAAATTCGTGCGATTTTTTTTTCCCTGTAATAAATTGTCCATATATTTCACCACCTTCCACTGCAAGGCACTTGCTTTTATCTGACAGTCATAATCAAATAGGTGCTGCTTTCTTCCGACATTCGGTACCGCTATGATGCCAGGCCAGTCTGGACTATGTTGTGTTCAATTTGACGTGGAATGTTGGGATTTCTGGGTTCCCAGTCGGAAACTATACATGTCGGGAAATGTCATGGTCGGAAAGATATAATCTTATTTGTTCTATGAAAGACATCAACAAAGACGAAAACTAAGGATATTTACTCTATTTTATTTTAGTTAGTTTTGCAAACGGACATTACAGTTTTAGTTTAGTTATCGTTTTTTTGTAATGCCTCGTTTTTATTTTTATTTCAGTTAACGACAATGTTTTTTCCCACCTAGTTTTCATTATTTCGTTCGTTTTTGTTAACGATTATAACCTTGATCAGTACATGAAATGAAGGGTGCTGGCTGGTGGCTGCTGGAAACACAGATAAATAGAGAAAGATGAAGAGTGGTCGAGCCTCAGTGTCACCTCATTACACTCTTTCGCATTATTCCAGTGTCACATCCATGCTGGAATATGAGATGCCTTGCATAATTCCCCCTACTCTCTCTGATCACCTCCATTTGTCAACCCTGTAGGGCCAGAGTGAAGAAAGCATCGGAGTGCAGGAGGGGATGGATTGTCATTCATCCCACAGCACTAACATTCAGTGACATTCACATGAACCCATAAAGCAAGCAAAACAATTTTCCATCCCTGACCCCCTTGCTGATATTTTCCCCCTGCATAAATGTCCATGCATAGTGATGCCATACAGCACACTTACAATGTCTCAGAACAAACCCAAGCGTTCTGAGTCAGGTAACGTTTGCAACCTTCACATGGACCACAGAGGATGGGATCAGACAAAGTGTACGCATCTCTGAGCCCTGATGATCCAGCATCCCAGATGTCCACATTTCTAAATGAGAGCCCTTATCTTTGATTCATGCAGCAGCTTCAGGTTGAGAGCAAAGGGTGAGACGTTCAGTTTGTTCCTTGAACTCAAGAGTGGCAACAAGAACATATTGGGGGATTCCCATTGCTCTTGTTGTGCCTGGTCGCATTATTTTAATGATATGCTGCCTCGCATACGTATATACTTATGTGTTTGTGATGACACTGGTTAAGCTTCAGGCCCCATGGATTTCACCAATAACAGGGCATTTACTGTAAATTGTAAGCAAGCACATATGTATTGTGGTCTCATATCAAACAATTATCTATAGCTAGCTTGGCAAACTCGGACGATATATTGTCAGTTCAAAACAGATTGTTGCAAAAACTATTACAAGCATTTTCTGATCTGCCACCTCTACAGCTAAGGGTTAAGACATCTAAAACTACATGGTTAAAGTTATTGTCCGTAAGATTTTCATCTATAGTTAACTGTCTAGAAAGTACCTATCTATCAAAAAGTGAGTTAAAACAATGGTGATTGAGCATATGATCCACTGATGAAAGCGCTTGTATTTGCTGCTTTGTCAAGTAATACAATCTGTCTGCGGTGACTTTCCCACCCTAAATTAAAATTCAGCACACAGTGACACTTTTTACGTCAGTCAGCAGCGGTTGGTCTTTCCCCATCTGCTCAGGTGGAGCTTGGCAGTGCCGGTTATGCTGCGTTTTATTGTACACGGAAATTGGAAACTTCCGACGAGGAAAGATGCAAACAAACAGTAGGTTAATCGGCCGGGTGCTACATTTAATTACTGCTAACTCACAATGGCGGACCAACAGACGCTGTAGCAGTCATGCTATGCCCTGCTACACCCTGCTATGCCCTGCATTGCAGACATGGGGGACTCGAGTCACATGACTTGACTCGAGTTAGACTCGAGTCGCAAATTTTAGGACATGAGACTTGCTTGATAAACATTCATAAAAGACTCGACTTGACTTTGACTTGATATTCATGACTTGACTTAGACTTGAGTCAAATGACTTAAAATGACTTATTTTTTTTCCCTTCTGATATTGATGAGTTAACTTTACGATTTTAGTGCTGTTGAATGCACGGGAACCCGTTGATATGACGCAGCACGCGGCGGCAGACCTGCGGTAAACGAGACTGGCTACGGCTAGTAACTTAACATCATGGATCCCTCTGCACCGAAAATAATAAAGTTTGGCTATAAGGATTACACATCTGACCAGGCAAAGAAGAAACGAATGGCAGCTTGCAAGGTCTGCAGTACAAAAATGTCCGACGTCAACCACCACCACGTCGGATTTCATCAGACACTTCAAATCGGGAGAGATTCGGTTCCAGTCCCCATATTCAGCTGAACCACTTTTTGAACGTTTGTGATGGACAGAACTCCCTTCAGTTTTGGGCCATGAATAAGCACACCCTCCCCTCTTTGTTCAAGGTGGCGGTAAGAGCGAATAAAACTAGGCAGACACACGCATGCAGACGTATGTGAATAAAGCCAGGCACACATACACACACACAACACACTCTGCACTCTCACACACACGCACATGCACCTACACACATTCTCTCACCAATAATAACTTTTCACTCACTCTCTCTCTCAAACACGCACACATTCACTCACAAATACACTGACAAATATTAACATATACTATTCATTCCATGTGATAAATACACTCCAATCTCTCCAAATTACACAAAGGTGGTGGGATTCAGCTACTCTTAAAGAATGTTTTTTTTTTTTTTCTTTGAGAAGGAAAGGTTAAAGGATGTTTCTGTACCATAAAAGTGAGGCATGTTTGAAGAATATTATTTGACTTAGAAACCATTATACTTGAATTGTTTGAATTAATGTCATGATTTGATGTTATGTTTGAGGCATATTGAACAAATGTATGTTGATTTATTGTTGGCCTTTTTATCTGTATACATTTAAACTGAATGGATAAAATGGATGGATGGATGGATGGATGGATTTAAACTGTTCAGATGTATGTGGCTTGAACGCAATGTCTTTTGAATATTGAGTAGGAAAAAATGCAAATAAAACTCCAGCAGTTCATAACCACTGTCTTTAGCTTGTTTAAAAATGGAAACTTTGTATGACTTGACTTGAATTGCTTGATTGTCACAAAATGACTTGGACTTGCTTGAGACTTGAAGGTTAAGACTTGAGACTTGCTTGTGACTTGCCCATGTGTGACGTACTCCCATCTCTGCTGCATTGCCCTGCTACGCCATGAACTACTACAACAACTACTATTTCTAGTCATTGTTCCATTATGTTTATTGTGACTATAATTGCCACTGTTCATCATACCCCCAACCGGCACCGGCAGACAACCGCCTACCAAGAGCCTGGGTCTGTCCGAGGTTTCTCTCTAAAATTAAGTTTTCCTCACCACTCCAGGTTTCTGCATAAAAGGGAGTCTTTCCTCGCCACTGTCGCTCTCAATGCTTGCTCTTGGGGGAATTACTGGAATTGTTGGGTCTTTGTAAATTATAGTGTGGTCTAGATTTCTCGAGATAACTCTTATCTCGAGAAATATTTGATACTATAGATGAAATTGAATAGAATGAAAACCGTTCAACTCTGAGTCCAAATTTAAAAAAATAAAATAAAAAATTAACTCCCACACCCACAAGAGGACCGAGCTGATGCTGGCTGAGATGACATGTCAACCTCTTCCATCGACTGTAGCTGGTCTGTGTGCAGCTCAGGTGGGACATAGACACCTGACGCCCGGCCGGTATTGAACCACCCTCTCTGAGTCGCTTTTCGGGACAAATTCAGGACATGATAGCCGGCTGGGCTCTCATCTCACAGCAGCAAAATAATTTACCATGTAACATATGCGCAATATTTAATGAAAGACGGGGGATATAATCTAAGAGGACAATGTTCAAACAACCTCTTGTGCGAACTGCTGTTAAAAGCATGTGTGTTTCAGTTTATGGGGTGACCTTATGGAATGGACTGAACAATGACATCAAACAGAGCCATAATTTCATTCAGTTAAAAAATAGATTAAAGAAATCAATACTTGACCAATACAGAAAAGAATAGACTTTTCTTTTGCAACATTGTTGATTGTTCGAGATAAAAAAAAAAAAATGAAATGAAATCTGGGAAAATCACACGTAACAGAAATCAACTCCAAGCGGTGTGTTGAGTGTAATCTAATGCTCCTTTGATTGCCAAATAAGGTGAAAATCCAGGATGCGGGCTATATGCTCTATTTATATCAGACTTATTGTCATTCTTTCGTTAGAAAAGATGTGGTGTAATCATTTGAACAATGATTATATTTACCATTTAGTTTACTTGTCAAGGTAGAAAACGCTGAAAGTGATTATAATGTTTTAGCATCCGTTTCATGTCTTTTGTGTTTTACGCTGCAGGTTATACTCTGCTTACAACTCAGAACAGCATCAGAACCAAATATCATGAAAAACGCTTTTTATGCAGGAGTTGCTCACAATACCTCAGAGACTTTGTGTGTACTGAATTGAACGACGCACAGCGTAAATGACCGGACTATTACTGCATCGGATGGCAGCCAGAAAATACTTTTTTCTACAAATAGATATAGAAAAATAACACATTTAGGCTGAATCCCATTTCTCTGTCTTACCCCTAGCCCTTGGCCCTCGAAAATGAGTGGTAAGGAGTAGGGGTGAAAACATACCCCTATGAAATGAGACGCCACTTGGTTACATCATCATACATACTTAGGTCTGTTTGCAATAAATATTTGTATTAGGGCTGTCAATCGATTTAAAAAAATTAATTAATTACATACTCTGTAATGAATTAATCAAAATTAATCGCATGCATAATTAACGGTGCCTGAACCGATACTTTTTAAGAAAGTAAAAAAAGAAAAGAAAAAAAAAGGGTACTCAACAACAGTTGGTGACATTAAAGAACGGCTTGTTTATTGCTAAGGCCATATGGTCAAAATTAAATGATTTAATAATAATGTATAACAATAACTTATTTCACTACTAAATTGCTGTTGAACGACAAAAACAACCACCAGGTGGGAAAAGGACATTTACAATAACTTCAAATGCACCACGAGGATGTAGTTTACCAGTTTCATTGAACTGAAATTGTCTGTGTTGTTTTTCCGACGGCTAAAACACAGTCAAACTTTACACCGTTTAGCGTTAGCTATCAGCATTTTAACCGTATTTAATCCAGCTACTAGCTAGCGGTAGACTAACGTTAGCTGCTGTTGAGTATAGTGTTAACTAGCGTCACGTGCAGCGGTGTTTGTGTTGCCTGTATCGTCTGTTTCAGAGCATCAGAGAGAAGAGGGCAGACACATCAGTGGCAATAGATTTCGGTAGCCAGGGTTGGCAGGAAGAAGATTTTTACAAGTAAATGTTCCAATTAATGATCCAGAAATTAACTAAAATTAATTAATTAATTATTTTGACAGCCCTAATTTGTATACACACTGCATGGTGTGTTTATCTGTTTCAGTTATCACTGTTTTGAATGTCATTGATGTTCAGAAACTCTCTTAACAAAAAGCTGTCTTTATTGCCAAATAAAGTAAACATTATTACAACTATTACAACTATTAGAACCATAACTTACATGTCACACACATATAAAAAAGGCACTCAAATGTATAAAACTAAAAAAAGACACACAAGACCACAAACACTACAGCTATTCTGAAATTCCAGACCCCATTCTGATGCCTGTTGGCCAGTAATCTTTCCCTCCATACCCCATTTCTTTCATTAGTGTCCTGTATCATAACCAACAACAATGTACAGGTGCATGAACAGGAATGAATTGCACGTTTACAATAATAAAGTAACCAATACAATAATGAATGGCTACAACATGAACGCAGAAACTTCTGCTCGTTTTCAGCCCAGAAAGTGGATCAGCTGCTGGGTTTCCTCCGGCGTCCCTGTGTGATACAGGACGGTATATGTAAAGCACGTATCGATGTCTCCATACCAAGTAGTGTTATCCCCACTAACACAGAACGTTTAGGGAACGCTGGGGAACGTTAGTTTCTGGTTCCCTAAAGGTTAGTTCGAACCAGACCAAAAACTAACGTTTAGGGAACTTTCCCTCATGGTTATAACGTTCCCTAAACGTTAAGGGAACCAACCAACGGGAACGTTCTCCTGTGGTTGCACTGTACCTCCACACAACGTTCCGTTTGGTTGTTTTTGGTTGTTCTGAGTGCGGTTTTGAAAATGTTTTATACCAGCTCCATTTAAGTTTTTGAAGTAGCATATAAAAGGTTTGCAGTCACTTGATTTAGATTCACTCAAAAATGATTGGTCTTATAAAATCCAAGTAAGATAAACAACATAGCAAGAGAATGTATTTATTTTTAGGCTGATAATTTTGTTAAAAACAATAATTTGTGCTCGATTTCGTTTTTTTAACTGTATTAGGTGAAAATACTTAAAACAAGAATCTATCGATTTTCACAACTAAGAAAATTCACTTCTTTCATTTCACTTCTAACAAGTGGCTCAGTTCAGTGTAATTCAACCGTTACACCCCCACGCCAGTAGGGGGAAGACAGTGCTTCTGCTCTCAGGTGACCGATTCAAGTCCTGTCCTGACTTCCGTATACAACACCGGTATACATACCTGGCAAACAAGGCAGACAAAAGATCCGTTTGCTTGGTCCCCTATTCGAACTGAAATACTGCCATTGACTAAAACATATGCTGACTACACTTCACCGACGGTGTTATAACTCAAAGTAGGACGAAGATACCAAGAAAGAAATTGTCAGCGGTCAACAGTAAAGACTTTTCTCTGCTCAAGACTGCTAGCCCGTATGCTAACGCGGGAAACAAGTTAGCTTTCCACAGCTAGCTATGCCGTGAGCGCTGCTAGCCCCATGGATACATCAACGTTGGCCACAGAGACTGAGCCTTCCCTCGGTAATGTTTTAACCACCATAAGGAACCTGGACAACAAGGTGAGAGATTTTGGTAAACAACTTAAAGAAAGCTCCGACATGGTTGCCAGCATTATACAGCAACAATGGAGCTAGGAAGCTAGCTAACGTTAACTTAATATATTATGTGTCCCTAAGAGCCGATGTGGGTTCAGGGTTTAACACTTATCTTACGATACATCCGAGGGCTGTGTGCTGTAAAGCCTGTAACGTGGATGAGAGATAAAGCCATGGATGTATTAAGAGAAGCTCTATTCACCAAACTGCAGGCTAACCTAGCACGACATAATGATTACACCTCCTTG
This sequence comes from Sander lucioperca, assembly GCF_008315115.2. Taxonomy (NCBI): domain Eukaryota; kingdom Metazoa; phylum Chordata; class Actinopteri; order Perciformes; family Percidae; genus Sander; species Sander lucioperca. The sequence goes on along the minus strand of NC_050192.1, from coordinate 27,963,173 downwards.
GTTGTCTAAATACATCCATCGTTTATTTAGATAATCATGGTAAGACCTTAAGTACAGACTATGTATTATTATTTACACTTCAAATATTCTTTTTGCAATCAGTACAAATTGTATGGTCTTTTATTTCAGATGAATCCATTCCACAAGCAAGAAAGCATTTCAGGATAGAATGTGTCTGGAAGCCCTGTCCGTAAGTTAACATTCATGCATGCGTTTAAGAAACCAGAGTCATATTTCCTACCATGGAACTACTGACACTCAACCTGGTGCATATCATGTGACTGTTCTGATGCGTTTGTCCCTTCCTGCCCTTTTTCAGGTCAGCAGATGTTATTGCCTCCACCACCTGCAGGTAAGTGTATTTTTTTTTTTTTTTTTAGCCATTGTCTAATGTAACAGCATAGGTTCATCTTTTGCAATGTCATGTGCAAGAAACTTACCATAAATGAACTGACCAATATTCATATCGACTTTCTTTTTAGATGAGTTAACACCACACAGGAAACCAGCCGGTCGCCCAGAGCTGGATGGGTCTATTGTAACGCAAGCTCTGCCTGTCACTTCATCTTGGGACCCAGTTGAAGGTACAGTGGCTGTGAATTTTCCATTTCCGATTAAATACAATTTCATGACAAGGAACTTGAGAGTAACTTAACTTTTTTGTTGTTGTAAACAGCAGAACTCATCACACAGAGAGGCAAGAAGACTCAGTTAAGTTGTTCACATATGAAAGTATATAATGTATAACAACTAAAACCATTCCATAGCCATGAGGACATCCATTGACACATTTGAGGAAAAGATGGATGAGCTGCTCATGCTTTTAAGGAGCTCCCAGTCACCTCCCTCTGCTCCAGTCGAAGACGTGTTGCTGTCGCCCTGCTCGACAGTCACTGAGCTGCAGGAGTTAGACAGGAGTCTCAGTCAACAGGAGAGGAGGAACAAAACGGTAATTAAGTGGCCCTACCCTGCCCTAAGATAACACTATATAATTGCATAAATTCAAATATCATTATAACTGAACTGACTTCTCTTACAAAATTATATTGTACAAGCTCTCCACTTTGTTCTACATGTGTAATTTGTATTTCTATATGTTTTACAGCAACTTTTCCTGACAACCTTTGGAGGTTCGACCGGAGGTACTGCCATCCGTCTCATGCTACAGCAAGTGGCAACCAATGACATAAAACCGTATAGCCTGCAGGGCAGAAAGACAAAGAAGGCCTTCCAGGACCTGACAATCTGCAGAGTTATAACAGGCAGGTGTTATTTTATTGTTCACATCAGTATTATGCTTAGCTTGGCTGATAAGAGGTTTTAATTTGACTTGTAACTTTGCTTCTACTTGCTACTCTAGCGGCCTCCCAGAAAAACTTCCCCGTGCGGGTTCTGGGCTCCATCATTTCCCAGGACCTGAAGTGGGAGTCTAACATCCTTAAAAAGGCTCAGCAGAGGATGTACTTCCTACGGCAACTGCGGAAGCATGGCCTTCCACAAGAGCTATTGGCCATCTTCTACACTGCTGCCATCCTCCTGCCTCGTCCCCTCTGGCAGGCCCTACAGATCCCTGCACACAAAAACAACCAGACACAAGAACAGCTTCTTTCCACTGCCATCACTCTCCTGAACTGCTGATGAGAGGGGTCATCCCCTCTTTTGCCATTCACCTACACATTACATACTTTATCATTCCAATATGCATTTTGCATACTACATTTGCACTATTACTTTGCACTCTACATTTATACAATATATTGTGTTAATGTGCCTATATGTATGTTGTCTCTATTGTACAGTATGTGTCTATATGGCCAATTAAACTGATTCTGATTCTTATATAAATATATATTTATGTTTTTATTTTTTGGTACCATGGTTGTTAAAAAATAACGTTAGGGGAACGTTCCATAAACTTACTTAAGGGTTATTATAGCCTTCACACTGGCAGTTGAAATCAGCTCCGAGGCGGCTTCGAAACGACCGGAAGTCATTCATTTCCTATGGAGATTCGCAGACTGCATGCGAATGGGTCCGAACGAGTGCGGTGCGAAAAAAAATCGTGTCAGTTGGTCATCCGGATGCGCTCAAAAATTGAACTCTTGCGAAAGGCTACGGACGGTTCCTATCCGACAATTCCAGCGTTGCTATGGTACTGATAAACCTGCTAATGTTAATTAGTTAGCTAGCAACAGACATCAAACTATTGACATTATACCGCTATATCGTGTTTTTGTCGTTTTTTAGTGTTACTAAAGCCTTTCCCAATGTTCTTTCCCTAAACCCAACCTTTATTTTTTTCTTTACAAGCGTGTGACGTTCTCGCAATAGCACGGCACGTTCTCTCGATAGCATGCCACGTGGTGTGTATGCTTACATCTGCTGTATACAGCGTAGACATACACGTGGATAGCTCAAAATGCGTACAGATAACACGCCATTTGGCTTTAGGAAAGTGCCGTGTATGTTTACGCAAAGTCATGATGCCATGTTGAGATAAGCTACCTGGCTGTGTATGGATTGTGGTGGCCAGCTGCGTAGCTGTGGGAGGGCCTATGTTGGCCTGGGCCCACCCATTTGGCACTCAGGCCCAACCAATAAGAAGGCTTCCTTCTTGCTTCTTGTTAACCATATGATGATGATGGAAGGTCAGATTTTTTGAGTAGCAGTACATTTCACAAATGCCAGATTGCGAGCAGGCCCTCCTCTTTCACTCATTGCACAGGCAGAGGAACAGAAGCCTTCGTTCATGTGCGAAACAAAGCAGTTTTCCTAAGTTGTTACAAAAAGACTCTGTAAGGGGCAGGAGGAAGAAAATTTAGCTCAATCCCAACCCATCATTTTTAACCCAGACACCTACTCCTGCGCGTGTAGCGCTAAGTAGTAACGACCATAGACTGTATATAAAGACAAAACTGTACAAAAGGACGTCTATCAGCAAGAGTCCATGTCGGAGAAAAGGGAGAAAGAAAAAAGAGACTGCCGCTGTCCGTAGGATAACTAGCCAGTTGAGATTGCGTGTGTGTGTCCTTGAAAACTGTAAGTCATATAATTTATGTTGTCAGTTCATTTAAGCCTGTTATTGTATTACTCTATAGTTCTTGCAACTTCAAAGTAAGTTAACTGGTGATTTGTGTTGTTTGTATTCTTCACCTGCTAGCTAAAATGCACGTGGCAGTTGATTCAATATAAAAGCAATTGTTGAACGCCCTTGTTCACTTTGTATTTTAGGTGCATTATTTACATGCTGAAATAGTTACACTGCATTAAGATAATGTAATTACTAGTGGGTCTATTGTTATTATTTGCTATTTATAATTTCTATGCATTGTGTATGGTAGCCTTTACAATTTTATTTATTTGCAGAACCACACACACACACACAAAACCATACCTAAGCTACCCACGCCCATGTTTTTACTGTTGCTTGATCTTAATAAAGCATCAAAAGAGAGAAGTTGTCTCCGTCTGTGTTTTAACAGACACACCTGGGGCGAAGTTGGAAACCAGAATCAGCTACAGTGAAGTTTAAATACAAGTCTCCTATTGTGGTCGGGTTGGATCAGTGAGAGGTTTATGCCTCGACGCAGAGGTCCAGGGTTCAGATCCAACCTCTGACGATTTCCTGCATGTCTTCCCCCTCTCTCTCCCCTTTCTCACCTAGCTGTGCTGTCAAATTACATTTTTATTTTACTTTTTATTTTAAAGTTAATATGAACCTTTTATGAACCTATTCTGTTTACACTTTATGCTAGTAGATTGTTTTTTTCAGATTCGTTTTTATTTCACACTTGCTAGAGAGAGAGAGAGAGAGAGAGATCTGCAAACAGATAGTCAACGAGACACACATGGAATCAGGCTCCTTAGATGTTGACTAAGTGGTCAACACTATGTATTTTCTTGCCTTTGTTTTGGTAGTTGTGGTGTTTGGTTTAGCTTCATCGTCTGCTTTATGTTTACTTGCCAGTCCTTTCACAAACTTGTCCATGCTTTGTTAACTGCACCATGAACCATGCAGCATTTATTTATATTTAGCCTGGCAGCGGGGAACCACTGATGTAGCCTAAGCTTTTATGATTATACTGGGTGCATTCAGACATAAGTATAGTTGTAATTACCTATTTAGGTTAACATATGTGTATCAGAACCTATTAAGTATGATTGGTCTTGGCTAGGCCCAAATGATTTTCTCTTTTGCCCACCCACACTGTGATTTCTGCCTACGCTACTGATGGGGGCTGTGTTTGTGTGTGTCCTTAGAGATGAAAATGCAACGCCAGAGAGCGAGACTGATGACGCCTTAATGGCCCATCAGCGCAGTATACAGACTCTAGGGCGTCGGGTTTGGTGGTTATTCATGGGAACCAAAGACGTCACTTCCACCGATCAAGTGTCACTTAGGACCAGCTAACCTCAGTAGCATGTTTTGGACCTGTCCTGCTCTCTCTCGGTTCTGGAATTCTGTATTTGACTCACTCTCGGCCATCACATCTACCAAAGTCCTCCAATGCCGCCAGTCCTCTGCCCGCTACCAACCCACTGCCATCCTACTTCACTGAACTGGTGGCTTTTCTCACATTATTAGCGAGGCGTGTCATTCTGATGCACTGGAAGAGCCTGTCTCCCCCCTCCCACAGCCATTGGATAAGGGATGCCTTGTCCTTCATGAAATTAGAGAAAATCAAACACTCCCTCCGTGGCTCCAATGACAATTTTTTTAAGATTTGGCAACCCTTTCAAGAGCATGTCCAGTCCCTCCGGCTGGATGCTCCCCCCACTGGCTAAACAGCTCCCTGAACTGCATGTTCTTGTGGCTCCTGGCTGGCTCACGTTCTCTGCCTGTACTAGCAGCACACAGTGTGTCTCGTCTGTGAGTGTCTTAAGTGTCTCGCGTTCTGTTTTTTTTTAAATTTATTTTTATTTTCTTGTTTTGTTTTCAGGTTTTGTTTTTTGTTTTTTTTTCCCATTGGTATGTGTTTCCAGGTTTGTGATTTTGTGTAAGTATTGACAAACTTTATCCTCTTGTTTTAAGTAACACCACTTTCTGTTATTAGTGCTTACCTCACCTCATTCAATGGTCTGTTGTATCTTACTCACTCAGATGTATATAAGGGTCTGTGTCGGTTCTTTTTGTTGAAAACTCAATAAATAAATCATAATTAAAAAAAAGACGTCACTTCCAACATGCCATTTTTGTTTCCGATACAGCAGGCTGTCTGATACTGATACTGACAGATACGCAAGTGTTTAGATACAGTCATGGCAACAGCACATCTAAATAAGACAGAAGGACGTCAATATTTGAAAAAGACAATGGATATTAGTTGTGATCCATATTTATTACCTCTAACTGTATTTTGTCCCTTAAAATATGCGAAGTATCTGCCCCAACTTACTTTTCCTTGTACATAATCCATCCCCATTCACCGGCGATAGCCTAAAGGCTTTCAAGAGTACATATGCCTATCGATACACCGTTGCAGGATGGGTAAATGACACCAAGATTTTTTTTTTTATATATGTATATATATGTATATATATGTATATATATATATATATACACACACACACACATATATACACACACACACACACATATATACACACACACACACATATATATACACACACACACATATATACACACACACACACACATATATACACACACACACACACATATACACACACACATATATATATATATATATATATATATATATATATACACATATATATACATATATATATGTGTATATATATATATATATATATATATATATATATATATATATATATGTATATATATATATATATATATATATGTATATATATATATATATATATATATATATATATATATATATATATATATATGTATATATATATATATATATATATATATGTATATATATATATGTTCTCATGAGAGAACAGTAAAATTTTGTGGCTTGTTTGGTGCATATTTATCCATGTAGCTCTCTCAGTCTCGGCCCCTATTACTAGCAGATGGGTCCCTCCTTATTTAGTCAGCCAGACAATTTGAGCTGTAGCTTTAGAGACCGTGGGATTTCCCAAATTGAATAAATCCCGCTTGCATATATAAACACAAAACTGCTTTGCTAGCTCCATTGTGTTGTAACTAAGACATCTGCTGAAAAAATAATTGTATTCATTAGCATGATTGCCGTACTGTTTAGTTAAAAAACATCCAAAACACTGTACGAAAACATACCAGACATAGGCTTTTATTTTGAAAAGTCGAAGCTTGCAGACAGCACCAAGCTGGGAGGGCATGAGACGGGAGGTTTCCAGGCTGTAGCCAAATTATCAGCTTTCGGTCCCGGTGATTATTTGTGAAATTGTGCAAACGACAGCCTTTTCAAGGCATTTGAGAAGGAAGGAGTGGTAGCATGCAAGCCCCCAAATTTACACTTGTCTGAGAAATGGAGTTTTGGCTAATGTTCAGCTTCGGCAAGCTTACCTGTGCTAAAATATACAATGACTGAGGAAGCCTAGTGACGAGTCCATAGCAACCAGTGTTGAATTTGTTATTTCCCAGTATCCTTTGTTGAATGGTCTCAATGTTTTATTGTTTTATTTCATGTGAATACTAGTTTACTAGATGAGTAACTTAGTATTTGAAGTAATGCAGTAATGCAGGAAGTGTGCATTTAGTTTCCATGCTTATTGTGTTTCCACAACTATGTTAGTGAGTAAATCTACTGAAATAGCCACCACACCCTAACAGAGGAGTATGATGCGTAAGATGAGAATGCAGAGATTTTATCACATACATAAGTCATGGCTGTAAAGAAACAATGGCTGTCTGTATATCTTTGCCAAGCGCAAACCAGTACAGAATGCATTAATACATTGTTGGGGAGGGTCATCCCTTTTTTCCATATCATTTTGGAGGGTCACCCAAAATGTATTGCTGGTGAAGCGAGGGTCAGGTCTTTTTTGATTAAAGATCCCAAAACTCCTCTGGTGGCCCCTGAAATAAATAACGAACAGTCCCTTAGTTGCGTACATAGATAAAGTATATGGGTCTTGTACCTGTGACTGGTCATAAAAATGGCAGCGACAAAGAACTAGTGACGTCAGGTGGTCCCTATGAATAGTACCCATACAGTGTCTGGCAGTGCTAGAGTTAAAGTCCTGTAAATGCGGGATGAAAATAATGTAAACTTTGAATTGAGGATTTGATCAGTGTACTTTGTTCTTTTGACTTGCTACACGTGTGATGGCTCTGTTGTTGAGGCCTGAGATAAAGGTTGTAGAAAATCTTTTTGAATTAGTATTGATTTGGCTCTACTGTGATGTCAACTAGATGAAAAATCAACATGATTTATAAAAGTTTTTGCTGACACACCTCACATTTTCCCCCTGGTCAAATGGAAATGGCTTTGGAAAACAAAGGTGCCCATCTTGCTGAATTACATCTAATCTCTCCCCCACCCCCCTACCTGCTTCATACCTAACAGGCTCATTTCAAACAATCCAGGGGCTGCTGTGGCTGCTATGAATACATTTGTGTCTTCTCTGCTGCCCCCAGAAGCCTATGATGTAAGAGGAGGGAGCCTGAGGGAAGTCTCCTCCTCCATAATAAAGGCACTGGGAAGTGAGAGCCTTCATCAGCTCTCCACACAATCAGGGCTTTGACCCACCAGTACAGAGCGCTCAGAATGGAAATGAACTCGCCAATGAAGTGATAGTGTGGTTGAAAGAGATTGTGTGAGAGAGAGTGAATTTGCAACAAAGGCCTATAGGTGTCTCGACAATAAGGAAGCACTTGGACTCTCTGTGGTCTCATTTCTTTTGAGTTTTGTTTCTGTTATCATCCTCAAGTGTTTGCAGTTACTCCAAATCTGGATGAAGGCGTCTTGCATACCTTGACAGCAGCCGAGGGTCACAGCATCAAGAGAGGACTTTCACCTACACAGCATCCATACTAATGCAGCAGCCAGAAGGGAATACTTAATCATGCTGCAGGGCATCCTCCTCATCCCTGCAGAGGAGTTACAGCACAAACACTGAAGGTCGTCATACTCATATGGCCCACGTGCACAACACCTCTCAAGTTACCTCAGTGACTTTCTCTAAATTGCTTTATTATTTGAAGGTCCCCAAAGAGGGGAGTGTTTTTTGAGGTGAGTGCTTAATATTTGTGGGTTGGATGACAAAAAGCAGAGGCAAACAAATCAATAAACGTGGGAGGGAAAGCAGCTTGGGGCAAAAATAATCTGTAACCAGCTATTATAGCAAATAGCTACACTTTTTTGTTAGTTTGGGAAAACACTAATTTGCTTTCTTCAGGGACGGATCTACAAGAGGACAAGTAGAGCATTACCCCCGCAGCTGCACCCCTAACTTTGGTGTTCCAGAAACTGTACTTGTAACAAGCTTCTCAAAGCAATGAAATAAACAATACATTGATCAAAAGTGAATAATTGGGGCCCGAGCGCTGACAGCGGTGAAGGCCCTATTGAAACTGAAGGAATTATTAGGGCCCGAGCGCCGACAGCGGCGAAGGCCCTATTGAAACTGAAGGAATTATTGTTCTTTTTCCTGGCAAATTAATTGCCTTTTTGAGGGGCTTAACACACTCAAAAACTCACCAAAATTGGCGGTCGCATCAGACTGGATGCGACACATTTACGTATTTTACGGGTTTCAGGAATTGGCGCACAAAAATTGCTCGCTGGTGCCCCCTAAAATAATTGAGCCCCTGCAGTACGTTTAACAAGAAACTTGGTACACATATGTAGCATGTCAAGACGTACAAAAAACGTCATTGGAGGCAAACCCTAAACCCAACAGAAAGTCTGTCATGTTGAATTGAAAGTTCGAAATTAGTGCGATTTTGGCCATTTCCATGTGTCGTACTTTAACGAACTCCTCCTAGAGATTTCATCCGATCAACTTCAAATTTGATCTGTACCATCTTAAGACGTTAAAGATGAAAAGTTATTAAAAGAAAAACATTTCGTCATAGGGCATGGCCGTGGCGGGGTGGTCATTTTGTGCGTTTCGCCATCGAAACAGGAAGTGGGTGTAACTTGAGTGTACATTGTCCAATAGGCTCGAAACTTTTCAGGATTCAAACTGTCAAACGGAGTGGGCGTGGCGTGGCGGCCATTTTGAGTGTTTAGGGATGAATGACAAAGTGGCTGTAACTACAGTGTCATATCTGCTTGAAATTTCCCACAATCAACAAGAGTCCAGGGGTCTCATTTATAAAATTGTCCGTAGGATCCTTACTATAAGTGTACGTACGCCCAAAAGCCCAAAATGGCATACGCCAAAAAAAAGTCAGATTTATAAAACCGTGTGTACGCACACCTGTAAGCAAAGTTCCCTTTATAAATCAGAGATTACCTACAAGTGTGCGTACTTGAATCCACCTCTTAACCCACCCTGTACACGCCCATTTTTAACCATAAATAGTCAATGCAAAGCACCTCGTGAATGCTGATCAGTATATGAATGACACTGGCAGTTGTTACACCGAATCATGACGACTGGCGGAGAAAAAGCAAAAAACTTCTCAGACGTTCAGGAATTGCTGCAAATTGAATTATAATTTCGGCCTGTTCTTGCACAGTGTAGGGAAACCTGGTCTATAACTACATGTAGCCTATTAATAATACGTCTAAAACAGCAGGCATTATGCCACTCGGGGACAGCTTCGATATACCAGACGTATATAATAAGATTTCACAGAACTATATATTATATCCAAACAAGCCTTAGTGATAAAGTTGAAGATTATATACAATACTTATTAATTTAATTTTAATTTATTAAAAAAAAACACTGTCTGACACTTCCCTCTGGAAACAGCCGGTTTCCCCCAGAGTGGCGAGGCCCTATATTTGTACCGGGATGGCACGGTTCCGGCGTGTTTCCCTACTGGACCCAATTCAATACATAAATCCAAGAGCTCAGCTTTAGGGAATCTAAATCGGCATATTAGCCAGTCATCGTCATGGTCCCTGAAGTCTCTTTTTCTCCTGATTCTTCCATTAGCGTAGTCCTCCTGCAGGGCCAGCTGTGCCATGCAGCATTACGCACAGGTTCACCGCAGTATTTGTTTACAACAATTTGTGATTGTTAACACCTTGCCAACACAGCATCAACTAGTGGTATCCCCCACCCCACCCCGAGATACAATTTGAAGACAAAGAAAGTCTAATAGGCAAACACACTTTTCTTCATGCAGGTTTTGTCACGAACAGTATTAAAGTTAGGACCAATAATGAGGACATTAAGTGTAACGATTGCGCGAGAGCTTAGCGGCTGTATTTCTAGACTTTGACATTTGATGATATATGCACAGTATTAAAGATATATATTTATTTATTTAGGCTACACTGTGTTCTGCCGTTATCTAATGCTAGGGTATTTAAATGTTATCATGTATTCCATGCAGTCGGGCCATCTCCTCCTCCTGCGCTCCGTAGTGGACAATGTGACGGTAAGACAGCGCCGATTAAACATTAAGAACACATTTTTATTAAAGATTTGAGTTGGATTTTACAAGGTGTTTATGGAACAAGTATCACTAAGTACAAGCGCAAATAACACTGCTGGATTTAATCTTCATGGTAACGTGGATGATAAAGAGTGATGAAATGTGCGTGAGTCATCAATACTTGAAAATATTACGAGTAATCGTTATTCCCTTTTACTTTCTGCAGTCTGACTTCAGTTCACCAGCTCACCATCTGCGTCGCCAATTCCTATTTTGTCTCCAAAATGTGCGTATGCATGGGTCAGAGTTTGCGTGGAGGACTGCACATTCTCCCGTCAAGTTTGTTTTTTATAAATCACAACCTTTGCATGGGAAATGGCGTACGCACATTTTCAGCCCCGTTTTGTGCGTATGCCACGTTTATAAATGTACAGGACATGTACAGTCCAATATTGACTTGTGTGAGGTGTCATTGAACTCAGCAGAGAGTTCCTTCTTCATTGGTGATGGTTTGGCCCGCCCCCTACGCTTAAACCACACCCCCTTTCATTATTGGTGACCCATTTAAGGTAGTCTTGTGTAAGGTATCATTGAACTCAGCAGACAGTATCTTTTTGATTGGTGATGGTTTGACCCGCCCCCTATGCTGTAGCCACGCCCCTTTTCATAACATTTGAACCATTTAAGGTAGAGTCTTGTGTGAGGTGTCATTGAACTCAGCAGAGAGTTCCTTCTTCATTGGTGATGTTTAGACCCGCCCCCTATGATTAAGCCACGCCCCCTTTCATAACTGGTGACCTGTTTAAGGTAGAGTCTTATGAGATATTAATGAACTCAGCAGAGACTTCCTTTTTTATTGGTAAAGGTTTGCCCCGACCCCTATGCTTTGGCCAAGCCCCCTTTCACAGCTAATGAACTGTATGAGGTGTTGTGTGAGGTATCATTGAACTCATTGGATTTATGTATTGAATTGGGTCCAGTAGGGCAATCATTGAACTCAGCAGGGAGCGCAAATCTATTTATAAATTTATCCGGCAAATTAATCACCTTTTTGAGGTGCTTAACATACTCAAAAACTCGCGGTCGCATCAAGTCTGGTGAAAATTTACTTATCGTAACGTCTAAAAAAGGCCAACAAAAAAGGGGACAAAAACTTCAAATACAAAGGCAACAAAAAGGCGACAAAAACGTCTAAAAAAGGCGACACAAATGCTACAAAAAGGCTACAAAAAATTCTAAAAAAGGAGACAAAAAGGCAAAAGAAGAGCCAACAAAAAAGGCAACAAAAAGGCGACAATAAAGGCGACAAAAAAGGCGACCAAAAGGCAACAAAAAAGGTGACAAAAACATCTAAAAACAACGATAAAAAAGGCTAAAAAAAATTCTAAAAACGACAACAAAAAAGTCTAAAAACGGGGACAAAAAAGTCTAAAAAAGGAGACAAAAAAGGAGACAAAAAGGCAAAAGAAGAGCCAACCAGAAGAACCAAAAGTTGTGACAATTTGTTGCGTTTTTTTATCGTCGTTTTTAGACATTTGTCACCTTTTTTGTTACCTTTTTTAGAAGTTTTTGTCGCCAATTTGTTTTTACTCAAAGACTCATTAAAGACGCATTTTTGTTTCCTTTTTGTCGCCTTTTTATGATGTTTTTGTCAACTTTTTTGTTACCTTTTTTAGAAGTTTTTGTTGCTTTTTTTTGTCGCCGTTTTGTCGGCTTTTTGTGACGTTTTTGTTGCCTGTTTAATCAACTTTGTTAGGAGTTTTTGTTGCCTTTTTTATGTTTTTATTGCCTTTTTTAGACGTTGTTGTCGCTTTTTTGTGACGTTTTTGTTGCCTTTTTGTGACGTTTTCGTTGCTTTTTTTGTTGCCTTTTGTAGACGTTTTTGTTACTTTTTTGTGATGTTTTTGTCGCCTTTTTGTGACGTTTTCGTTGTCTTTTTTGTCGCCTTTTTGTAGCATTTGTGTCGCCTTTCTTAGACGTTTTTGTTGCCTGTTTTAGATGTTTTTATTGCCTTTTTTGATGTTTTTTTTTTTCACCTTTTTGTGTTCTTTTTTCTTGGATCTTCTTTTGCCTTTTTGTCTCCTTTTTGTCTCTTTTTTAGACTTTTTTGTTGTCTTTTTTATCAACTTTGTTAGACGTTTTGTTGCCTTTTGTAGACGTTTTTGTCACTTTTTTATGACCTTTTTGTCGCCTTTTTTAGAGTTTTTTGTCGCCTTTTTTATCAACTTTGTTAGATGTTTTGTTGCCTTTTGTAGACGTTTTTGTCGCTTTTTTATTGCCTTTTCTGTTGCCTTTTTGTAGCATTTGTTAGACATTTTTGTTGCTTTTTTATGTTTTTTTTTTCACCTTTTTGTCTTCTTTTTTCTTGGCTCTTCTTTTTCTTTTTTGTCTCCTTTTTGTTACCTTTTTTAGACGTTTTTGTTGCTTTTTTTGTCGCCGTTTTGTCGGCTTTTTGTGACGTTTTCGTTGCCTTTTTTGTCGCTTTTTTGTCACCTTTTGTCGCCTTTTTGTCGCCGCTTTGTCGCCTTTTTTATCAACTTTGTTAGGAGTTTTTGTTGCCTTTTTTATGTTTTTATTGCCTTTTTTAGACGTTGTTGTCGCTTTTTTGTGACGTTTTTGTTGCCTTTTTGTGACGTTTTCGTTGCTTTTTTTGTTGCCTTTTGTAGACGTTTTTGTTACTTTTTTGTGATGTTTTTGTCGCCTTTTTGTGACGTTTTCGTTGTCTTTTTTGTCGCCTTTTTGTAGCATTTGTGTCGCCTTTCTTAGACGTTTTTGTTGCCTGTTTTAGATGTTTTTATTGCCTTTTTTGATGGTTTTTTTTTCACCTTTTTGTGTTCTTTTTTCTTGGATCTTCTTTTGCCTTTTTGTCTCCTTTTTGTCTCTTTTTTAGACTTTTTTGTTGTCGTTTTTAGAATTTTTTGTAGCATTTGTGTCGCCTGTTTTAGACTTTTTTGTTGTCTTTTGTAGACGTTTTTGTCACTTTTTTATGACCTTTTTGTCGCCTTTTTTAGAGTTTTTTGTCGCCTTTTTTATCAACTTTGTTAGATGTTTTGTTGCCTTTTGTTGCCTTTTGTAGACGTTTTTGTCGCTTTTTTATTGCCTTTTCTGTTGCCTTTTTGTAACATTTGTTAGACATTTTTGTTGCTTTTTTTATGTTTTTTTTTTCACCTTTTTGTCTTCTTTTTTCTTGGCTCTTTTTCTTTTTTGTCTCCTTTTTGTTACCTTTTTTAGACGTTTTTGTTGCTTTTTTTGTCGCTGTTTTGTCGGCTTTTTGTGACGTTTTCGTTGCCTTTTTTGTCGCTTTTTTGTCACCTTTTGTCGCCTTTTTGTCACCGTTTTGTCGCCTTTTTTATCAACTTTGTTAGGAGTTTTTGTTGCCTTTTTTATGTTTTTATTGCCTTTTTTAGACGTCGCTTTTTTGTGACGTTTTTGTCGCTTTTTTGTGACGTTTTTGTCGCCTTTTTGTGACGTTTTTGTCGCCTTTTTTATGATTTTTTTGTTGCCTTTTTTAGACGTTGTTGTCGCTTTTTTGTAAACCTTTTCGTCGCCTTTTTGGTCGCCTTTTTGGTCGCCTTTTTTAGACTTTTTTTGTCGCCTTTGTATCAGCTTTGTTAGATGTTTTGTTGCCTTTTGTAGACGTTTTTGTCGCCTTTTTGTGACGTTTTCGTTGTCTTTTTTGTTGCCTTTTTTGTCGCCTTTTTGTAGCATTTGTGTTGCCTTTCTTAGACGTTTTTGTTGCCTGTTTTAGATGTTTTTATTGCCTTTTTTGATGGGTTTTTTTCACCTTTTTGTCGTCTTTTTTGTTGGATCTTCTTTTGCCTTTTTATCTCCTCTTTTTCTCTTTTTTAGACTTTTTTGTTGTCGTTTTTAGAATTTTTTTGTAGCATTTGTGTCGCCTGTTTTAGACGTTTTTGTCGCCTTTTCTGTTGCTTTTTTTTTAGAAGTTTTTGTCGCCTTCTTTGTTGGCTCTTTTCATGCCTTTTTTTTCTCCTTTTTTAGACGTTTTTGTTGCTTTTTTGTAGCCTTTTTGCCACCTTTTTTAGACTTTTTTGTCGCCTTTTTTATCAACTTTGGTAGACATTTTGTTGCCTTGGTGGACGTTTTTGTCACTTTTTTATGACCTTTTTGTCGCCTTTTTTGTCGCCTTTTTGTCGCCTTTTTCAGACTTTTTTGTCGCCTTTTTTATCAACTTTGTTAGATGTTTTGTTGCCTTTTGTAGACGTTTTTGTCACTTTTTTATGACCTTTTTGTCGCCTTTTTTAGAGTTTTTTGTTGCCTTTTTTATCAACTTTGTTAGATGTTTTGTTGCCTTTTGTTGCCTTTTGTTGCCTTTTGTAGACGTTTTTGTCGCTTTTTTATTGCCTTTTCTGTTGCCGTTTTTTTTTTTCGCCTTTTTGTCGCCTTTTTTGTCGCCTTTTTTAGACTTTTTTGTCGCCTTTTTTATCAACTTTGTTAGATGTTTTGTTGCCTTTTGTTGCCTTTTGTAGACGTTTTTGTCGTTTTTTTGTAGCCTTTTTGTCACCTTTTTTAGACTTTTTTGTCGCCTTTTTTATCAACTTTGTTAGACGTTTTGTTGCCTTTTGTAGACGTTTTTGTCGCTTTTTTGTAGCCTTTTTGTCACCTTTTTGTCGCCTTTTTGGTCGCCTTTTGTAGACTTTTTTTGTCGCCTTTTTATCAGCTTTGTTAGAAGTTTTGTTGCCTTTTGTAGACGTTTTTGTTGCTTTTTTGTGATGTTTTTGTCGCCTTTTTGTGACATTTTCGTTGTCTTTTTTGTCGCCTTTTTTGTCGCCTTTTTGTAGCATTTGTGTCGCCTTTCTTAGACGTTTTTGTTTGTTTGTTTTAGATGTTTTTATTGCCTTTTGTTGCCTTTTGTAGACGTTTTTGTCGCTTTTTTGTAGCCTTTTTGTCACCTTTTTTAGACTTTTTTGTCGTATTTTTTAGACTTTTTTGTAGCCTTTTTTATCAACTTTGTTCGACGTTTTGTTGCCTTTTGTAGATGTTTTTGTCACTTTTTTATGACCTTTTTGTCGCCTTTTTTAGAATTTTTTGTCGCCTTTTTTATCAACTTTGTTAGATGTTTTGTTGCCTTTTGTTGCCTTTTGTAGACAGTTTTAATCTTACAGTAACGTTATTTAGTCAGACCCCTAACGGAAAATCTCAAGGCGCGCACACACACAGTAGCGCGGTTGTCGTCGCACTCGGTTGTAAAAAAAATAAATAAAAAGTTACAATTAAAAACGAGTCCGCGGATGTATTAGCTACAGCCTTGCGCTATAGATTGAGCTTATCCTGGCATTAAAAGTTATGGTCACTTAAGCCTAACGTTAACCGGCCGCTCAAAGCCATGTTCAAAATACATTTCACTGTGGCTACGACTAGTTGCTGGCACTCTCCCCTCTTCCCCTCCCCGCACACCGTGTCTAATTGCAGAGCAACTTACAAACTTGGTTGTACGTTTTATTTATTTATCGCCATTTCTTTTTACATGCAGCAAAAAAAACTATTACGATAAATAATGTACCCGGGTTGTAAATTATTGAAACCTAGCAAGGCGCAGTTTAGCTAACGTCAACGTTAACTAGCTAACGCTGAGAAAGGGTGACACACATTATTATATTGTAACATTAGCTAGGCCAAGAGAAAACTTGCACTGAGAAACGTCTCACAAGGGCCAACGACTATTATCACTCACCAAGTTAAATTAAATAAATTCATGTTTAAATATGGTCCGTGTACTTGGTGGCCAACGGATTTTCGTTTTGAAAGGAAAAAAACAAAAACGAAAAACGGCCAGTTTCCCAATTACCATTGTAAATAGGAAAACAAAAAACGGAAAACAACCCATTATTCGTTTTTTGTTTTGATATTAAAAAACGGAAAACGAAAAACAATCTCGTTATCCGATTATCTTTGATGTATTTGTAGATGGAACTCGGAAATTAAAATGTGTGTATAAATCTTATTCCTTTGTCAGTACCCGATCCGTACCGCCTGTAAAATCCGTTCTGTGCACTGCCTGATCAGTTCTACGCTTGCGCGAGCACCGGCAAACTTCACAGCTCTATGCACGCATTGGCTTAAGGATGTTTGGACATTCCCGGTTACCGGAAGAAAACATTAGACAGTGACAGTAGACCGTTATGATGGCAGAGATGAAGTTTACAAGGTGTTTGCTGGAGTTGCCTAAAGTATCTGTTAATGATATACGGAGGGTCGTCTGGCCATCCAGTACAACACCATGTAGCAAATTAAATAAAGGCTTCAAATTTTACGTTTCATCATTTCTTTGCAACTTTGAAGGTAATTTGCTAACGCTAGCTAGCTTGAGCTAGAAGCCTTGCTTTGGTGTTTTAAGTCATGACTCCATCCTGCTTCAGGTTAACCATGCTTTTAATAAAGTTTAAGCATGTGTATACCTCTCACTTCATGTGTTTGTACTTTTATGAAAGTATCGGGTAAAACAGGGCTACAAATGAGATCTCTGTGAGAGACCAGCATACTCCTAGCAAACTATTATGTAGCTTAATGCTGGACATTTCACCCCTAACTCCGGTCACTTTACTGTATTTGTATTTGTTTAGTATTTGGTTTAGAAGCCTTTATTGGTGATTTTTACGGTACAAAGTCCTGCTACATACGTACATAGCTAGCTATATGCTCCGCTATGTCGCGTTAGCATGCAGCTACAATAGTTAGCTATGAGTATGCTAACGTTAGCTTGTAGTGGAACGAAGCAGCACTTTCTAATGTCAAAAATCACAGATAAAGGCTTCTGAACCAAACACTACACAATCGGACATGTTTCAGCAGGAATGTGACCCGGAATTGGGGAGAATTTAACAACATTGCCAGCTAAGATGACCGTTAGCATGTAGCTACTATAGTGTTTACTGCCGTTGGCATGTAGCTACTAGTGGTATACAGCAGTGGTGGCTGGGAGAGCTGTCATCCCATCTTCAAAAGGACACTTATGTACGTTTACACTTCATCGCATTAATAATAGACAGTCTATGGTTATTAGTCAAGACGAAGTATTAAAGGTAAAAACATGAACGTAAACAACACAACAACGATGTCGCTACACGGTTTTGGATCAGTGACAAGTTTCAAATGTTTGTAGCTATGACTATTGTATAATAAAGATTTAATAAAAAAAGATTTAATAAAAAAGTTGTAATGTTTGTACCATGTAACACATGGTACAAACATAGACTGTAAATCGCACATGGACATTGTTAGTTTTCTACTACGTAATTATGCGCATGCACAGAACGGATCTTACAGGCCAATAAATGCTATTGAAGGGCGGGTCTTGGCGTGGCGGGAGTAACTTCCGGGTCACGAAAAAATACCAATGCAAAATTAAGGAATACGATTTATACACACGTACTTTAATTTCCGAGTTCCATCTACAAATACATCAAAGACAATCGGATAACGAGATTGTTTTTCGTTTTCCATTTTTTAATATCAAAACAAAAAACGAATAATGGGTTGTTTTCCTATTTACTAATGGTAATTGGGAAACTGGCCGTTTTTCGTTTTTGTTTTTTTCCTTTCAAAACGAAAATCCGTTGGCCACCAAGTACACGGACCAAATATACTGTATGTATTACTTACACATGGATGGCGGATGGGAAACAATGCAGCTGTAGCTAGTCATTCCCGTTAAAGCTGTGTGTCCTATCCAACGTCAGCGTCAAGTCCCAGCTTCCCATTCACTTCTATGGAGCAGCCGTGCAAAGCATTCTGGTAGCGTCGCGGGAAGCGGGGCGTCCAGTTGTCAGTGTCACTTCCCGATGTGAGTCGAGTGCAGATGTGAGTCGCGCATGCTCAGATTTAAACTGTTTACGGCAAAACGTGTCATACTGAAATTTGTGAAATCTATAAAATAATAAACGTTTCTCTTTACATACAATAACAGAAGATGGTAATCATTTCAAAAACGTTGTAGCTATCTATGACTGTTTGGTTGCTAACGTTAGCTCAAAACGCCATTCAAGTGACAGCCTTTGTTGTGTTTGATTGCTAACTTTTAGCTAGCAGTCATTTCAAAAACGTTGTAGCTATCTATGACTGTTTGATTGCTAACGTTAGCTCAAAACGCCATTAGGCGACAGCCTTTATTGTGTTTGACTGCTAACTTGTAGCCAGCAGCAGCAGTCATTCAAAAACGTTTTAGCTATCTATGATTGTTTGATTGCTAACGTTAGCTCATAGACTGTGCGTTAGCTCAAAAAGTCGTTAGCATCTTGTAGGCTACTTGTCGCAAAGTGACGCATGCGCGACTCACATCTGCACTCGACTCACATCGGGCAGTGACAGTCAGTACCCGATCCGTACCGCCTGTAAGAACCGTTCTGCGCATGCGAATGATTACGTAGTAGAAAACAAACAGTGTCCCTGTGCGATTTGTACCACGCATGCGTTGAAACACTTTACGACCAAACATCACAACTTTTGTATTAAATCTTTATTATACAATAGTCATACAAACAATCAAGACTTGTCACTGATCCAAAACCGTGTAGCGACGTCGTTGTTGTGTTGTTTATGTTAATGTTTTAACTTTTAATACTTCGTCTTGACTAATAACCATAGACTGTATATTATTAATGCGATGAAGTGTAAACGTACATAGCTAAGTGTCCTTTCGAAGACGGGATGACAGCTCTTCCAGCCACCACTGCTGTGTACCACTATAGTAGCTACATGCTAACGGCAATAAACATGTCATCTTAGCTGGCAATGTTGTTAAATTCTCCCCAATTCCGGGTCACATTCCTGCTGAAACATGTCCGATTGTGTAGTGTTTGGTTCAGAAGCCTTTATCTGCGATTTTTGACGTTAGAAAGTGCTGCTTCGTTCCACTACAAGCTAACGTTAGCATACTCATAGCTAACTATTGTAGCTGCGTGCTAACGCGACATAGCGGAACATATATAGCTGGCTATACATGTACGTATGTAGCAGGACTTTGTACCGTAAAAAATCACCAATAAAGGTTTCTAAACCAAATACTAAGCAAATACAAATAAAGTAAAGTGATCGGAATTTGGGGTGAAATGTCCAGCATTGAGCTACATAATAGTTTGCTAGGAGTATGCTGGTCTCTCACAGAGATCTCATTTGAAGCCCTGTTTTTACCCGATACTTTCATAAAAGTACAAACACATGAAGTGAGAGGTATACACATGCTTAAACTTTATTAAAAGCATGGTTAACCTGAAGCAGGACGGAGTCATGACTTAAAACACCAAAGGAAGGCTTCTAGCTCAGGCTAGCTAGCGTTAGCAAATTACCTTCAAAGTTGCAAAGAAATGATGAAATGTAAAATTTGAAGTCTTTATTTAATTTGCTACATGGTGTTGTACTGGATGGCCAGACGACCCTCCGTATATCATTAACAGATACTTTAGGAAACTCCAGCAAATACCTTGTAAACTCATCTCTGCCATCATAACGGTCTACTGTCACTGTCTAATGTTTTCTTCTGGTAACCATAGAGCTGTGCGCAAGCGTAGAACTGATCAGGCAGTGTCGTAAAACACGTCGACACTGTCACTGTCTAATGTTTTCTTCCGGTAACCGGGAATGTCCAAACATCCTTAAGCCAATGCGTGCATAGAGCTGTGAAGTTTGCTGGTGCTCGCGCAAGCGTAGAACTGATCAGGCAGTGCACAGAACGGATCTTACAGGCGGTACGGATCGGGTACTGACACCAGTCGCCCGCTCTGGCTCATTCTCATGTAGTTGAATCAGATGAATCCAACCAACGTTGTGCAAATGAGTAGCGGCCAGCTCAGCTCACCACCTCTCAAAATCTGACGTAAATCTTTCAAACTGACCTTTGTCGATCTGAAATGAAGACAGATTCAGCAACTGCATGGCCTATTTCTCGCTTAAAATGTTTTCAGAAACACGTTTCGGTTAACTATTTTCGTAAAATACGAGATTGTATACTCCCCGATCGAGCCGCCATTAAGGTTCTTTTTAAATTCCGGAGTAGCCAGAGCCACGTGACGCGTTTGTCCAATCAGCTGCCGGTCAAGGGCGTGGAGCAAGCGGTCGTTGTTTTGATTAATCCACTTCTCATTGCATTGATCTGTATGATAATGATTCATCAGATTTTTCTTTTAATCACGTTTTACAGACAAGAATGAATCATTAAACACCATTCATTCATGTAATTTAAGCAAATTCCTAATCAACACATGCCCAAGTCTATTTTTTGAGTGTTTGTTGTCTTTTTAAGAAGTTTTTGTTGCCTTTTATTTTTTACTCAAAGACGCAAGACTCAACGACTCATTAAAGAGCATTTTTGTTTCCTTTTTGTCGCCTTTTTGTTTCCTTTTTATCGCCTTTTTGTGAGATTTTTGTTGTGTTGTTGTGACGTTTTTGTTGCCTTTTTTAGTCGTTTTTATTGCCTTTTTTAATGGCTTTTTTCACCTTTTTGTCTTCTTTTTTCGCCTTTTTTCGACGTTTTTCACAACTTTTTGTGACGTTTTTGTCACCTTTTTGTTGCCTTTTTTGTTGGCTCTTCTTTTGCCTTTTTGGCTCCTTTTTGTCTCCTTTCTTAGACTTTTTGTTGTTGTTTTTTTGTCGTCGGTTTTAGACATTGTTGTCACCCTTTTTGTTGTCTTTTTTAGTAGTTTTTGTCGCTTTTTATTTTTTACTCAAAGACGCAAGACTCAAAGACTCATTAAAGATGGATTTTTGTTTCCTTTTGTCACCTTTTTGTTTCCTTTTATCGCCTTTTTGTGAGATTTTTGTTGCGTTGTGACGTTTTTGTCGCCTTTTGTCGCCTTTCTTGACGCCTTTTTTGTCACCTTTTTGTTGTCCTGTTTTGAATTTTTTGTCGCCTTTTTGTAGCATTTGTGTCGCCTTTGTTAGACGTTTTTGTTGCCTTTTTTAATGTTTTGTTCACCTTTTTGTCTTCTTTTTCGCCTTTTTTAGACTTTTTTGTTGTTTTTTGTCGTCGGTTTTAGACGTTCACCCTTTTTGCTGTCCTTTTTACAAGTTTTTGTCGCCTTTTTTGTTGTCCTGTTTTGAATTTTTTGTCGCCTTTTTGTAGCATTTGTGTCGCCTTTGTTAGACGTTTTTGTTGCCTTTTTTAATGTTTTGTTCACCTTTTTGTCTTCTTTTTTCGCCTTTTTTAGACTTTTTTGTTGTTTTTTGTCGTCGGTTTTAGACGTTCACCCTTTTTGCTGTCCTTTTTACAAGTTTTTGTCGCCTTTTTTGTCGCCTTTTTGTAGCATTTGTGTCGCCTTTGTTAGACGTTTTTGTTGCCTATTTTAGACTTTTTTGTTGTCCTTTTTTGAATGTTCTGTCGCCTTTTTGTATCATTTGTGTCGCCTTTGTTAGACGTTTTTGTTACCTTTTTTAGACGTTTTTATTGCGTTTTTTTAATGTTTTTTTTCACCTTTTTTCGCCTTTTTTATACATTTTTCACAACTTTTTGTGGCGTTTTTGTCACCTTTTCTGCCTTTTTTGTTGGCTCTTTTGCCTTTTTGCCTCCTTTTTGTCTCCTTTTTTAGACTTTTTTGTTGTTTTTTGTCGTCTGTTTTAGACGTTGTCACCCTTTTTTTTTTTTTTTGTGAGATTTTTGTTGCGTTGTTGTGACGTTTTTGTTGCCTTTTTGTCGCCTTTCTTGTCGCCTTTTTTGTCGCCTTTTTTGTCGCTTTTTTCTTGTCCTGTTTTGAATTTTTTGTCGCCTTTTTGTAGCATTTGTGTCGCCTTTGTTAGATGTTTTTGTTGCCTTTTTTAATTTTTTTTTCACCTTTTTTTAGACGTTTTTCACAACTTTTTGTGACATTTTTGTCTCCTTTTTTAGACTTTTTTTGTTGTCGTTTTTTGTCGTCGGTTTTAGACGTTGTTGTCACCCTTTTTGTTGTCTTTTTTAGAAGTTTTTGTCGCCTTTTTTGTTGTCCTTTTTTGTTGTCCTTTTTTGAATTTTTTGTCGCCTTTTTGTAGCATTTGTGTCGCCTTTGTTAGACGTTTTTGTTTGCCTTTATGTTTTTTTCACCTTTTGTCTTCTTTTTTCAACTTTTTATACATTTTTCACAACTTTTTGTGGCGTCTTTGTCACACCTTTTCGTTGCCTTTTTTGTTGGCTCTTTTCCTTTTTGCCTCCTTTTTTGTCTCCTTTTTTAGACTTTTTGTTGTCGTTTTTTGTCGTCTGTTTTAGACGTTGTCACCAAGAGTCAAAGACTCATTAAAGATGCATTTTTGTCGCCTTTTTTTTTCACAACTTTTTGTGACTTCTTTGTCACTTTTTTGTTGCCTTTTTTATTGCCTCTTCTTTGCCGTTTTGTCTCCTTTTTTTGTTTCCTTTTTTAGACTTTTCTGTCGCCTTTTTGTCGTCGGTTTTAGACGTTGTGTACCCTTTTTGTTGTCTTTTTTAGAAGTTTTTGTCGCCTTTTATAGTCAAAGGCGCAAGACTCAACAACTTATTCAAGATGCGTTTTTGTTTCCTTTTTATCGCCTTTTTGTGAGGTTTTTGTTGCCTTTTTTGTAGCTTTTTGTCGCCTTTTTTGTCGCCTTTTAGACTTTTTTGTTGTCCTTTTTTGAATGTTGTGTCGCCTTTTTGTAGCATTTGCGTCGCCTTTGTTAGACTTTTTTGTTGCCGTTTTTAGACTTTTTTTGCCTTTTTTAATGTTTTTTCCACCTTTTTGTCTTCTTTTTTCGCCTTTTTTAGACATTTTCACAACTTTTTTTGTAACCTTTTTGTTGCCTTTTTTTGTTGGCTCTTCTTTTGCCTTTTTGTCTCTTTTTTGTCTCCTTTTTTAGTCTTTTTTGTTGTAGTTTTTTTAGACTCATTCAAGATGTATTTTTATTTCCTTTTTGTCGCCTTTTTTGTCACCTTTTTGTAGCATTTGTGTCGCCTTTGTTAGACGTTTTTGCTTCTAAAAAAGGCATAAAAAGAGCCAACAAAAAAGCCGCCAAAAGGTGTCTAACAAAAGACGACAAAAAGGAAAGAAAAAATGAGTCTTTGAGTCTTGCGTCTTTGAGTAAAAACAAATGTGACAAAAAGGTCTAAAAACGACGACAAAAAACGCTACAACGTCTAAAAAAGGCGACCAAAAGGCAACAAAAGTGTCTAAAAAAGGCGACAAAAAGGAAATAAAAATGAGTCTTTGCATCTTTCAGGAAGCGACATAAAAGTGATAAAAACGTCTGAAAAAGGAGACAAAAAGGAATACAAGCGCCAACAAAAAAAGACAACAAAAGGTGACAAAAACTTGTGAAAAACGTTGAAAAAATGCGAAAAAAAGAAGACAAAGGTGAAAAAAAATAAAAAGCAATAAAAACGTCTCAAAAAGGTAACAAAAACGTCTAAAGGCGACACAAACACTACAAAAAGGCAACAACAAATTCAAAAAAAGGACAACAAAAAAGTCTAAAAAAGGCGACAAAAAAAGACAAAAAAGGCGACAAAAAAAAAAAGTGACAAATTATAAAAAAGCGACAAAAAGGAACAAAAATGCGTCTTTAATGAGTCATTGAGAATTTGAGTCTTTAATGAGTCCTTGAGTCTTTGAGTAAAAAATAAAGAAAAACTTCTAAAAAAAATGGAGACAAAAAAGGCAAAAGAAGAGCCAACAAAAACGCAACAAATACATCACAAAAATGCAACAAAACGTCACAAAAAAGCAACAAAAACGTCTAAAAAAGGACAACAAAAGGCTACAAAAAAGGCAACAATAATGTCTAAAAGAGAGACAAAAACGTCTAAAAAGGCGACAAATAAGGCAACGAAAACGTCTAAAAAAGGTAAATAAAATGCTAAAAAAAATCTTGGAGCGAAACATGTATTCAGAGCTTCTGATTAGAAACTACTGTAAAGCTGTTTAAATGACAGAAACATGGTTAGAAAATTATAAGAAGTTATGTTAAGGCCCAAACGCATCTTTACTGCATAGAGACATCTGTATTGGAACTTCTGCTAAGAACCTACTGTAAATCTGTTAAAGTGACAGAAACAGGGTTAACACATCATAAAAAAAACTCTGTGAAGGCCAAAACGCATCTTTCCAGCATAGAGATATATGTGTAAAGGCACTGTAAATTGCAGTAGTTGAGAAACTACTGCGATGCTGTTTAAGAGCCAGAAAAAGGGTTGTTTGCTTCATGATTCGAATAAATCTTGGAGCGAAACATGTTTTCAGAGCTTCTGATAAGAAACTACTGTAAAGCTGTTTAAATGACAGAAACAGGTTTAACACATCATAAAAAAAAACTGTGGAGGCCAAAACGCATCTTTCCAGCATAGAGATATATGTGTAAAGGCACTGTAAATTGCAGTAGTTGAGAAACTACTGCAATGCTGTTTAAGAGCCAGAAAAAGGGTTGTTTGCTTCATGATTCGAATAAATCTTGGAGCGAAACATGTTTTCAGAGCTTCTGATAAGAAACTAGTGTAAAGCTGTTTAAGTGACAGAAACAGGGTTAACACATCATAAAAAAAAAACTGTGGATGCCAAAACGCATCTTTCCAGCATAGAGATAAAGGCACTGTAAATTGCACTGTAAATTGCAGTAGTTGAGAAACTACTGCAATGTTGGTCTTAAACAGGGTTGTTTGCATCATGATTCGTATAAATCTTGGAGCGAAACATGTTTTCAGAGCTTCTGATGAGAAAAAAAGGGTCTTTATTGCATAGAGACATCTGTATTGGAACTTCTGCTAAGAACCTACTATGAATCTGTTAAAGTGACAGAAACAGGGTTAACACATCATTAAAAAAAACTCTGTGGAGGCCAAAACGCATCTTTCCAGCATAGAGATATATGTGTAAAGGCACTGTAAATTGCAGTAGTTGAGAAACTACTGCGATGCTGTTTAAGAGCCAGAAAAAGGGTTGTTTGCTTCATGATTCGAATAAATCTTGG
Organism: Sander lucioperca; assembly: GCF_008315115.2. Classification (NCBI taxonomy): domain Eukaryota; kingdom Metazoa; phylum Chordata; class Actinopteri; order Perciformes; family Percidae; genus Sander; species Sander lucioperca. The sequence goes on along the minus strand of NC_050192.1, from coordinate 27,937,804 downwards.
AGCGAAACATGTTTTCAGAGCTTCTGATAAGAAACTACTGTAAAGCTGTTTAAATGACAGAAACATGGTTAGAAAATTATAAGAAGTTATGTTAAGGCCCAAACGCATCTTTACTGCATAGAGACATCTGTATTGGAACTTCTGCTAAGAACCTACTGTAAATCTGTTAAAGTGACAGAAACAGGGTTAACACATCATTAAAAAAAACTCTGTGGAGGCCAAAACGCATCTTTCCAGCATAGAGATATATGTGTAAAGGCACGGTAAATTGCAGTAGTTGAGAAACTACTGCAATGTTGGTCTTAAACAGGGTTGTTTGCATCATGATTCGTATAAATCTTGGAGCGAAACATGTTTTCAGAGCTTCTGATAAGAAAAAAAGGGTCTTTATTGCATAGAGACATCTGTATTGGAACTTCTGCTAAGAACCTACTATAAATCTGTTAAAGTGACAGAAACAGGGTTAACACATCATAAAAAAACTCTGTGGAGGCCAAAACGCATCTTTCCAGCATAGAGATATGTGTGAAGGTAAATTGCACTGTAAATTGCAGTAGTTGAGAAACTACTGCAATGTAGGTCTTAAACAGGGTTATTTGCATCATGATTCGTATGAATCTTGGAGCGAAACATGTTTTCAGAGCTTCTGATAAGAAACTACTGTAAAGCTGTTTAAGTGACAGAAACAGGGTTAACACATCATAAAAAAAAAACTGTGGATGCCAAAACGCATCTTTCCAGCATAGAGATATATGTGTAAAGGCACTGTAAATTGCACTGTAAATTGCAGTAGTTGAGAAACTACTGCAATGCTGTTTAAGAGCCAGAAAAAGGGTTGTTTGCTTCATGATTCGAATAAATCTTGGAGCGAAACATGTTTTCAGAGCTTCTGATAAGAAACTACTGTAAAGCTGTTTGACAGAAACAGGGTTAACACATCATGAAAAAAAAACTGTGGAGGCCAAAACGCATCTTTCCAGCATAGAGATATATGTGTAAAGGCACTGTAAATTGCAGTAGTTGAGAAACTACTGCAATGTTGGTCTTAAACAGGGTTGTTTGCATCATGATTCGTATAAATCTTGGAGCGAAACATGTTTTCAGAGCTTCTGATAAGAAAAAAAGGGTCTTTATTGCATAGAGACATCTGTATTGGAACTTCTGCTAAGAACCTACTATAAATCTGTTAAAGTGACAGAAACAGGGTTAACACATCATAAAAAAAACTCTGTGGAGGCCAAAACGCATCTTTCCAGCATAGAGATATGTGTGAAGGTAAATTGCACTGTAAATTGCAGTAGTTGAGAAACTACTGCAATGTAGGTCTTAAACAGGGTTGTTTGCATCATGATTCGTATGAATCTTGGAGCGAAACATGTTTTCAGAGCTTATGATAAGAAACTACTGTAAAGCTGTTTAAGTGACAGAAACAGGGTTAACACATCATAAAAAAAAAACTGTGGATGCCAAAACGCATCTTTCCAGCATAGAGATATATGTGTAAAGGCACTGTAAATTGCACTGTAAATTGCAGTAGTTGAGAAACTACTGCAATGTTGGTCTTAAACAGGGTTGTTTGCATCATGATTCGTATAAATCTTGGAGCGAAACATGTTTTCAGAGCTTCTGATGAGAAAAAAAGGGTCTTTATTGCATAGAGACATCTGTATTGGAACTTCTGCTAAGAACCTACTGTAAATCTGTTAAAGTGACAGAAACAGGGTTAACACATCATAAAAAAAACTCTGTGGAGGCCAAAACGCATCTTTCCAGCATAGAGATATGTGTGAAGGTAAATTGCACTGTAAATTGCAGTAGTTGAGAAACTACTGCAATGTAGGTCTTAAACAGGGTTATTTGCATCATGATTCGTATGAATCTTGGAGCGAAACATGTTTTCAGAGCTTCTGATAAGAAACTACTGTAAAGCTGTTTAAGTGACAGAAACAGGTTTAACACATCATAAAAAAAACTGTGGAGGCCAAAACGCATCTTTCCAGCATAGAGATATATGTGTAAAGGCACTGTAAATTGCAGTAGTTGAGAAACTACTGCGATGCTGTTTAAGAGCCAGAAAAAGGGTTGTTTGCTTCATGATTCGAATAAATCTTGGAGCGAAACATGTTTTCAGAGCTTCTGATAAGAAACTACTGTAAAGCTGTTTAAGTGACAGAAACAGGTTTAACACATCATAAAAAAAAACTGTGGAGGCCAAAACGCATCTTTCCAGCATAGAGATATATGTGTAAAGGCACTGTAAATTGCAGTAGTTGAGAAACTACTGCAATGTTGGTCTTAAACAGGGTTGTTTGCATCATGATTCGTATAAATCTTGGAGCGAAACATGTTTTCAGAGCTTCTGATAAGAAAAAAAGGGTCTTTATTGCATAGAGACATCTGTATTGGAACTTCTGCTAAGAACCTACTATAAATCTGTTAAAGTGACAGAAACAGGGTTAACACATCATTAAAAAAAACTCTGTGGAGGCCAAAACGCATCTTTCCAGCATAGAGATATGTGTGTAAAGGCACTGTAAATTGCAGTAGTTGAGAAACTACTGCAATGCTTTTAGAGCCAGAAAACAGGGTTGTTTGCATCATGATTCGAATAAATCTTGGAGCGAAACATGTTTTCAGAGCTTCTGATAAGAAACTACTGTAAAGCTGTTTAAGTGACAGAAACAGGGTTAACACATCATAAAAAAAAAACTGTGGATGCCAAAACGCATCTTTCCAGCATAGAGATATATGTGTAAAGGCACTGTAAATTGCACTGTAAATTGCAGTAGTTGAGAAACTACTGCAATGCTGTTTAAGAGCCAGAAAAAGGGTTGTTTGCTTCATGATTCGAATAAATCTTGGAGCGAAACATGTTTTCAGAGCTTCTGATAAGAAACTACTGTAAAGCTGTTTAAGTGACAGAAACAGGGTTAACACATCATAAAAAAAAACTCTGTGGAGGCCAAAACGCATCTTTCCAGCATAGAGATATATGTGTAAAGGCACTGTAAATTGCAGTAGTTGAGAAACTACTGCAATGTTGGTCTTAAACAGGGTTGTTTGCATCATGATTCGTATAAATCTTGGAGCGAAACATGTTTTCAGAGCTTCTGATAAGAAAAAAAGGGTCTTTATTGCATAGAGACATCTGTATTGGAACTTCTGCTAAGAACCTACTATAAATCTGTTAAAGTGACAGAAACAGGGTTAACACATCATTAAAAAAAACTCTGTGGAGGCCAAAACGCATCTTTCCAGAATAGAGATATGTGTGAAGGTAAATTGCACTGTAAATTGCAGTAGTTGAGAAACTACTGCAATGTTGGTCTTAAACAGGGTTGTTTGCATCATGATTCGTATGAATCTTGGAGCGAAACATGTTTTCAGAGCTTCTGATAAGAAACTACTGTAAAGCTGTTTAAGTGACAGAAACAGGTTTAACACATCATAAAAAAAAACTGTGGAGGCCAAAACGCATCTTTCCAGCATAGAGATATATGTGTAAAGGCACTGTAAATTGCAGTAGTTGAGAAACTACTGCAATGCTGTTTAAGAGCCAGAAAAAGGGTTGTTTGCTTCATGATTCGAATAAATCTTGGAGCGAAACATGTTTTCAGAGCTTCTGATAAGAAACTACTGTAAAGCTGTTTAAATGACAGAAACATGGTTAGAAAATTATAAGAAGTTATGTGGAGGCCCAAACGCATCTTTACTGCATAGAGACATCTGTATTGGAACTTCTGCTAAAAACCTACTATAAATCTGTTAAAGTGACAGAAACAGGGTTAACACATCATTAAAAAAAACTCTGTGGAGGCCAAAACGCATCTTTCCAGCATAGAGATATATGTGTAAAGGCACTGTAAATTGCAGTAGTTGAGAAACTACTGCGATGCTGTTTAAGAGCCAGAAAAAGGGTTGTTTGCTTCATGATTCGAATAAATCTTGGAGCGAAACATGTTTTCAGAGCTTCTGATAAGAAACTACTGTAAAGCTGTTTAAGTGACAGAAACAGGGTTAACACATCATAAAAAAAAACTGTGGAGGCCAAAACGCATCTTTCCAGCATAGAGATATATGTGTAAAGGCACTGTAAATTGCAGTAGTTGAGAAACTACTGCAATGCTGTTTAGGCCAAAACAGGGTTGTTTGCTTCATGATTCGTATGAATCTTGGAGCGAAACATGTTTTCAGAGCTTCTGATAAGAAAAAAAGCTACTGTAAACTGCTGTTTAAGTGACAGAAACAGGGTTCACACATCATAAAAAAAAACTGTGGAGGCCAAAACGCATCTTTCCAGCATAGAGATATGTGTGAAGGTAAATTGCACTGTAAATTGCAGTAGTTGAGAAACTACTGCAATGTTGGTCTTAAACAGGGTTGTTTGCATCATGATTCGTATAAATCTTGGAGCGAAACATGTTTTCAGAGCTTCTGATAAGAAAAAAAGGGTCTTTATTGCATAGAGACATCTGTATTGGAACTTCTGCTAAGAACCTACTATAAATCTGTTAAAGTGACAGAAACAGGGTTAACACATCATTAAAAAAAACTCTGTGGAGGCCAAAACGCATCTTTCCAGCATAGAGATATATGTGTAAAGGCACTGTAAATTGCAGTAGTTGAGAAACTACTGCGATGCTGTTTAAGAGCCAGAAAAAGGGTTGTTTGCTTCATGATTCGAATAAATCTTGGAGCGAAACATGTTTTCAGAGCTTCTGATAAGAAACTACTGTAAAGCTGTTTAAATGACAGAAACATGGTTAGAAAATTATAAGAAGTTATGTTAAGGCCCAAACGCATCTTTACTGCATAGAGACATCTGTATTGGAACTTCTGCTAAGAACCTACTATAAATCTGTTAAAGTGACAGAAACAGGGTTAACACATCATTAAAAAAAACTCTGTGGAGGCCAAAACGCATCTTTCCAGCATAGAGATATATGTGTAAAGGCACTGTAAATTGCAGTAGTTGAGAAACTACTGCAATGTTGGTCTTAAACAGGGTTGTTTGCATCATGATTCGTATAAATCTTGGAGCGAAACATGTTTTCAGAGCTTCTGATAAGAAACAAAGGGTCTTTATTTAGCATAGAGACATCTTATTGGACTTCTGCTAAGAACCTACTATAAATCTGTTAAAGTGACAGAAACAGGGTTAACACATCATTAAAAAAAACTCTGTGGAGGCCAAAACGCATCTTTCCAGCATAGAGATATATGTGTAAAGGCACTGTAAATTGCAGTAGTTGAGAAACTACTGCAATGCTGTTTAAGAGCCAGAAAAAGGGTTGTTTGCTTCATGATTCGAATAAATCTTGGAGCGAAACATGTTTTCAGAGCTTCTGATAAGAAACTACTGTAAAGCTGTTTAAGTGACAGAAACAGGGTTAACACATCATAAAAAAAAACTGTGGAGGCCAAAACGCATCTTTCCAGCATAGAGATATATGTGTAAAGGTAAATTGCACTGTAAATTGCAGTAGTTGAGAAACTACTGCAATGTTGGTCTTAAACAGGGTTGTTTGCATCATGATTCGTATAAATCTTGGAGCGAAACATGTTTTCAGAGCTTCTGATAAGAAAAAAAGGGTCTTTATTGCATAGAGACATCTGTATTGGAACTTCTGCTAAGAACCTACTATAAATCTGTTAAAGTGACAGAAACAGGGTTAACACATCATTAAAAAAAACTCTGTGGAGGCCAAAACGCATCTTTCCAGCATAGAGATATATGTGTAAAGGCACTGTAAATTGCAGTAGTTGAGAAACTACTGCATGCTGTTTAAGAGCCAGAAAAAGGGTTGTTTGCTTCATGATTCGAATAAATCTTGGAGCGAAACATGTTTTCAGAGCTTCTGATAAGAAACTACTGTAAAGCTGTTTAAGTGACAGAAACAGGTTTAACACATCATAAAAAAAAACTGTGGAGGCCCAAAACGCATCTTTCCAGCATAGAGATATATGTGTAAAGGCACTGTAAATTGCAGTAGTTGAGAAACTACTGCAATGTTGGTCTTAAACAGGGTTGTTTGCATCATGATTCGTATAAATCTTGGAGCGAAACATGTTTTCAGAGCTTCTGATAAGAAAAAAAGGGTCTTTATTGCATAGAGACATCTGTATTGGAACTTCTGCTAAGAACCTACTATAAATCTGTTAAAGTGACAGAAACAGGGTTAACACATCATTAAAAAAAACTCTGTGGAGGCCAAAACGCATCTTTCCAGCATAGAGATATATGTGTAAAGGCACTGTAAATTGCAGTAGTTGAGAAACTACTGCGATGCTGTTTAAGAGCCAGAAAAAGGGTTGTTTGCTTCATGATTCGAATAAATCTTGGAGCGAAACATGTTTTCAGAGCTTCTGATAAGAAACTACTGTAAAGCTGTTTAAGTGACAGAAACAGGGTTAACACATCATAAAAAAAAACTCTGTGGAGGCCCAAACGCATCTTTCCAGCATAGAGATATATGTGTAAAGGCACAGTAAATTGCAGTAGTTGAGAAACTACTGCGATGCTGTTTAAGAGCCAGAAAAAGGGTTGTTTGCTTCATGATTCGAATAAATCTTGGAGCGAAACATGTTTTCAGAGCTTCTGATAAGAAACTACTGTAAAGCTGTTTAAGTGACAGAAACAGGGTTAACACATCATAAAAAAAAACTCTGTGGAGGCCAAAACGCATCTTTCCAGCATAGAGATATGTGTGAAGGTAAATGCACTGTAAATTGCAGTAGTTGAGAAACTACTGCAATGTAGGTCTTAAACAGGGTTGTTTGCATCATGATTCGTATGAATCTTGGAGCGAAACATGTTTTCAGAGCTTCTGATAAGAAAAAAAGTGTCTTTATTGCATAGAGACATCTGTATTGGAACTTCTGCTAAGAACCTACTATAAATCTGTTAAAGTGACAGAAACAGGGTTCACACATCATAAAAAAAACTCTGTGGAGGCCAAAACGCATCTTTCCAGCATAGAGATATGTGTGAAGGTAAATTGCACTGTAAATTGCAGTAGTTGAGAAACTACTGCAATGTTGGTCTTAAACAGGGTTGTTTGCATCATGATTCGTATAAATCTTGGAGCGAAACATGTTTTCAGAGCTTCTGATAAGAAAAAAAGTGTCTTTATTGCATAGAGACATCTGTATTGGAACTTCTGCTAAGAACCTACTATAAATCTGTTAAAGTGACAGAAACAAGTTTAACACATCATAAAAAAAAACTCTGTGGAGGCCAAAACGCATCTTTCCAGCATAGAGATATATGTGTAAAGGCACTGTAAATTGCAGTAGTTGAGAAACTACTGCAATGTTGGTCTTAAACAGGGTTGTTTGCATCATGATTCGTATAAATCTTGGAGCGAAACATGTTTTCAGAGCTTCTGATAAGAAAGAAGTGTCTTTATTGCATAGAGACATCTGTATTGGAACTTCTGCTAAGAACCTACTATAAATCTGTTAAAGTGACAGAAACAGGGTTAACACATCATAAAAAAAACTCTGTGGAGGCCAAAACGCATCTTTCCAGCATAGAGATATATGTGTAAAGGCACTGTAAATTGCAGTAGTTGAGAAACTACTGCAATGTTGGTCTTAAACAGGGTTGTTTGCATCATGATTCGTATAAATCTTGGAGCGAAACATGTTTTCAGAGCTTCTGATAAGAAAAAAAGTGTCTTTATTGCATAGAGACATCTGTATTGGAACTTCTGCTAAGAACCTACTATAAATCTGTTAAAGTGACAGAAACAGGGTTAACACATCATTAAAAAAAACTCTGTGGAGGCCAAAACGCATCTTTCCAGCATAGAGATATATGTGTAAAGGCACTGTAAATTGCAGTAGTTGAGAAACTACTGCAATGCTGTTTAAGAGCCAGAAAAAGGGTTGTTTGCTTCATGATTCGAATAAATCTTGGAGCAAAACATGTTTTCAGAGCTTCTGATAAGAAACTACTGTAAAGCTGTTTAAATGACAGAAACATGGTTAGAAAATTATAAGAAGTTATGTGGAGGCCCAAAAGCATCTTTACTGCATAGAGACATCTGTATTGGAACTTCTGCTAAAAACCTACTATAAATCTGTTAAAGTGACAGAAACAGGGTTAACACATCATTAAAAAAAACTCTGTGGAGGCCAAAACGCATCTTTCCAGCATAGAGATATATGTGTAAAGGCACAGTAAATTGCAGTAGTTGAGAAACTACTGCGATGCTGTTTAAGAGCCAGAAAAAGGGTTGTTTGCTTCATGATTCGAATAAATCTTGGAGCGAAACATGTTTTCAGAGCTTCTGATAAGAAACTACTGTAAAGCTGTTTAAGTGACAGAAACAGGGTTAACACATCATAAAAAAAAACTCTGTGGAGGCCAAAACGCATCTTTCCAGCATAGAGATATGTGTGAAGGTAAATTGCACTGTAAATTGCAGTAGTTGAGAAACTACTGCAATGTAGGTCTTAAACAGGGTTGTTTGCATCATGATTCGTATGAATCTTGGAGCGAAACATGTTTTCAGAGCTTCTGATAAGAAAAAAAGTGTCTTTATTGCATAGAGACATCTGTATTGGAACTTCTGCTAAGAACCTACTATAAATCTGTTAAAGTGACAGAAACAGGGTTCACACATCATAAAAAAAACTCTGTGGAGGCCAAAACGCATCTTTCCAGCATAGAGATATGTGTGAAGGTAAATTGCACTGTAAATTGCAGTAGTTGAGAAACTACTGCAATGTTGGTCTTAAACAGGGTTGTTTGCATCATGATTCATATAAATCTTGGAGCGAAACATGTTTTCAGAGCTTCTGATAAGAAAAAAAGTGTCTTTATTGCATAGAGACATCTGTATTGGAACTTCTGCTAAGAACCTACTATAAATCTGTTAAAGTGACAGAAACAGGTTTAACACATCATAAAAAAAAACTGTGGAGGCCAAAACGCATCTTTCCAGCATAGAGATATATGTGTAAAGGCACTGTAAATTGCAGTAGTTGAGAAACTACTGCAATGTTGGTCTTAAACAGGGTTGTTTGCATCATGATTCGTATAAATCTTGGAGCGAAACATGTTTTCAGAGCTTATGATAAGAAAAGAAGTGTCTTTATTGCATAGAGACATCTGTATTGGAACTTCTGCTAAGAACCTACTATAAATCTTTTAAAGTGACAGAAACAGGGTTAACACATCATTAAAAAAAAACTCTGTGGAGGCCAAAACGCATCTTTCCAGCATAGAGATATATGTGTAAAGGCACTGTAAATTGCAGTAGTTGAGAAACTACTGCAATGCTGTTTAAGAGCCAGAAAAAGGGTTGTTTGCTTCATGATTCGAATAAATCTTGGAGCGAAACATGTTTTCAGAGCTTCTGATAAGAAACTACTGTAAAGCTGTTTAAATGACAGAAACATGGTTAGAAAATTATAAGAAGTTATGTGGAGGCCCAAACGCATCTTTACTGCATAGAGACATCTGTATTGGAACTTCTGCTAAAAACCTACTATAAATCTGTTAAAGTGACAGAAACAGGGTTAACACATCATTAAAAAAAACTCTGTGGAGGCCAAAACGCATCTTTCCAGCATAGAGATATATGTGTAAAGGCACAGTAAATTGCAGTAGTTGAGAAACTACTGCGATGCTGTTTAAGAGCCAGAAAAAGGGTTGTTTGCTTCATGATTCGAATAAATCTTGGAGCGAAACATGTTTTCAGAGCTTCTGATAAGAAACTACTGTAAAGCTGTTTAAGTGACAGAAACAGGGTTAACACATCATAAAAAAAAACTCTGTGGAGGCCAAAACGCATCTTTCCAGCATAGAGATATATGTGTAAAGGCACTGTAAATTGCAGTAGTTGAGAAACTACTGCAATGTTGGTCTTAAACAGGGTTGTTTGCATCATGATTCGTATAAATCTTGGAGCGAAACATGTTTTCAGAGCTTCTGATAAGAAACTACTGTAAAGCTGTTTAAGTGACAGAAACAGGGTTAACAAATCATAAAAAAAAACTGTGGAGGCCAAAACGCATCTTTCCAGCATAGAGATATATGTGTAAAGGCACTGTAAATTGCACTGTAAATTGCAGTAGTTGAGAAACTACCGCAATGTTGGTCTTAAACAGGGTTGTTTGCATCATGATTCGTATAAATCTTGGAGAGAAACATGTTTTCAGAGCTTCTGATAAGAAAAAAGTGTCTTTATTGCATAGAGACATCTGTATTGGAACTTCTGCTAAGAACCTACTATAAATCTGTTAAAGTGACAGAAACAGGTTTAACACATCATTAAAAAAAACTCTGTGGAGGCCAAAACGCATCTTTCCAGCATAGAGATATATGTGTAAAGGCACTGTAAATTGCAGTAGTTGAGAAACTACTGCGATGCTATTTAAGAGCCAGAAAAAGGGTTGTTTGCTTCATGATTCGAATAAATCTTGGAGCGAAACATGTTTTCAGAGCTTCTAATAAGAAACTACTGTAAAGCTGTTTAAATGACAGAAACATGGTTAGAAAATTATAAGAAGTTATGTGGAGGCCCAAACGCATCTTTACTGCATAGAGACATCTGTATTGGAACTTCTGCTAAAAACCTACTATAAATCTGTTAAAGTGACAGAAACAGGGTTAACACATCATTAAAAAAAACTCTGTGGAGGCCAAAACGCATCTTTCCAGCATAGAGATATATGTGTAAAGGCACTGTAAATTGCAGTAGTTGAGAAACTACTGCAATGTTGGTCTTAAACAGGGTTGTTTGCATCATGATTCGTATAAATCTTGGAGCGAAACATGTTTTCAGAGCTTCTGATAAGAAAAAAAGGGTCTTTATCTAGAGACATCTGAATGGATCTCTGCTAAGAACTACTATAAATCTGTTAAGTGACAGAAACAGGGTTAACACATCATAAAAAAAACTGTGGAGGCCAAAACGCATCTTTCCAGCATAGAGATATATGTGTAAAGGCACTGTAAATTGCAGTAGTTGAGAAACTACTGCAATGTTGGTCTTAAACAGGGTTGTTTGCATCATGATTCGTATAAATCTTGGAGCGAAACATGTTTTCAGAGCTTATGATAAGAAAAGAAGTGTCTTTATTGCATAGAGACATCTGTATTGGAACTTCTGCTAAGAACCTACTATAAATCTGTTAAAGTGACAGAAACAGGGTTAACACATCATTAAAAAAAAACTCTGTGGAGGCCAAAACGCATCTTTCCAGCATAGAGATATATGTGTAAAGGCACTGTAAATTGCAGTAGTTGAGAAACTACTGCAATGCTGTTTAAGAGCCAGAAAAAGGGTTGTTTGCTTCATGATTCGAATAAATCTTGGAGCGAAACATGTTTTCAGAGCTTCTGATAAGAAACTACTGTAAAGCTGTTTAAATGACAGAAACATGGTTAGAAAATTATAAGAAGTTATGTGGAGGCCCAAACGCATCTTTACTGCATAGAGACATCTGTATTGGAACTTCTGCTAAAAACCTACTATAAATCTGTTAAAGTGACAGAAACAGGGTTAACACATCATTAAAAAAAACTCTGTGGAGGCCAAAACGCATCTTTCCAGCATAGAGATATATGTGTAAAGGCACTGTAAATTGCAGTAGTTGAGAAACTACTGCAATGCTGTTTAAGAGCCAGAAAAAGGGTTGTTTGCTTCATGATTCGAATAAATCTTGGAGCGAAACATGTTTTCAGAGCTTCTGATAAGAAACTACTGTAAAGCTGTTTAAATGACAGAAACATGGTTAGAAAATTATAAGAAGTTATGTGGAGGCCCAAACGCATCTTTACTGCATAGAGACATCTGTATTGGAACTTCTGCTAAGAACCTACTATAAATCTGTTAAAGTGACAGAAACAGGGTTAACACATCATTAAAAAAAACTCTGTGGAGGCCAAAACGCATCTTTCCAGCATAGAGATATATGTGTAAAGGCACAGTAAATTGCAGTAGTTGAGAAACTACTGCGATGCTGTTTAAGAGCCAGAAAAAGGGTTGTTTGCTTCATGATTCGAATAAATCTTGGAGCGAAACATGTTTTCAGAGCTTCTGATAAGAAACTACTGTAAAGCTGTTTAAGTGACAGAAACAGGGTTAACACATCATAAAAAAAAACTCTGTGGAGGCCAAAACGCATCTTTCCAGCATAGAGATATGTGTGAAGGTAAATTGCACTGTAAATTGCAGTAGTTGAGAAACTACTGCAATGTAGGTCTTAAACAGGGTTGTTTGCATCATGATTCGTATGAATCTTGGAGCGAAACATGTTTTCAGAGCTTCTGATAAGAAAAAAAGTGTCTTTATTGCATAGAGACATCTGTATTGGAACTTCTGCTAAGAACCTACTATAAATCTGTTAAAGTGACAGAAACAGGGTTCACACATCATAAAAAAAACTCTGTGGAGGCCAAAACGCATCTTTCCAGCATAGAGATATGTGTGAAGGTAAATTGCACTGTAAATTGCAGTAGTTGAGAAACTACTGCAATGTTGGTCTTAAACAGGGTTGTTTGCATCATGATTCATATAAATCTTGGAGCGAAACATGTTTTCAGAGCTTCTGATAAGAAAAAAAGTGTCTTTATTGCATAGAGACATCTGTATTGGAACTTCTGCTAAGAACCTACTATAAATCTGTTAAAGTGACAGAAACAAGTTTAACACATCATAAAAAAAACTGTGGAGGCCAAAACGCATCTTTCCAGCATAGAGATATATGTGTAAAGGCACTGTAGATTGCAGTAGTTGAGAAACTACTGCAATGTTGGTCTTAAACAGGGTTGTTTGCATCATGATTCGTATAAATCTTGGAGCGAAACATGTTTTCAGAGCTTATGATAAGAAAAGAAGTGTCTTTATTGCATAGAGACATCTGTATTGGAACTTCTGCTAAGAACCTACTATAAATCTTTTAAAGTGACAGAAACAGGGTTAACACATCATTAAAAAAAAACTCTGTGGAGGCCAAAACGCATCTTTCCAGCATAGAGATATATGTGTAAAGGCACTGTAAATTGCAGTAGTTGAGAAACTACTGCAATGCTGTTTAAGAGCCAGAAAAAGGGTTGTTTGCTTCATGATTCGAATAAATCTTGGAGCGAAACATGTTTTCAGAGCTTCTGATAAGAAACTACTGTAAAGCTGTTTAAATGACAGAAACATGGTTAGAAAATTATAAGAAGTTATGTGGAGGCCCAAACGCATCTTTACTGCATAGAGACATCTGTATTGGAACTTCTGCTAAAAACCTACTATAAATCTGTTAAAGTGACAGAAACAGGGTTAACACATCATTAAAAAAAACTCTGTGGAGGCCAAAACGCATCTTTCCAGCATAGAGATATATGTGTAAAGGCACAGTAAATTGCAGTAGTTGAGAAACTACTGCGATGCTGTTTAAGAGCCAGAAAAAGGGTTGTTTGCTTCATGATTCGAATAAATCTTGGAGCGAAACATGTTTTCAGAGCTTCTGATAAGAAACTACTGTAAAGCTGTTTAAGTGACAGAAACAGGGTTAACACATCATAAAAAAAAACTCTGTGGAGGCCAAAACGCATCTTTCCAGCATAGAGATATATGTGTAAAGGCACTGTAAATTGCAGTAGTTGAGAAACTACTGCAATGTTGGTCTTAAACAGGGTTGTTTGCATCATGATTCGTATAAATCTTGGAGCGAAACATGTTTTCAGAGCTTCTGATAAGAAACTACTGTAAAGCTGTTTAAGTGACAGAAACAGGGTTAACAAATCATAAAAAAAAACTGTGGAGGCCAAAACGCATCTTTCCAGCATAGAGATATATGTGTAAAGGCACTGTAAATTGCACTGTAAATTGCAGTAGTTGAGAAACTACCGCAATGTTGGTCTTAAACAGGGTTGTTTGCATCATGATTCGTATAAATCTTGGAGAGAAACATGTTTTCAGAGCTTCTGATAAGAAAAAAGTGTCTTTATTGCATAGAGACATCTGTATTGGAACTTCTGCTAAGAACCTACTATAAATCTGTTAAAGTGACAGAAACAGGTTTAACACATCATTAAAAAAAACTCTGTGGAGGCCAAAACGCATCTTTCCAGCATAGAGATATATGTGTAAAGGCACTGTAAATTGCAGTAGTTGAGAAACTACTGCGATGCTATTTAAGAGCCAGAAAAAGGGTTGTTTGCTTCATGATTCGAATAAATCTTGGAGCGAAACATGTTTTCAGAGCTTCTAATAAGAAACTACTGTAAAGCTGTTTAAATGACAGAAACATGGTTAGAAAATTATAAGAAGTTATGTGAAGGCCCAAACGCATCTTTATGCATAGAGACATCTGTATTGGAACTTCTGCTAAGAACCTACTATAAATCTGTTAATGTGACAGAAACAGGGTTAACACATCATTAAAAAAAAACTCTGTGGAGGCCAAAACGCATATTTCCAGCATAGAGATATATGTGTAAAGGCACTGTAAATTGCAGTAGTTGAGAAACTACTGCAATGTTGGTCTTAAACAGGGTTGTTTGCATCATGATTCGTATAAATCTTGGAGCGAAACATGTTTTCAGAGCTTCTGATAAGAAAAAAAGGGTCTTTATTACATAGAGACATCTGAATTGGATCTTCTGCTAAGAACCTACTATAAATCTGTTAAAGTGACAGAAACAGGGTTAACACATCATTAAAAAAAAACTCTGTGGAGGCCAAAACACATCTTTCCTGCATAGAGATATATGTGTAAAGGCACTGTAAATTGCAGTAGTTGAGAAACTACTGCAATGCTGTTTAAGAGCCAGAAAAAGGGTTGTTTGCTTCATGATTCGAATAAATCTTGGAGCGAAACATGTTTTCAGAGCTTCTGATAAGAAACTACTGTAAAGCTGTTTAAGTGACAGAAACAGGGTTAAAACATCATAAAAAAAAACTGTAGAGGCCAAAACGCATCTTTCCAGCATAGAGATATATGTGTAAAGGCACTGTAAATTGCACTGTAAATTGCAGTAGTTGAGAAACTACTGCAATGTTGGTCTTAAACAGGGTTGTTTGCATCATGATTCGTGTAAATCTTGGAGCGAAACATGTTTTCAGAGCTTCTGACAAGAAAAAAAGGGTCATTATTACATAGAGACATCTGTATTGGATCTTCTGCTAAGAACCTACTATAAATCTGTTAAAGTGACAGAAACAGGGTTAACACATCATTAAAAAAAAACTCTGTGGAGGCCAAAACGCATCTTTCCAGCATAGAGATATATGTGTAAAGGCACTGTAAATTGCAGTAGTTGAGAAACTACTGCGATGCTATTTAAGAGCCAGAAAAAGGGTTGTTTGCTTCATGATTCGAATAAATCTTGGAGCGAAACATGTTTTCAGAGCTTCTAATAAGAAACTACTGTAAAGCTGTTTAAATGACAGAAACATGGTTAGAAAATTATAAGAAGTTATGTGAAGGCCCAAACGCATCTTTATGCATAGAGACATCTGTATTGGAACTTCTGCTAAGAACCTACTATAAATCTGTTAATGTGACAGAAACAGGGTTAACACATCATTAAAAAAAAACTCTGTGGAGGCCA
Organism: Sander lucioperca; assembly: GCF_008315115.2. Lineage (NCBI taxonomy): Eukaryota > Metazoa > Chordata > Actinopteri > Perciformes > Percidae > Sander > Sander lucioperca. Next base: position 27,922,242 of record NC_050192.1, on the reverse strand, counting down.
AAACGCATATTTCCAGCATAGAGATATATGTGTAAAGGCACTGTAAATTGCAGTAGTTGAGAAACTACTGCAATGTTGGTCTTAAACAGGGTTGTTTGCATCATGATTCGTATAAATCTTGGAGCGAAACATGTTTTCAGAGCTTCTGATAAGAAAAAAAGGGTCTTTATTACATAGAGACATCTATATTGGATCTTCTGCTAAGAACCTACTATAAATCTGTTAAAGTGACAGAAACAGGGTTAACACATCATTAAAAAAAAACTCTGTGGAGGCCAAAACACATCTTTCCTGCATAGAGATATATGTGTAAAGGCACTGTAAATTGCAGTAGTTGAGAAACTACTGCAATGCTGTTTAAGAGCCAGAAAAAGGGTTGTTTGCTTCATGATTCGAATAAATCTTGGAGCGAAACATGTTTTCAGAGCTTCTGATAAGAAACTACTGTAAAGCTGTTTAAGTGACAGAAACAGGGTTAAAACATCATAAAAAAAAACTGTAGAGGCCAAAACGCATCTTTCCAGCATAGAGATATATGTGTAAAGGCACTGTAAATTGCACTGTAAATTGCAGTAGTTGAGAAACTACTGCAATGTTGGTCTTAAACAGGGTTGTTTGCATCATGATTCGTATAAATCTTGGAGCGAAACATGTTTTCAGAGCTTCTGATAAGAAAAAAAGGGTCATTATTACATAGAGACATCTGTATTGGATCTTCTGCTAAGAACCTACTATAAATCTGTTAAAGTGACAGAAACAGGGTTAACACATCATTAAAAAAAAACTCTGTGGAGGCCAAAACGCATCTTTCCAGCATAGAGATATATGTGTAAAGGCACTGTAAATTGCAGTAGTTGAGAAACTACTGCGATGCTTTTTAAGAGCCAGAAAAAGGGTTGTTTGCTTCATGATTCGAATAAATCTTGGAGCGAAACATGTTTTCAGAGCTTCTGATAAGAAACTACTGTAAAGCTGTTTAAATGACAGAAACATGGTTAGAAAATTATAAGACGTTATGTGAAGGCCCAAACGCATCTTTATGCATAGAGACATCTGTATTGGAACTTCTGCTAAGAACCTACTATAAATCTGTTAAAGTGACAGAAACAGGTTTAACACATCATTAAAAAAAAACTCTGTGGAGGCCAAAACGCATCTTTCCAGCATAGAGATATATGTGTAAAGGCACTGTAAATTGCAGTAGTTGAGAAACTACTGCGATGCTGTTTAAGAGCCAGAAAAAGGGTTGTTTGCTTCATGATTCGAATAAATCTTGGAGCGAATCATGTTTTCAGAGCTTCTGATAAGAAACTACTGTAAAGCTGTTTAAATGACAGAAACATGGTTAGAAAATTATAAGAAGTTATGTGAAGGCCCAAACGCATCTTTATGCATAGAGACATCTGTATTGGAACTTCTGCTAAGAACACTTGTGGGATCAGCACAAGTGTTCTGATCCCACACTCCCTTTCAAATGGTGCCCAATTTGTAAGGAACATGCATTTGTGGGATAAGAAGCAGCGCTGAGTGGGTTGCGCCCATGAAAAATGTTCATCTTCTCTGCCAATGCCAAAAAGCTTATTCTGCCATTGACTCATTTGGTGTTTGGTGGATTGGGTGATTGAAGTTTGAAGAAACAAGACATATTGTCAATTTAACAATTTATTCATTTTACAAACAGGAGCCTCAGTAGCATGTGGAAGAACCATACACAGACACAACAGCCTGGCACCTCCTCCTCATGCTGGTCACCAGCCTGATCACACACTGCTGTGGGATGGCATCCCATTCTTCAACCAGCATTTGTCGCAAGTCAGCCAACGTAGTTGTGTTGGTCACTCTGGCACGAACAGCACACTTGTGCTGATCCCACAAGTGTTCAATTGGGTTGAGGTCAGGACTGCGGCAGGCCATTCCATCCTCTCCACTCCCACATTCTGGAGGTAGTCTCTGATAAACCCTGTGGGGGCGAGCGTTGTCATCTTGGAGGATAAACTTTGGTCCCAGACTGTGGAGATATGGGATTGCCACTGGTAGCAGAATCTCATCTCTATCACTGCATGAAAAGTGGGATTTTCGTCAGTAAGCGGCACTGTAGATTGTTGTGGAAGACTGTAAACGGCAATTTACAGGCGGCAACACCGAAAACTGCTGTTAATTGTCGGAAATTGACGTGGGCCTTGCTTGGCAGTTGTCCCCCCATGACATCACTAATTCTAGGGGAGGCTTTAACATGTAAATGAAAATGCTGTGAGCTATACAAATGCAAATCAGGGTAGCAGCAGGGGGAGTTTTACCCCAGGTGACATTTTTCTAAAAGGTATTAACTTAATTTTAAGAAGATCTCTGGTATAAATAGATCAGGCTCAGGCCCCATCCACACGGAGACTTTTTAGGTGCAAACGCACATTTTTAGCATCGTTTGGGCCGATCGTCCACACAAATGCAGTAAACGTATTATAGCATTGTATTTATTCGAGTGGATTGCTTGTATTTAATTAAGGGTGTCCACTTGATTGCATGAACTTTCTCTGTCATTTCTTTCTCTTTTACCCTAATCGATATGTTTATTTTGGACCATTGCCGTTTTTATTTTTTATTCACTTTTGAGTCTTCCTTTTTTCTGCCTGTAAACGCACTTTTTTGAAACCGGGTCCCAGGGTGAAAAAATTCGAACGGCTCTCTTTTGGCTTCGTCTGGATGGTGAAGCCGGCTTTTTATCGTATCGATGATGTCATCGCCACACCCCTCGACCTCTCACCCGCAGTCCCGCACTAGTGACTAGTGCACGGCCATACACGACTGCGGTGAAGCTAGCGAGCATATCCCATCTCAATGGTCAAACCAGCTCACTTCATCTAGCTAAATAGTTTGTCTCTGCTCCCTGACACTGTCCTCTGCTCTGCCGGTCCTGGATTCTACACAAGATATATTGCTAACGTTATGTAGCTAATGTCGCTTAAGTAGCTGACCGCTACAGCAGCGACGTAACGTTAACGTTAGCTGCTATGGTTAGCTAGCTGTTTATAAAGTGGAAGCTAGCTAGCTAATCTGTCTGCTTATCAACTCCTTGAACGGATTATAGTAACTTTTACCACGGCTTATTGTAGAAAAGCTACTGCAAGAAAAACGTGTAGATTATCAAAAAGACATTGGATCATTGATGTTTGTTTGACTGCCGATGTTAGCTCAGTATAGCCTAATTATAGACTCTTACATATTTTAGCTTGAATTGATTTATTTAATGAAAGTATGCCAGATTAATTACTGTGTATGTCATTAGCAATGGCCAATGTTATGTAAAAAAGATACACAAAACAATTTATTTCAACAATTAGTTTTAATCAGGCTTTGCCACAAAGGTAAAATGTGCATTCCATGCAAACAACATCACAGTCTCCTAGAGCTCATCCACTGTGCATAGTGGCATGACTACAGTGACCTTTCTTTGGTCTTGCTCATCCAAGATTGTCTGGTGGAATGGAGACAGAGGCACCACTGTACAGTTTTCTAAGAGAAGTCTTTCTGCTGACACCAAAACACTGTGCTTCACATAAAGCATATCAGCTTTGGCATTGCATGACAAAGTCCCAACCATTTGTCTTCTTAAAATACTGGCAAAGTCAGCACCATATTCACATGTCCATGGCATATGAAGCTGTTAGCTCTGCTGAAATGGCCTCATAATCTGGACTTAGATTGTCCTATTGTTATTTTCTTTCCCAGTATTCCATTAAAACTCACTGTAATTCACCTCCACACCAGTCCTCTTTGTCTTTCTCTATCACTCTGCCCCTACCCCCACCTCACTGCTTTGATTTGAAAAATAGTGGAGGGATATGACTCCTCCGAGAGTTAGAGCTGAGCAAAAGCTTCCAAAGTATGGGAGTATTTCAGGCCAACTGGTAAAAGAGTTGTCTGTACACTCTGTCAAACTGCACTTGCTTATCATGGAATTACAACCACGCACCTAAAAAGGAAACACGCAGGAGTTGTTCAAGATGTGCGGATGTGCGGCTCCGTAAAGATGCGGCCACAGAAAACGTAAGTATATGATTATTAATGAAACGGTGAGCTAGTCTGTATTGTTTATTAACTCTTGAGAAGTACAATGACTGTCTTTTGATTTGGGAGTAATGTTTTAAACCCCACAATGCATGCAAGTTTAAACGCGAGCAGCACAGAGCTGTGTGGCTGCTTTCAGCGCGATTCATTATTAGGCAGAGCTAATAAGCGGGACCAGTGTAAGTTGCTTTATAAAAGTGTATTTTTTTGGTCTTGTAATCTACAGGAAGCAGTACGCCGTCTTCACAACTCAAAGACAAATTGTAGGCGCTACGAACGCAAGGGTAAGATTTAAAAAATATGCTTTCATTCTGCTGTATAAGGAAATAGATACGTTAATAGACCGACCTTAACCGTACATTTTGTTTTTACAGACCAACCTCGCATCATAACGAGGCCGGCCCGTGACCTATTTGCTCGGAGCTAATGTCTGCAAGTCCAAATTTACATGATGTTGACGATGACGGCATTGTGTGTAAGTAACTTTTCCTGTTTTCTCATTCCTTGTTTAATTTTACTGTGACTTGTGTTTTTTTATTCATGCCACTCTCATTTAATTGTTTTCCAGCTCCCTGTAATTACGAGACAGTAAGCAGGAGCTTCAGGTAGAAACAATCTTGCATCGCAGGCGGAAGCTGTGAAGACTTCAGCTCAGTGTCCAGCGAGAAGAAAGAGGGTAAGATAGATCCGTTTTGGTCAATGTGACTTTTTTTAATGAATTAATAGATCTGTTGTGTCCATACGCAGTGCATCGCGTGGTATTGATTGCCTTTATTGATTGTTTTTAGAGCTGCTGGAAGTGAGACAGAGTGTGCTGGATGGATTGTGTGTCCTTTTCGCAGCCAGCAGAAGTACAGGGCAACGCGCCACAGACATCTGCAAAACGGACCGAATTAAGACAGAATGCCGCCAGTTACATACTATAGCATACATATGTCAAGGATGTATAAATTAAATAAACTTCAGCTGGAGTCTGATTTACCATGGCAACACTGTTGACTGCATCAGTGATCTCTTTCCATTCCCCATTCTTTCTACAGCCTTTAATACCAGTTTTCAGGCTGCCAAATCTACAAACGTAAGGGCAAGTGAACGTGAGATATCAGGGTTTCAATCTCCACCTCTGAAAAGTGCTGCTTCTTAGCCAGATTATGTATCTCCATGTCGTAAATTGTAGGGGCGAGGCCTCAAAACCGAGAATATATAGGGGCGTGATATTTAAATTACGATCGTTTCCAGCCGCTGCATTTATCAATGCACGACCATTCTTACGCTCTGATTGGTGTGATACGACCATTCATGAATCACACGTGAAGCCTGTCGTAAGATGATTTCTGCGCTCATATCTGCGCTGGTTTCTACGTTAGGTTGATAAATGAGGGCCATTATGTTTTCACAAGTGTCAGCAAAAAGTTAATTGTATTCATCTTCCATCACACATGCATCACAGACTCTCGGGCTGCCTACTGCACCTAGAGGTCAACATGACCACAAATTAGCAGTTTGCCTTCACAGCAATATGCTGTATTTACGTGAGGGCTTATTCCAAAGAGTAGTAAAGGAAGGCTGCATTGGCCGGGAATCGGACCCGGGTCTCCCGCGTGGCAGGCGAGAATTCTACCACTGAACCACCAATGCTTGCCTAGGCATATGAACCACATGTCTGTCTGGCCAAATTATGACTTCATGAGTGTCAGCAAAAAGTTAATTGTGTTCATCTTCCATCAGACACACATCACAGACTCTGAGGCTGCATACTGCACCAACAAACAAAACGGAGCTGAATCTTACGACTGAAATCTAGAGGTTAACATGACCACAAATTAGCAGTTTGCCTTCACAGAAACATGCCTTATTTGCCTGAGGGCTGCTTTCAAGGCGTCGAAAGGAGCCAGTTGAGGTGGTTCGGGCATCTGGTAAGGATGCCCCCTGGGGAGGTGTTCCAGACACGTCCAGCCGGGAGGATGCCTCGGGGAAGACCCAGGACTAGGTGGAGGGATTATATCTCCAACCTGGCCTGGGAACGCCTCAGGATCCCCCAGTCGGAGCTGGTTAATGTTACTCGGGCAAGGGAAGTTTGGGGTCCCCTGCTGGAGCTGCTACCCCCGCGACCCGATACTGGATAAGCGGACGAAGATGGATGGATGATTTCAAATAGTAGTAAAGGCAACCTGCATTGGCAGGGAATCGGACCCGGATCTCCCGCGTGGCAGGCGAGAATTCTACAAATAAACCACCAATGCTTGCCTAGGCATGTGACCATGTTAGAAATGCAAACCACCTGTCTGCATGACCACATCATGTTTTCACAAGTGTCAGTAAAAAGGCAATTTATATCATCTTTCATCACACATACATCACAGACTCTCGAGCTGCCTACTGCACCGACAAACAAAATGCAGCTAAACCTCATAACAGAGATCTAGAGGTTAACATGACCAGAAATGAATTGTTTGCCTTGACACAAACATGCCTCAGTTGTGCAAGGGCCGATTCCAAATAGCAGTTAAGCCAAGCTACATTGGCTGGGAATCGGACACGGATCTCCCGCATGACTGGCGAGAATTCTACAACTGAACCACCAATGGTTGCGTAGGCATAAAATTATGTTTTCACGAGTGTCAGCAAAAAGTTAATTGTATTCATCTTCCATCACACATACATCACAGACGCTCGGGCTGCCTACTGCACCAACAAACAAAATGCAGCTGAACCTCACAACTGCAATCTAGAGGTCAACATGACCACAAATTAGCAGTTTGCCTTCACAGAAATATGCCGTATTTACGTGAGGGCTGATTCCAAATAGTAGTAAAGGAAGGCTGCATTGGCTGGGAATCGGACCCAGGTCTCCCGCGTGGCAGGCGAGAATTCCACCACTGAACCATCAATGCTTGCCTAGGAATGTAAACCACATGTCTGTCTGGCCAAATCATGACTTCATGTGTGTCCGCAAAAAGTTAATTGTATTCATCTTCCATCACACACACATCACAGACTGCCTACTGCACCAACAAACAAAATGGAGCTGAACCTCACGACTGAAATTTAGAGTTCAACATGACTACAAATTAGCAGTGTGCCTTCACAGAAATATGCCATATTTATTTGAGGGATTACTCCAAATAGTAGTAAAGGCAAGCTGCATTGGTCTGCAATCGGTTCCAGGTTTCCTGCGTGGCAGGTGAGAATTCTACCACTGAACCACCAATGCTTGCCTAGGTATATGAACCACATGTCTGTCTGGTCAAATTATGTCTTCATGAGTGTCAGCAAAAAGTTAATTGTGTTCATCTTCCATCAGACACACATCACAGACTCTCAGGCTGCATACTGCACCAACAAACAAAATGGAGCTGAACCTCACGACTGAAATTTAGAGGTCAACATGACTACAAATTAGCAGTTTGCCTTCACAGAAATATGCCATATTTACGTGAGGGCTTACTCCAAATAGTAGTAAAGGAAAGCTGCATTGGTCTGGAATCGGATCCAGGTCTCCTGCGTGGCAGGCAAGAAGTCTACCACAGAACCATCAATGCTTGCATTAGCATGTGAACCACATGTCTGTCTGGCCAAATCATGACTTCATGATTGTCAGCAAAAAGTTAATTGTATTCATCTTCCATCAGACACAAATCACAGACTCTCAGGTCTCATACTGCACCAACAGCCAAAATGGAAGTGAACCTCACGACTGAAATCTAGAGGTCAACATGACCAGTTTGTCTTCACACAAACATGCCCTATTTGCATGACAGCTGATTCCAAATAGTAGTAAAGACAAGTTGCGTTGGCCGGGAATTGGACCCGGGTCTCCCACGTGGCAGGCAAGAATTCGACCACTGAACCACCAATGCTTGCTTAGGTATATGTCACAACTGACCGGGAGTTGAACCTTACAACTGAAATCTAGAGGTTAACATGACCACAAATTAGCAGTTTGCCTTCACACAAACACGCCCTATTTGCATGAGAGCTGATTCAAAGTACTACTAACGACAAGCTGCATTGGCCGGGAATCGGACCCGGGTCTCTCGCGTGGCAGGCGAGAATTCTACCACTGAACCACAAATGCTAGCCTAGGCACGTGAACCACATGTCTGTCTGGCCAAATCATGGCTTCATGAGTGTCAGCAAAAAGTTAATTGTATTCATATTCAATCACACACACATCACAGACTCTCGGGCTGCCTACTGCACCAACAAACAAAATGGAGCTGAACCTTACGACTGAAATCTAGAGGTCAACATGACCACAAATTAGCAGTTTGCCTTCACAGAAATATGCCGTATTTACGTGAGGGAGTAGTACAGGTAAGCGGCATTGACCGGGAACCAGGAATTGGACCAGGGTCCCCGGTCTTCCATGTGACAAGTCCACTATACTAACGAGGACTGGCCAAGCGCTAATTTTGGCACGTCATTCGCTAGGTGGCGCTCTTCCAGCGTTTACAGGGAATACATGTAGAAGCATTAACTTCAATTATACATTTATTTACTGTCACTCAAATACATGACAAAGCAGCTGTGACTGAATCAAGTTCACAATCTCTCAGAGTCAAAAATGAACATGTCTACCAACATTTTAAGCGTTTGCAGTTAAATATGAATGGTGCATTGTCAGACGCAGGTGCGAAACAGTCTTTTTTTTTTTTGTTTTTAAAAACAGTTTCCGTAGTGTAGTGGTTATCATGTTCGCCTAACGCGCGAAAGGTCTCTTGTTTGAAACAGGGCGGAAGCATGTTTCTTTGGTCGTGTTTGCTCCACACAATCAATCTCTGCTGAGCTGCAATCTCAGTAACCTGGATAATAATGGCCAGTTAACAGAAAAGTCTCCCGCTGGGGAATCGAAACCTGGCCTTCCGAAATTTACGTAGCGCAGTAGTCATCGCGTTCGGCTAACGTGCATAATGTCCCGGATTGGAAACCAGGTGGAAAACATTTGTTTTCAAATTTTAACTCTAAGTTATACAATCAAACAGTTCAGTCAAATCACCAGTCACTGTTAAGCTTTATTTGACAGCATGAACATGCTCAATGCTGCTGTGCAACTTTTGTCTTTCTTGGTGAATAATCAGTAGCTGGTAGAAAGCTATCCCGGTCGGTGAATCGAAGCCCTCTTTTCCAAAGTTTCAGTCGTGTAGTGGTTGTCGCATTCACACAAGTAGCACTGTTTGAAATGTGCTATCTTGAAATGTAGCGCTTGGCGCAGCAACTCACTCCCAACCCGATGGAAGCAATCCTCTGCTTTCCGGCAGAGAACCACAACCTGAGACTTGGAGGCGCTGACTCTCATCCCGACCGCTTGGCACTCGACTGCGAAATGCTCCACTGTGTCCAATGCAGCCAACAGAATCACATCATCTGCAAAGAGCAGAGAATCAATTCTGAGGTCTCCAGACTTGACAATCTCCCACCCTCCCGCTGCACCTCGAGACGTGTTGGTCGTGTTCAGGAGTTCCTTAAAGTGCTCCTTCCATCGCTTGACAATATTCCCAGTCAAGGTCAGGAGTTCTTCTCCCCTGCTGAACACAGCCTCAGTCAAGGCCTGCTTTGCCCTCATGAGTCGTCCAACGGTTTGCCAGAACTTCCTTGAGGCCAACCGAAAGTCCTCCTTCATAGCCTCCACCAGAAATCAAAATGTGGTAGGAATATCACATTCTATGGACTAATAATTTCATGTAACAAGATGTTGGAAATGGTGAATTTGGGCGAATAACATTCGTGGCTGTCACACTCGCCTTACACTCAAAAGGTTTCGGACCTTCTTGCATTTCTGGATCCTGAGGTAGGTGAACATATCGCCAATGTACAGCTCTATTTGACTGCAGCACCACACTCAATGCTGCCGTAAACTTTTGTCTTTCTTCGACTACATCCACACTGTTTTTTTTTTGTTTAAAAACCCATAGCTTTTTCTACGTTTACACCTGGCATCCACACTATTCCACGCTTTGCATCCACACAGCAGAGTAACGTTGGACAATGTGCTTTCTGTTTACACTGGCACGCACATGCTCAGTGTATGCGAATGGTCATGTGATATGCCTTGTCAGAAGTTTTAATATGGACCGAGATCATTTGTGATATGGAGCTTAAGCGCTTATGTGGACGGACAGAGATGATTTTTCTTTAAAAACGCCGGTAAAAATCAGCTGGGTGGACTTGGCCTTAGCAAATAACCAGCAGCTGGTAGATTTATCTCCCCGTCGGGGAATCGAACCCCGGTCTTCCGCGTGACAGGCAGAGATACTGTCCACTATACTAACGAGGACTGGCCAAGCTCTATTTTTGGCACGTCATTCGCTAGGTGGCGCTCTTCCAGCGTTTACAGGGAATACATGTAGAAGCATTAACTTCAATTATACATTTATTTACTGTCACTCAAATACATGACAAAGCAGCTGTGACTGAATCAAGTTCACAATCTCTCAGAGTCAAAAATGAACATGTCTACCAACATTTTAAGCGTTTGCAGTTAAATATGAATGGTGCATTGTCAGACGCAGGTGCGAAACAGTCTTTTTTTTTTTTTTTTTATTAAAAACAGTTTCTGTAGTGTAGTGGTTATCATGTTTGCCTAACGCGCAAAAGGTCCCTTGTTCGAAACAGGGCGGAAGCATGTTTCTTCGGTCGTGTTTGCTCCACACAATCAATCTCTGCTGAGCTGCAATCTCAGTAACCTCGATAATAATGGCCAGTTAACAGAAAAGTCTCCCGCTGGGGAATCGAAACCTGGCCTTCCGAAATTTACGTAGCGCAGTAGTCATCGCGTTCGGCTAACGTGCATAATGTCCCGGATTGGAAACCAGGTGGAAAACGTTTGTTTTCAAATTTTAACTCTAAGTTATACAATCAAACAGTTCAGTCAAATCACCAGCACTGTTAAGCTTTATTTGACAGCATGAACATGCTCAATGCTGCTGTGCAACTTTTGTCTTTCTTGGTGAATAATCAGTAGCTGGTAGAAAGCTATCCCGGTCGGTGAATCGAAGCCCTCTTTTCCAAAGTTTCAGTCGTGTAGTGGTTGTCGCATTCACACAAGTAGCACTGTTTGAAATGTGCTATCTTGAAATGTAGCGCTTGGCGCAGCAACTCACTCCCAACCCGATGGAAGCAATCCTCTGCTTTCCGGCAGAGAACCACAACCTGAGACTTGGAGGCGCTGACTCTCATCCCGACCGCTTGGCACTCGACTGCGAAATGCTCCACTGTGTCCAATGCAGCCAACAGAATCACATCATCTGCAAAGAGCAGAGAATCAATTCTGAGGTCTCCAGACTTGACAATCTCCCACCCTCCCGCTGCACCTCGAGACGTGTTGGTCGTGTTCAGGAGTTCCTTAAAGTGCTCCTTCCATCGCTTGACAATATTCCCAGTCAAGGTCAGGAGTTCTTCTCCCCTGCTGAACACAGCCTCAGTCAAGGCCTGCTTTGCCCTCATGAGTCGTCCAACGGTTTGCCAGAACTTCCTTGAGGCCAACCGAAAGTCCTCCTTCATAGCCTCCACCAGAAATCAAAATGTGGTAGGAATATCACATTCTATGGACTAATAATTTCATGTAACAAGATGTTGGAAATGGTGAATTTGGGCGAATAACATTCGTGGCTGTCACACTCGCCTTACACTCAAAAGGTTTCGGACCTTCTTGCATTTCTGGATCCTGAGGTAGGTGAACATATCGCCAATGTACAGCTCTATTTGACTGCAGCACCACACTCAATGCTGCTGTAAACTTTTGTCTTTCTTCGACTACATCCACACTGTTTTTTTTTTGTTTAAAAACCCATAGCTTTTGCTACGTTTACACCTGGCATCCACACTATTCCACGCTTTGCATCCACACAGCAGAGTAACGTTGGACAATGTGCTTTCTGTTTACACTGGCACGCACATGCTCAGTGTATGCGAATGGTCATGTTATATGCCTTGTCAGAAGTTTTAATATGGACCGAGATCATTTGTGATATGGAGCTTAAGCGCTTATGTGGACGGACAGAGATGATTTTTCTTTAAAAACGCCGGTAAAAATCAGCTGGGTGGACTTGGCCTTAGCAAATAACCAGCAGCTGGTAGATTTATCTCCCCGTCGGGGAATCGAACCCCGGTCTTCCGCGTGACAGGCGGAGATACTGTCCACTATACTAACGAGGACTGGCCAAGCTCTATTTTTGGCACGTCATTCGCTAGGTGGCGCTCTTCCAGCGTTTACAGGGAATACATGTAGAAGCATTAACTTCAATTATACATTTATTTACTGTCACTCAAATACATGACAAAGCAGCTGTGACTGAATCAAGTTCACAATCTCTCAGAGTCAAAAATGAACATGTCTACCAACATTTTAAGTGTTTGCAGTTAAATATGAATGGTGCATTGTCAGACGCAGGTGCGAAACAGTCTTATTAAAAACAGTTTTCGTAGTGTAGTGGTTATCATGTTTGCCTAACGCGTGAAAGGTCCCCTGTTCGAAACAGGGCGGAAGCTGGTTTCTTTGGTCGTGTTTGCTCCACACAATCAATCTATGCTGAGCTGCAATCTCAGTAACCTGGATAATAATGGCCAGTTAACAGAAAAGTCTCCCGCTGGGGAATCGAAACCTGGCCTTCCGAAATTTACGTAGCGCAGTAGTCATCGCGTTCGGCTAACGTGCATAATGTCCCGGATTGGAAACCAGGTGGAAAACGTTTGTTTTCAAATTTTAACTCTAAGTTATACAATCAAACAGTTCAGTCAAATCACCAGCACTGTTAAGCTTTATTTGACAGCATGAACATGCTCAATGCTGCTGTGCAACTTTTGTCTTTCTTGGTGAATAATCAGCAGCTGGTAGAAAGCTATCCCGGTCGGTGAATCGAAGCCCTCTTTTCCAAAGTTTCAGTCGTGTAGTGGTTGTCGCATTCACACAAGTAGCACTGTTTGAAATGTGCTATCTTGAAATGTAGCGCTTGGCGCAGCAACTCACTCCCATCCCGATGGAAGCAATCCTCTGCTTTCCGGCAGAGAACCACAACCTGAGACTTGGAGGCGCTGACTCTCATCCCGACCGCTTGGCACTCGACTGCGAAATGCTCCACTGTGTCCAATGCAGCCAACAGAATCACATCATCTGCAAAGAGCAGAGAATCAATTCTGAGGTCTCCAGACTTGACAATCTCCCACCCTCCCGCTGCACCTCGAGACGTGTTGGTCGTGTTCAGGAGTTCCTTAAAGTGCTCCTTCCATCGCTTGACAATATTCCCAGTCAAGGTCAGGAGTTCTTCTCCCCTGCTGAACACAGCCTCAGTCAAGGCCTGCTTTGCCCTCATGAGTCGTCCAACGGTTTGCCAGAACTTCCTTGAGGCCAACCGAAAGTCCTCCTTCATAGCCTCCACCAGAAATCAAAATGTGGTAGGAATATCACATTCTATGGACTAATAATTTCATGTAACAAGATGTTGGAAATGGTGAATTTGGGCGAATAACATTCGTGGCTGTCACACTCGCCTTACACTCAAAAGGTTTCGGACCTTCTTGCATTTCTGGATCCTGAGGTAGGTGAACATATCGCCAATGTACAGCTCTATTTGACTGCAGCACCACACTCAATGCTGCTGTAAACTTTTGTCTTTCTTCGACTACATCCACACTGTTTTTTTTTTGTTTAAAAACCCATAGCTTTTGCTACGTTTACACCTGGCATCCACACTATTCCACGCTTTGCATCCACACAGCAGAGTAACGTTGGACAATGTGCTTTCTGTTTACACTGGCACGCACATGCTCAGTGTATGCGAATGGTCATGTGATATGCCTTGTCAGAAGTTTTAATATGGACCGAGATCATTTGTGATATGGAGCTTAAGCGCTTATGTGGACGGACAGAGATGATTTTTCTTTAAAAACGCCGGTAAAAATCAGCTGGGTGGACTTGGCCTTAGCAAATAACCAGCAGCTGGTAGATTTATCTCCCCGTCGGGGAATCGAACCCCGGTCTTCCGCGTGACAGGCGGAGATACTGTCCACTATACTAACGAGGACTGGCCAAGCTCTATTTTTGGCACGTCATTCGCTAGGTGGCGCTCTTCCAGCGTTTACAGGGAATACATGTAGAAGCATTAACTTCAATTATACATTTATTTACTGTCACTCAAATACATGACAAAGCAGCTGTGACTGAATCAAGTTCACAATCTCTCAGAGTCAAAAATGAACATGTCTACCAACATTTTAAGCGTTTGCAGTTAAATATGAATGGTGCATTGTCAGACGCAGGTGCGAAACAGTCTTTTTTTTTTTTAAAAACAGTTTCCGTAGTGTAGTGGTTATCATGTTTGCCTAACGCGTGAAAGGTCCCCTGTTCGAAACAGGGCGGAAGCAGGTTTCTTTGGTCGTGTTTGCTCCACACAATCAATCTATGCTGAGCTGCAATCTCAGTAACCTGGATAATAATGGCCAGTTAACAGAAAAGTCTCCCGCTGGGGAATCGAAACCTGGCCTTCCGAAATTTACGTAGCGCAGTAGTCATCGCGTTCGGCTAACGTGCATAATGTCCCGGATTGGAAACCAGGTGGAAAACGTTTGTTTTCAAATTTTAACTCTAAGTTATACAATCAAACAGTTCAGTCAAATCACCAGCACTGTTAAGCTTTATTTGACAGCATGAACATGCTCAATGCTGCTGTGCAACTTTTGTCTTTCTTGGTGAATAATCAGCAGCTGGTAGAAAGCTATCCCGGTCGGTGAATCGAAGCCCTCTTTTCCAAAGTTTCAGTCGTGTAGTGGTTGTCGCATTCACACAAGTAGCACTGTTTGAAATGTGCTATCTTGAAATGTAGCGCTTGGCGCAGCAACTCACTCCCATCCCGATGGAAGCAATCCTCTGCTTTCCGGCAGAGAACCACAACCTGAGACTTGGAGGCGCTGACTCTCATCCCGACCGCTTGGCACTCGACTGCGAAATGCTCCACTGTGTCCAATGCAGCCAACAGAATCACATCATCTGCAAAGAGCAGAGAATCAATTCTGAGGTCTCCAGACTTGACAATCTCCCACCCTCCCGCTGCACCTCGAGACGTGTTGGTCGTGTTCAGGAGTTCCTTAAAGTGCTCCTTCCATCGCTTGACAATATTCCCAGTCAAGGTCAGGAGTTCTTCTCCCCTGCTGAACACAGCCTCAGTCAAGGCCTGCTTTGCCCTCATGAGTCGTCCAACGGTTTGCCAGAACTTCCTTGAGGCCAACCGAAAGTCCTCCTTCATAGCCTCCACCAGAAATCAAAATGTGGTAGGAATATCACATTCTATGGACTAATAATTTCATGTAACAAGATGTTGGAAATGGTGAATTTGGGCGAATAACATTCGTGGCTGTCACACTCGCCTTACACTCAAAAGGTTTCGGACCTTCTTGCATTTCTGGATCCTGAGGTAGGTGAACATATCGCCAATGTACAGCTCTATTTGACTGCAGCACCACACTCAATGCTGCTGTAAACTTTTGTCTTTCTTCGACTACATCCACACTGTTTTTTTTTGTTTAAAAACCCATAGCTTTTGCTACGTTTACACCTGGCATCCACACTATTCCACGCTTTGCATCCACACAGCAGAGTAACGTTGGACAATGTGCTTTCTGTTTACACTGGCACGCACATGCTCAGTGTATGCGAATGGTCATGTGATATGCCTTGTCAGAAGTTTTAATATGGACCGAGATCATTTGTGATATGGAGCTTAAGCGCTTATGTGGACGGACAGAGATGATTTTTCTTTAAAAACCACGGTAAAAATGTAAAACCCAGCTGGGTGGACTTGGCCTTAGCAAATAACCAGCAGCTGGTAGATTTATCTCCCCGTCGGGGAATCGAACCCCGGTCTTCCGCGTGACAGGCGGAGATACTGTCCACTATACTAACGAGGACTGGCCAAGCTCTATTTTTGGCACGTCATTCGCTAGGTGGCGCTCTTCCAGCGTTTACAGGGAATACATGTAGAAGCATTAACTTCAATTATACATTTATTTACTGTCACTCAAATGCATGACAAAGCAGCTGTGACTGAATCAAGTTCACAATCTCTCAGAGTCAAAAATGAACATGTCTACCAACATTTTAAGCGTTTGCAGTTAAATATGAATGGTGCATTGTCAGACGCAGGTGCGAAACAGTCTATTAAAAACAGTTTCCGTAGTGTAGTGGTTATCATGTTTGCCTAACGTGTGAAAGGTCCCCTGTTCGAAACAGGGCGGAAGCAGGTTTCTTTGGTCGTGTTTGCTCCACACAATCAATCTATGCTGAGCTGCAATCTCAGTAACCTGGATAATAATGGCCAGTTAACAGAAAAGTCTCCCGCTGGGGAATCGAAACCTGGCCTTCCGAAATTTACGTAGCGCAGTAGTCATCGCGTTCGGCTAACGTGCATAATGTCCCGGATTGGAAACCAGGTGGAAAACGTTTGTTTTCAAATTTTAACTCTAAGTTATACAATCAAACAGTTCAGTCAAATCACCAGCACTGTTAAGCTTTATTTGACAGCATGAACATGCTCAATGCTGCTGTGCAACTTTTGTCTTTCTTGGTGAATAATCAGCAGCTGGTAGAAAGCTATCCCGGTCGGTGAATCGAAGCCCTCTTTTCCAAAGTTTCAGTCGTGTAGTGGTTGTCGCATTCACACAAGTAGCACTGTTTGAAATGTGCTATCTTGAAATGTAGCGCTTGGCGCAGCAACTCACTCCCATCCCGATGGAAGCAATCCTCTGCTTTCCGGCAGAGAACCACAACCTGAGACTTGGAGGCGCTGACTCTCATCCCGACCGCTTGGCACTCGACTGCGAAATGCTCCACTGTGTCCAATGCAGCCAACAGAATCACATCATCTGCAAAGAGCAGAGAATCAATTCTGAGGTCTCCAGACTTGACAATCTCCCACCCTCCCGCTGCACCTCGAGACGTGTTGGTCGTGTTCAGGAGTTCCTTAAAGTGCTCCTTCCATCGCTTGACAATATTCCCAGTCAAGGTCAGGAGTTCTTCTCCCCTGCTGAACACAGCCTCAGTCAAGGCCTGCTTTGCCCTCATGAGTCGTCCAACGGTTTGCCAGAACTTCCTTGAGGCCAACCGAAAGTCCTCCTTCATAGCCTCCACCAGAAATCAAAATGTGGTAGGAATATCACATTCTATGGACTAATAATTTCATGTAACAAGATGTTGGAAATGGTGAATTTGGGCGAATAACATTCGTGGCTGTCACACTCGCCTTACACTCAAAAGGTTTCGGACCTTCTTGCATTTCTGGATCCTGAGGTAGGTGAACATATCGCCAATGTACAGCTCTATTTGACTGCAGCACCACACTCAATGCTGCTGTAAACTTTTGTCTTTCTTCGACTACATCCACACTGTTTTTTTTTGTTTAAAAACCCATAGCTTTTGCTACGTTTACACCTGGCATCCACACTATTCCACGCTTTGCATCCACACAGCAGAGTAACGTTGGACAATGTGCTTTCTGTTTACACTGGCACGCACATGCTCAGTGTATGCGAATGGTCATGTGATATGCCTTGTCAGAAGTTTTAATATGGACCGAGATCATTTGTGATATGGAGCTTAAGCGCTTATGTGGACGGACAGAGATGATTTTTCTTTAAAAACCCCGGTAAAAATGTAAAACCCAGCTGGGTGGACTTGGCCTTAGCAAATAACCAGCAGCTGGTAGATTTATCTCCCCGTCGGGGAATCGAACCCCGGTCTTCCGCGTGACAGGCGGAGATACTGTCCACTATACTAACGAGGACTGGCCAAGCTCTATTTTTGGCACGTCATTCGCTAGGTGGCGCTCTTCCAGCGTTTACAGGGAATACATGTAGAAGCATTAACTTCAATTATACATTTATTTACTGTCACTCAAATACATGACAAAGCAGCTGTGACTGAATCAAGTTCACAATCTCTCAGAGTCAAAAATGAACATGTCTACCAACATTTTAAGCGTTTGCAGTTAAATATGAATGGTGCATTGTCAGACGCAGGTGCGAAACAGTCTTTTATTAAAAACAGTTTCCGTAGTGTAGTGGTTATCATGTTTGCCTAACGTGTGAAAGGTCCCCTGTTCGAAACAGGGCGGAAGCAGGTTTCTTTGGTCGTGTTTGCTCCACACAATCAATCTATGCTGAGCTGCAATCTCAGTAACCTGGATAATAATGGCCAGTTAACAGAAAAGTCTCCCGCTGGGGAATCGAAACCTGGCCTTCCGAAATTTACGTAGCGCAGTAGTCATCGCGTTCGGCTAACGTGCATAATGTCCCGGATTGGAAACCAGGTGGAAAACGTTTGTTTTCAAATTTTAACTCTAAGTTATACAATCAAACAGTTCAGTCAAATCACCAGCACTGTTAAGCTTTATTTGACAGCATGAACATGCTCAATGCTGCTGTGCAACTTTTGTCTTTCTTGGTGAATAATCAGCAGCTGGTAGAAAGCTATCCCGGTCGGTGAATCGAAGCCCTCTTTTCCAAAGTTTCAGTCGTGTAGTGGTTGTCGCATTCACACAAGTAGCACTGTTTGAAATGTGCTATCTTGAAATGTAGCGCTTGGCGCAGCAACTCACTCCCATCCCGATGGAAGCAATCCTCTGCTTTCCGGCAGAGAACCACAACCTGAGACTTGGAGGCGCTGACTCTCATCCCGACCGCTTGGCACTCGACTGCGAAATGCTCCACTGTGTCCAATGCAGCCAACAGAATCACATCATCTGCAAAGAGCAGAGAATCAATTCTGAGGTCTCCAGACTTGACAATCTCCCACCCTCCCGCTGCACCTCGAGACGTGTTGGTCGTGTTCAGGAGTTCCTTAAAGTGCTCCTTCCATCGCTTGACAATATTCCCAGTCAAGGTCAGGAGTTCTTCTCCCCTGCTGAACACAGCCTCAGTCAAGGCCTGCTTTGCCCTCATGAGTCGTCCAACGGTTTGCCAGAACTTCCTTGAGGCCAACCGAAAGTCCTCCTTCATAGCCTCCACCAGAAATCAAAATGTGGTAGGAATATCACATTCTATGGACTAATAATTTCATGTAACAAGATGTTGGAAATGGTGAATTTGGGCGAATAACATTCGTGGCTGTCACACTCGCCTTACACTCAAAAGGTTTCGGACCTTCTTGCATTTCTGGATCCTGAGGTAGGTGAACATATCGCCAATGTACAGCTCTATTTGACTGCAGCACCACACTCAATGCTGCTGTAAACTTTTGTCTTTCTTCGACTACATCCACACTGTTTTTTTTTGTTTAAAAACCCATAGCTTTTGCTACGTTTACACCTGGCATCCACACTATTCCACGCTTTGCATCCACACAGCAGAGTAACGTTGGACAATGTGCTTTCTGTTTACACTGGCACGCACATGCTCAGTGTATGCGAATGGTCATGTGATATGCCTTGTCAGAAGTTTTAATATGGACCGAGATCATTTGTGATATGGAGCTTAAGCGCTTATGTGGACGGACAGAGATGATTTTTCTTTAAAAACCCCGGTAAAAATGTAAAACCCAGCTGGGTGGACTTGGCCTTAGCAAATAACCAGCAGCTGGTAGATTTATCTCCCCGTCGGGGAATCGAACCCCGGTCTTCCGCGTGACAGGCGGAGATACTGTCCACTATACTAACGAGGACTGGCCAAGCTCTATTTTTGGCACGTCATTCGCTAGGTGGCGCTCTTCCAGCGTTTACAGGGAATACATGTAGAAGCATTAACTTCAATTATACATTTATTTACTGTCACTCAAATACATGACAAAGCAGCTGTGACTGAATCAAGTTCACAATCTCTCAGAGTCAAAAATGAACATGTCTACCAACATTTTAAGCGTTTGCAGTTAAATATGAATGGTGCATTGTCAGACGCAGGTGCGAAACAGTCTTTTATTAAAAACAGTTTCCGTAGTGTAGTGGTTATCATGTTTGCCTAACGTGTGAAAGGTCCCCTGTTCGAAACAGGGCGGAAGCAGGTTTCTTTGGTCGTGTTTGCTCCACACAATCAATCTATGCTGAGCTGCAATCTCAGTAACCTGGATAATAATGGCCAGTTAACAGAAAAGTCTCCCGCTGGGGAATCGAAACCTGGCCTTCCGAAATTTACGTAGCGCAGTAGTCATCGCGTTCGGCTAACGTGCATAATGTCCCGGATTGGAAACCAGGTGGAAAACGTTTGTTTTCAAATTTTAACTCTAAGTTATACAATCAAACAGTTCAGTCAAATCACCAGCACTGTTAAGCTTTATTTGACAGCATGAACATGCTCAATGCTGCTGTGCAACTTTTGTCTTTCTTGGTGAATAATCAGCAGCTGGTAGAAAGCTATCCCGGTCGGTGAATCGAAGCCCTCTTTTCCAAAGTTTCAGTCGTGTAGTGGTTGTCGCATTCACACAAGTAGCACTGTTTGAAATGTGCTATCTTGAAATGTAGCGCTTGGCGCAGCAACTCACTCCCATCCCGATGGAAGCAATCCTCTGCTTTCCGGCAGAGAACCACAACCTGAGACTTGGAGGCGCTGACTCTCATCCCGACCGCTTGGCACTCGACTGCGAAATGCTCCACTGTGTCCAATGCAGCCAACAGAATCACATCATCTGCAAAGAGCAGAGAATCAATTCTGAGGTCTCCAGACTTGACAATCTCCCACCCTCCCGCTGCACCTCGAGACGTGTTGGTCGTGTTCAGGAGTTCCTTAAAGTGCTCCTTCCATCGCTTGACAATATTCCCAGTCTAGGTCAGGAGTTCTTCTCCCCTGCTGAACACAGCCTCAGTCAAGGCCTGCTTTGCCCTCATGAGTCGTCCAACGGTTTGCCAGAACTTCCTTGAGGCCAACCGAAAGTCCTCCTTCATAGCCTCCACCAGAAATCAAAATGTGGTAGGAATATCACATTCTATGGACTAATAATTTCATGTAACAAGATGTTGGAAATGGTGAATTTGGGCGAATAACATTCGTGGCTGTCACACTCGCCTTACACTCAAAAGGTTTCGGACCTTCTTGCATTTCTGGATCCTGAGGTAGGTGAACATATCGCCAATGTACAGCTCTATTTGACTGCAGCACCACACTCAATGCTGCTGTAAACTTTTGTCTTTCTTCGACTACATCCACACTGTTTTTTTTTGTTTAAAAACCCATAGCTTTTGCTACGTTTACACCTGGCATCCACACTATTCCACGCTTTGCATCCACACAGCAGAGTAACGTTGGACAATGTGCTTTCTGTTTACACTGGCACGCACATGCTCAGTGTATGCGAATGGTCATGTGATATGCCTTGTCAGAAGTTTTAATATGGACCGAGATCATTTGTGATATGGAGCTTAAGCGCTTATGTGGACGGACAGAGATGATTTTTCTTTAAAAACCCCGGTAAAAATGTAAAACCCAGCTGGGTGGACTTGGCCTTAGCAAATAACCAGCAGCTGGTAGATTTATCTCCCCGTCGGGGAATCGAACCCCGGTCTTCCGCGTGACAGGCGGAGATACTGTCCACTATACTAACGAGGACTGGCCAAGCTCTATTTTTGGCACGTCATTCGCTAGGTGGCGCTCTTCCAGCGTTTACAGGGAATACATGTAGAAGCATTAACTTCAATTATACATTTATTTACTGTCACTCAAATACATGACAAAGCAGCTGTGACTGAATCAAGTTCACAATCTCTCAGAGTCAAAAATGAACATGTCTACCAACATTTTAAGCGTTTGCAGTTAAATATGAATGGTGCATTGTCAGACGCAGGTGCGAAACAGTCTATTAAAAACAGTTTCCGTAGTGTAGTGGTTATCATGTTTGCCTAACGTGTGAAAGGTCCCCTGTTCGAAACAGGGCGGAAGCAGGTTTCTTTGGTCGTGTTTGCTCCACACAATCAATCTATGCTGAGCTGCAATCTCAGTAACCTGGATAATAATGGCCAGTTAACAGAAAAGTCTCCCGCTGGGGAATCGAAACCTGGCCTTCCGAAATTTACGTAGCGCAGTAGTCATCGCGTTCGGCTAACGTGCATAATGTCCCGGATTGGAAACCAGGTGGAAAACGTTTGTTTTCAAATTTTAACTCTAAGTTATACAATCAAACAGTTCAGTCAAATCACCAGCACTGTTAAGCTTTATTTGACAGCATGAACATGCTCAATGCTGCTGTGCAACTTTTGTCTTTCTTGGTGAATAATCAGCAGCTGGTAGAAAGCTATCCCGGTCGGTGAATCGAAGCCCTCTTTTCCAAAGTTTCAGTCGTGTAGTGGTTGTCGCATTCACACAAGTAGCACTGTTTGAAATGTGCTATCTTGAAATGTAGCGCTTGGCGCAGCAACTCACTCCCATCCCGATGGAAGCAATCCTCTGCTTTCCGGCAGAGAACCACAACCTGAGACTTGGAGGCGCTGACTCTCATCCCGACCGCTTGGCACTCGACTGCGAAATGCTCCACTGTGTCCAATGCAGCCAACAGAATCACATCATCTGCAAAGAGCAGAGAATCAATTCTGAGGTCTCCAGACTTGACAATCTCCCACCCTCCCGCTGCACCTCGAGACGTGTTGGTCGTGTTCAGGAGTTCCTTAAAGTGCTCCTTCCATCGCTTGACAATATTCCCAGTCAAGGTCAGGAGTTCTTCTCCCCTGCTGAACACAGCCTCAGTCAAGGCCTGCTTTGCCCTCATGAGTCGTCCAACGGTTTGCCAGAACTTCCTTGAGGCCAACCGAAAGTCCTCCTTCATAGCCTCCACCAGAAATCAAAATGTGGTAGGAATATCACATTCTATGGACTAATAATTTCATGTAACAAGATGTTGGAAATGGTGAATTTGGGCGAATAACATTCGTGGCTGTCACACTCGCCTTACACTCAAAAGGTTTCGGACCTTCTTGCATTTCTGGATCCTGAGGTAGGTGAACATATCGCCAATGTACAGCTCTATTTGACTGCAGCACCACACTCAATGCTGCTGTAAACTTTTGTCTTTCTTCGACTACATCCACACTGTTTTTTTTTGTTTAAAAACCCATAGCTTTTGCTACGTTTACACCTGGCATCCACACTATTCCACGCTTTGCATCCACACAGCAGAGTAACGTTGGACAATGTGCTTTCTGTTTACACTGGCACGCACATGCTCAGTGTATGCGAATGGTCATGTGATATGCCTTGTCAGAAGTTTTAATATGGACCGAGATCATTTGTGATATGGAGCTTAAGCGCTTATGTGGACGGACAGAGATGATTTTTCTTTAAAAACCCCGGTAAAAATGTAAAACCCAGCTGGGTGGACTTGGCCTTAGCAAATAACCAGCAGCTGGTAGATTTATCTCCCCGTCGGGGAATCGAACCCCGGTCTTCCGCGTGACAGGCGGAGATACTGTCCACTATACTAACGAGGACTGGCCAAGCTCTATTTTTGGCACGTCATTCGCTAGGTGGCGCTCTTCCAGCGTTTACAGGGAATACATGTAGAAGCATTAACTTCAATTATACATTTATTTACTGTCACTCAAATACATGACAAAGCAGCTGTGACTGAATCAAGTTCACAATCTCTCAGAGTCAAAAATGAACATGTCTACCAACATTTTAAGCGTTTGCAGTTAAATATGAATGGTGCATTGTCAGACGCAGGTGCGAAACAGTCTTTTATTAAAAACAGTTTCCGTAGTGTAGTGGTTATCATGTTTGCCTAACGTGTGAAAGGTCCCCTGTTCGAAACAGGGCGGAAGCAGGTTTCTTTGGTCGTGTTTGCTCCACACAATCAATCTATGCTGAGCTGCAATCTCAGTAACCTGGATAATAATGGCCAGTTAACAGAAAAGTCTCCCGCTGGGGAATCGAAACCTGGCCTTCCGAAATTTACGTAGCGCAGTAGTCATCGCGTTCGGCTAACGTGCATAATGTCCCGGATTGGAAACCAGGTGGAAAACGTTTGTTTTCAAATTTTAACTCTAAGTTATACAATCAAACAGTTCAGTCAAATCACCAGCACTGTTAAGCTTTATTTGACAGCATGAACATGCTCAATGCTGCTGTGCAACTTTTGTCTTTCTTGGTGAATAATCAGCAGCTGGTAGAAAGCTATCCCGGTCGGTGAATCGAAGCCCTCTTTTCCAAAGTTTCAGTCGTGTAGTGGTTGTCGCATTCACACAAGTAGCACTGTTTGAAATGTGCTATCTTGAAATGTAGCGCTTGGCGCAGCAACTCACTCCCATCCCGATGGAAGCAATCCTCTGCTTTCCGGCAGAGAACCACAACCTGAGACTTGGAGGCGCTGACTCTCATCCCGACCGCTTGGCACTCGACTGCGAAATGCTCCACTGTGTCCAATGCAGCCAACAGAATCACATCATCTGCAAAGAGCAGAGAATCAATTCTGAGGTCTCCAGACTTGACAATCTCCCACCCTCCCGCTGCACCTCGAGACGTGTTGGTCGTGTTCAGGAGTTCCTTAAAGTGCTCCTTCCATCGCTTGACAATATTCCCAGTCAAGGTCAGGAGTTCTTCTCCCCTGCTGAACACAGCCTCAGTCAAGGCCTGCTTTGCCCTCATGAGTCGTCCAACGGTTTGCCAGAACTTCCTTGAGGCCAACCGAAAGTCCTCCTTCATAGCCTCCACCAGAAATCAAAATGTGGTAGGAATATCACATTCTATGGACTAATAATTTCATGTAACAAGATGTTGGAAATGGTGAATTTGGGCGAATAACATTCGTGGCTGTCACACTCGCCTTACACTCAAAAGGTTTCGGACCTTCTTGCATTTCTGGATCCTGAGGTAGGTGAACATATCGCCAATGTACAGCTCTATTTGACTGCAGCACCACACTCAATGCTGCTGTAAACTTTTGTCTTTCTTCGACTACATCCACACTGTTTTTTTTTGTTTAAAAACCCATAGCTTTTGCTACGTTTACACCTGGCATCCACACTATTCCACGCTTTGCATCCACACAGCAGAGTAACGTTGGACAATGTGCTTTCTGTTTACACTGGCACGCACATGCTCAGTGTATGCGAATGGTCATGTGATATGCCTTGTCAGAAGTTTTAATATGGACCGAGATCATTTGTGATATGGAGCTTAAGCGCTTATGTGGACGGACAGAGATGATTTTTCTTTAAAAACCCCGGTAAAAATGTAAAACCCAGCTGGGTGGACTTGGCCTTAGCAAATAACCAGCAGCTGGTAGATTTATCTCCCCGTCGGGGAATCGAACCCCGGTCTTCCGCGTGACAGGCGGAGATACTGTCCACTATACTAACGAGGACTGGCCAAGCTCTATTTTTGGCACGTCATTCGCTAGGTGGCGCTCTTCCAGCGTTTACAGGGAATACATGTAGAAGCATTAACTTCAATTATACATTTATTTACTGTCACTCAAATACATGACAAAGCAGCTGTGACTGAATCAAGTTCACAATCTCTCAGAGTCAAAAATGAACATGTCTACCAACATTTTAAGCGTTTGCAGTTAAATATGAATGGTGCATTGTCAGACGCAGGTGCGAAACAGTCTTTTATTAAAAACAGTTTCCGTAGTGTAGTGGTTATCATGTTTGCCTAACGTGTGAAAGGTCCCCTGTTCGAAACAGGGCGGAAGCAGGTTTCTTTGGTCGTGTTTGCTCCACACAATCAATCTATGCTGAGCTGCAATCTCAGTAACCTGGATAATAATGGCCAGTTAACAGAAAAGTCTCCCGCTGGGGAATCGAAACCTGGCCTTCCGAAATTTACGTAGCGCAGTAGTCATCGCGTTCGGCTAACGTGCATAATGTCCCGGATTGGAAACCAGGTGGAAAACGTTTGTTTTCAAATTTTAACTCTAAGTTATACAATCAAACAGTTCAGTCAAATCACCAGCACTGTTAAGCTTTATTTGACAGCATGAACATGCTCAATGCTGCTGTGCAACTTTTGTCTTTCTTGGTGAATAATCAGCAGCTGGTAGAAAGCTATCCCGGTCGGTGAATCGAAGCCCTCTTTTCCAAAGTTTCAGTCGTGTAGTGGTTGTCGCATTCACACAAGTAGCACTGTTTGAAATGTGCTATCTTGAAATGTAGCGCTTGGCGCAGCAACTCACTCCCATCCCGATGGAAGCAATCCTCTGCTTTCCGGCAGAGAACCACAACCTGAGACTTGGAGGCGCTGACTCTCATCCCGACCGCTTGGCACTCGACTGCGAAATGCTCCACTGTGTCCAATGCAGCCAACAGAATCACATCATCTGCAAAGAGCAGAGAATCAATTCTGAGGTCTCCAGACTTGACAATCTCCCACCCTCCCGCTGCACCTCGAGACGTGTTGGTCGTGTTCAGGAGTTCCTTAAAGTGCTCCTTCCATCGCTTGACAATATTCCCAGTCAAGGTCAGGAGTTCTTCTCCCCTGCTGAACACAGCCTCAGTCAAGGCCTGCTTTGCCCTCATGAGTCGTCCAACGGTTTGCCAGAACTTCCTTGAGGCCAACCGAAAGTCCTCCTTCATAGCCTCCACCAGAAATCAAAATGTGGTAGGAATATCACATTCTATGGACTAATAATTTCATGTAACAAGATGTTGGAAATGGTGAATTTGGGCGAATAACATTCGTGGCTGTCACACTCGCCTTACACTCAAAAGGTTTCGGACCTTCTTGCATTTCTGGATCCTGAGGTAGGTGAACATATCGCCAATGTACAGCTCTATTTGACTGCAGCACCACACTCAATGCTGCTGTAAACTTTTGTCTTTCTTCGACTACATCCACACTGTTTTTTTTTGTTTAAAAACCCATAGCTTTTGCTACGTTTACACCTGGCATCCACACTATTCCACGCTTTGCATCCACACAGCAGAGTAACGTTGGACAATGTGCTTTCTGTTTACACTGGCACGCACATGCTCAGTGTATGCGAATGGTCATGTGATATGCCTTGTCAGAAGTTTTAATATGGACCGAGATCATTTGTGATATGGAGCTTAAGCGCTTATGTGGACGGACAGAGATGATTTTTCTTTAAAAACCCCGGTAAAAATGTAAAACCCAGCTGGGTGGACTTGGCCTTAGCAAATAACCAGCAGCTGGTAGATTTATCTCCCCGTCGGGGAATCGAACCCCGGTCTTCCGCGTGACAGGCGGAGATACTGTCCACTATACTAACGAGGACTGGCCAAGCTCTATTTTTGGCACGTCATTCGCTAGGTGGCGCTCTTCCAGCGTTTACAGGGAATACATGTAGAAGCATTAACTTCAATTATACATTTATTTACTGTCACTCAAATACATGACAAAGCAGCTGTGACTGAATCAAGTTCACAATCTCTCAGAGTCAAAAATGAACATGTCTACCAACATTTTAAGCGTTTGCAGTTAAATATGAATGGTGCATTGTCAGACGCAGGTGCGAAACAGTCTTTTTTTTATTTATTTTTTTTTATTAAAAACAGTTTCCGTAGTGTAGTGGTTATCATGTTTGCCTAACGTGTGAAAGGTCCCCTGTTCGAAACAGGGCGGAAGCAGGTTTCTTTGGTCGTGTTTGCTCCACACAATCAATCTATGCTGAGCTGCAATCTCAGTAACCTGGATAATAATGGCCAGTTAACAGAAAAGTCTCCCGCTGGGGAATCGAAACCTGGCCTTCCGAAATTTACGTAGCGCAGTAGTCATCGCGTTCGGCTAACGTGCATAATGTCCCGGATTGGAAACCAGGTGGAAAACGTTTGTTTTCAAATTTTAACTCTAAGTTATACAATCAAACAGTTCAGTCAAATCACCAGCACTGTTAAGCTTTATTTGACAGCATGAACATGCTCAATGCTGCTGTGCAACTTTTGTCTTTCTTGGTGAATAATCAGCAGCTGGTAGAAAGCTATCCCGGTCGGTGAATCGAAGCCCTCTTTTCCAAAGTTTCAGTCGTGTAGTGGTTGTCGCATTCACACAAGTAGCACTGTTTGAAATGTGCTATCTTGAAATGTAGCGCTTGGCGCAGCAACTCACTCCCATCCCGATGGAAGCAATCCTCTGCTTTCCGGCAGAGAACCACAACCTGAGACTTGGAGGCGCTGACTCTCATCCCGACCGCTTGGCACTCGACTGCGAAATGCTCCACTGTGTCCAATGCAGCCAACAGAATCACATCATCTGCAAAGAGCAGAGAATCAATTCTGAGGTCTCCAGACTTGACAATCTCCCACCCTCCCGCTGCACCTCGAGACGTGTTGGTCGTGTTCAGGAGTTCCTTAAAGTGCTCCTTCCATCGCTTGACAATATTCCCAGTCTAGGTCAGGAGTTCTTCTCCCCTGCTGAACACAGCCTCAGTCAAGGCCTGCTTTGCCCTCATGAGTCGTCCAACGGTTTGCCAGAACTTCCTTGAGGCCAACCGAAAGTCCTCCTTCATAGCCTCCACCAGAAATCAAAATGTGGTAGGAATATCACATTCTATGGACTAATAATTTCATGTAACAAGATGTTGGAAATGGTGAATTTGGGCGAATAACATTCGTGGCTGTCACACTCGCCTTACACTCAAAAGGTTTCGGACCTTCTTGCATTTCTGGATCCTGAGGTAGGTGAACATATCGCCAATGTACAGCTCTATTTGACTGCAGCACCACACTCAATGCTGCTGTAAACTTTTGTCTTTCTTCGACTACATCCACACTGTTTTTTTTTGTTTAAAAACCCATAGCTTTTGCTACGTTTACACCTGGCATCCACACTATTCCACGCTTTGCATCCACACAGCAGAGTAACGTTGGACAATGTGCTTTCTGTTTACACTGGCACGCACATGCTCAGTGTATGCGAATGGTCATGTGATATGCCTTGTCAGAAGTTTTAATATGGACCGAGATCATTTGTGATATGGAGCTTAAGCGCTTATGTGGACGGACAGAGATGATTTTTCTTTAAAAACCCCGGTAAAAATGTAAAACCCAGCTGGGTGGACTTGGCCTTAGCAAATAACCAGCAGCTGGTAGATTTATCTCCCCGTCGGGGAATCGAACCCCGGTCTTCCGCGTGACAGGCGGAGATACTGTCCACTATACTAACGAGGACTGGCCAAGCTCTATTTTTGGCACGTCATTCGCTAGGTGGCGCTCTTCCAGCGTTTACAGGGAATACATGTAGAAGCATTAACTTCAATTATACATTTATTTACTGTCACTCAAATACATGACAAAGCAGCTGTGACTGAATCAAGTTCACAATCTCTCAGAGTCAAAAATGAACATGTCTACCAACATTTTAAGCGTTTGCAGTTAAATATGAATGGTGCATTGTCAGACGCAGGTGCGAAACAGTCTTTTTTTTATATTAAAAACAGTTTCCGTAGTGTAGTGGTTATCATGTTTGCCTAACGTGTGAAAGGTCCCCTGTTCGAAACAGGGCGGAAGCAGGTTTCTTTGGTCGTGTTTGCTCCACACAATCAATCTATGCTGAGCTGCAATCTCAGTAACCTGGATAATAATGGCCAGTTAACAGAAAAGTCTCCCGCTGGGGAATCGAAACCTGGCCTTCCGAAATTTACGTAGCGCAGTAGTCATCGCGTTCGGCTAACGTGCATAATGTCCCGGATTGGAAACCAGGTGGAAAACGTTTGTTTTCAAATTTTAACTCTAAGTTATACAATCAAACAGTTCAGTCAAATCACCAGCACTGTTAAGCTTTATTTGACAGCATGAACATGCTCAATGCTGCTGTGCAACTTTTGTCTTTCTTGGTGAATAATCAGCAGCTGGTAGAAAGCTATCCCGGTCGGTGAATCGAAGCCCTCTTTTCCAAAGTTTCAGTCGTGTAGTGGTTGTCGCATTCACACAAGTAGCACTGTTTGAAATGTGCTATCTTGAAATGTAGCGCTTGGCGCAGCAACTCACTCCCATCCCGATGGAAGCAATCCTCTGCTTTCCGGCAGAGAACCACAACCTGAGACTTGGAGGCGCTGACTCTCATCCCGACCGCTTGGCACTCGACTGCGAAATGCTCCACTGTGTCCAATGCAGCCAACAGAATCACATCATCTGCAAAGAGCAGAGAATCAATTCTGAGGTCTCCAGACTTGACAATCTCCCACCCTCCCGCTGCACCTCGAGACGTGTTGGTCGTGTTCAGGAGTTCCTTAAAGTGCTCCTTCCATCGCTTGACAATATTCCCAGTCTAGGTCAGGAGTTCTTCTCCCCTGCTGAACACAGCCTCAGTCAAGGCCTGCTTTGCCCTCATGAGTCGTCCAACGGTTTGCCAGAACTTCCTTGAGGCCAACCGAAAGTCCTCCTTCATAGCCTCCACCAGAAATCAAAATGTGGTAGGAATATCACATTCTATGGACTAATAATTTCATGTAACAAGATGTTGGAAATGGTGAATTTGGGCGAATAACATTCGTGGCTGTCACACTCGCCTTACACTCAAAAGGTTTCGGACCTTCTTGCATTTCTGGATCCTGAGGTAGGTGAACATATCGCCAATGTACAGCTCTATTTGACTGCAGCACCACACTCAATGCTGCTGTAAACTTTTGTCTTTCTTCGACTACATCCACACTGTTTTTTTTTGTTTAAAAACCCATAGCTTTTGCTACGTTTACACCTGGCATCCACACTATTCCACGCTTTGCATCCACACAGCAGAGTAACGTTGGACAATGTGCTTTCTGTTTACACTGGCACGCACATGCTCAGTGTATGCGAATGGTCATGTGATATGCCTTGTCAGAAGTTTTAATATGGACCGAGATCATTTGTGATATGGAGCTTAAGCGCTTATGTGGACGGACAGAGATGATTTTTCTTTAAAAACCCCGGTAAAAATGTAAAACCCAGCTGGGTGGACTTGGCCTTAGCAAATAACCAGCAGCTGGTAGATTTATCTCCCCGTCGGGGAATCGAACCCCGGTCTTCCGCGTGACAGGCGGAGATACTGTCCACTATACTAACGAGGACTGGCCAAGCTCTATTTTTGGCACGTCATTCGCTAGGTGGCGCTCTTCCAGCGTTTACAGGGAATACATGTAGAAGCATTAACTTCAATTATACATTTATTTACTGTCACTCAAATACATGACAAAGCAGCTGTGACTGAATCAAGTTCACAATCTCTCAGAGTCAAAAATGAACATGTCTACCAACATTTTAAGCGTTTGCAGTTAAATATGAATGGTGCATTGTCAGACGCAGGTGCGAAACAGTCTTTTTTTTATTTATTTTTTTTTATTAAAAACAGTTTCCGTAGTGTAGTGGTTATCATGTTTGCCTAACGTGTGAAAGGTCCCCTGTTCGAAACAGGGCGGAAGCAGGTTTCTTTGGTCGTGTTTGCTCCACACAATCAATCTATGCTGAGCTGCAATCTCAGTAACCTGGATAATAATGGCCAGTTAACAGAAAAGTCTCCCGCTGGGGAATCGAAACCTGGCCTTCCGAAATTTACGTAGCGCAGTAGTCATCGCGTTCGGCTAACGTGCATAATGTCCCGGATTGGAAACCAGGTGGAAAACGTTTGTTTTCAAATTTTAACTCTAAGTTATACAATCAAACAGTTCAGTCAAATCACCAGCACTGTTAAGCTTTATTTGACAGCATGAACATGCTCAATGCTGCTGTGCAACTTTTGTCTTTCTTGGTGAATAATCAGCAGCTGGTAGAAAGCTATCCCGGTCGGTGAATCGAAGCCCTCTTTTCCAAAGTTTCAGTCGTGTAGTGGTTGTCGCATTCACACAAGTAGCACTGTTTGAAATGTGCTATCTTGAAATGTAGCGCTTGGCGCAGCAACTCACTCCCATCCCGATGGAAGCAATCCTCTGCTTTCCGGCAGAGAACCACAACCTGAGACTTGGAGGCGCTGACTCTCATCCCGACCGCTTGGCACTCGACTGCGAAATGCTCCACTGTGTCCAATGCAGCCAACAGAATCACATCATCTGCAAAGAGCAGAGAATCAATTCTGAGGTCTCCAGACTTGACAATCTCCCACCCTCCCGCTGCACCTCGAGACGTGTTGGTCGTGTTCAGGAGTTCCTTAAAGTGCTCCTTCCATCGCTTGACAATATTCCCAGTCTAGGTCAGGAGTTCTTCTCCCCTGCTGAACACAGCCTCAGTCAAGGCCTGCTTTGCCCTCATGAGTCGTCCAACGGTTTGCCAGAACTTCCTTGAGGCCAACCGAAAGTCCTCCTTCATAGCCTCCACCAGAAATCAAAATGTGGTAGGAATATCACATTCTATGGACTAATAATTTCATGTAACAAGATGTTGGAAATGGTGAATTTGGGCGAATAACATTCGTGGCTGTCACACTCGCCTTACACTCAAAAGGTTTCGGACCTTCTTGCATTTCTGGATCCTGAGGTAGGTGAACATATCGCCAATGTACAGCTCTATTTGACTGCAGCACCACACTCAATGCTGCTGTAAACTTTTGTCTTTCTTCGACTACATCCACACTGTTTTTTTTTGTTTAAAAACCCATAGCTTTTGCTACGTTTACACCTGGCATCCACACTATTCCACGCTTTGCATCCACACAGCAGAGTAACGTTGGACAATGTGCTTTCTGTTTACACTGGCACGCACATGCTCAGTGTATGCGAATGGTCATGTGATATGCCTTGTCAGAAGTTTTAATATGGACCGAGATCATTTGTGATATGGAGCTTAAGCGCTTATGTGGACGGACAGAGATGATTTTTCTTTAAAAACCCCGGTAAAAATGTAAAACCCAGCTGGGTGGACTTGGCCTTAGCAAATAACCAGCAGCTGGTAGATTTATCTCCCCGTCGGGGAATCGAACCCCGGTCTTCCGCGTGACAGGCGGAGATACTGTCCACTATACTAACGAGGACTGGCCAAGCTCTATTTTTGGCACGTCATTCGCTAGGTGGCGCTCTTCCAGCGTTTACAGGGAATACATGTAGAAGCATTAACTTCAATTATACATTTATTTACTGTCACTCAAATACATGACAAAGCAGCTGTGACTGAATCAAGTTCACAATCTCTCAGAGTCAAAAATGAACATGTCTACCAACATTTTAAGCGTTTGCAGTTAAATATGAATGGTGCATTGTCAGACGCAGGTGCGAAACAGTCTTTTTTTTATTTATATTAAAAACAGTTTCCGTAGTGTAGTGGTTATCATGTTTGCCTAACGTGTGAAAGGTCCCCTGTTCGAAACAGGGCGGAAGCAGGTTTCTTTGGTCGTGTTTGCTCCACACAATCAATCTATGCTGAGCTGCAATCTCAGTAACCTGGATAATAATGGCCAGTTAACAGAAAAGTCTCCCGCTGGGGAATCGAAACCTGGCCTTCCGAAATTTACGTAGCGCAGTAGTCATCGCGTTCGGCTAACGTGCATAATGTCCCGGATTGGAAACCAGGTGGAAAACGTTTGTTTTCAAATTTTAACTCTAAGTTATACAATCAAACAGTTCAGTCAAATCACCAGCACTGTTAAGCTTTATTTGACAGCATGAACATGCTCAATGCTGCTGTGCAACTTTTGTCTTTCTTGGTGAATAATCAGCAGCTGGTAGAAAGCTATCCCGGTCGGTGAATCGAAGCCCTCTTTTCCAAAGTTTCAGTCGTGTAGTGGTTGTCGCATTCACACAAGTAGCACTGTTTGAAATGTGCTATCTTGAAATGTAGCGCTTGGCGCAGCAACTCACTCCCATCCCGATGGAAGCAATCCTCTGCTTTCCGGCAGAGAACCACAACCTGAGACTTGGAGGCGCTGACTCTCATCCCGACCGCTTGGCACTCGACTGCGAAATGCTCCACTGTGTCCAATGCAGCCAACAGAATCACATCATCTGCAAAGAGCAGAGAATCAATTCTGAGGTCTCCAGACTTGACAATCTCCCACCCTCCCGCTGCACCTCGAGACGTGTTGGTCGTGTTCAGGAGTTCCTTAAAGTGCTCCTTCCATCGCTTGACAATATTCCCAGTCTAGGTCAGGAGTTCTTCTCCCCTGCTGAACACAGCCTCAGTCAAGGCCTGCTTTGCCCTCATGAGTCGTCCAACGGTTTGCCAGAACTTCCTTGAGGCCAACCGAAAGTCCTCCTTCATAGCCTCCACCAGAAATCAAAATGTGGTAGGAATATCACATTCTATGGACTAATAATTTCATGTAACAAGATGTTGGAAATGGTGAATTTGGGCGAATAACATTCGTGGCTGTCACACTCGCCTTACACTCAAAAGGTTTCGGACCTTCTTGCATTTCTGGATCCTGAGGTAGGTGAACATATCGCCAATGTACAGCTCTATTTGACTGCAGCACCACACTCAATGCTGCTGTAAACTTTTGTCTTTCTTCGACTACATCCACACTGTTTTTTTTTGTTTAAAAACCCATAGCTTTTGCTACGTTTACACCTGGCATCCACACTATTCCACGCTTTGCATCCACACAGCAGAGTAACGTTGGACAATGTGCTTTCTGTTTACACTGGCACGCACATGCTCAGTGTATGCGAATGGTCATGTGATATGCCTTGTCAGAAGTTTTAATATGGACCGAGATCATTTGTGATATGGAGCTTAAGCGCTTATGTGGACGGACAGAGATGATTTTTCTTTAAAAACCCCGGTAAAAATGTAAAACCCAGCTGGGTGGACTTGGCCTTAGCAAATAACCAGCAGCTGGTAGATTTATCTCCCCGTCGGGGAATCGAACCCCGGTCTTCCGCGTGACAGGCGGAGATACTGTCCACTATACTAACGAGGACTGGCCAAGCTCTATTTTTGGCACGTCATTCGCTAGGTGGCGCTCTTCCAGCGTTTACAGGGAATACATGTAGAAGCATTAACTTCAATTATACATTTATTTACTGTCACTCAAATACATGACAAAGCAGCTGTGACTGAATCAAGTTCACAATCTCTCAGAGTCAAAAATGAACATGTCTACCAACATTTTAAGCGTTTGCAGTTAAATATGAATGGTGCATTGTCAGACGCAGGTGCGAAACAGTCTTTTTTTTATTTATATTAAAAACAGTTTCCGTAGTGTAGTGGTTATCATGTTTGCCTAACGTGTGAAAGGTCCCCTGTTCGAAACAGGGCGGAAGCAGGTTTCTTTGGTCGTGTTTGCTCCACACAATCAATCTATGCTGAGCTGCAATCTCAGTAACCTGGATAATAATGGCCAGTTAACAGAAAAGTCTCCCGCTGGGGAATCGAAACCTGGCCTTCCGAAATTTACGTAGCGCAGTAGTCATCGCGTTCGGCTAACGTGCATAATGTCCCGGATTGGAAACCAGGTGGAAAACGTTTGTTTTCAAATTTTAACTCTAAGTTATACAATCAAACAGTTCAGTCAAATCACCAGCACTGTTAAGCTTTATTTGACAGCATGAACATGCTCAATGCTGCTGTGCAACTTTTGTCTTTCTTGGTGAATAATCAGCAGCTGGTAGAAAGCTATCCCGGTCGGTGAATCGAAGCCCTCTTTTCCAAAGTTTCAGTCGTGTAGTGGTTGTCGCATTCACACAAGTAGCACTGTTTGAAATGTGCTATCTTGAAATGTAGCGCTTGGCGCAGCAACTCACTCCCATCCCGATGGAAGCAATCCTCTGCTTTCCGGCAGAGAACCACAACCTGAGACTTGGAGGCGCTGACTCTCATCCCGACCGCTTGGCACTCGACTGCGAAATGCTCCACTGTGTCCAATGCAGCCAACAGAATCACATCATCTGCAAAGAGCAGAGAATCAATTCTGAGGTCTCCAGACTTGACAATCTCCCACCCTCCCGCTGCACCTCGAGACGTGTTGGTCGTGTTCAGGAGTTCCTTAAAGTGCTCCTTCCATCGCTTGACAATATTCCCAGTCTAGGTCAGGAGTTCTTCTCCCCTGCTGAACACAGCCTCAGTCAAGGCCTGCTTTGCCCTCATGAGTCGTCCAACGGTTTGCCAGAACTTCCTTGAGGCCAACCGAAAGTCCTCCTTCATAGCCTCCACCAGAAATCAAAATGTGGTAGGAATATCACATTCTATGGACTAATAATTTCATGTAACAAGATGTTGGAAATGGTGAATTTGGGCGAATAACATTCGTGGCTGTCACACTCGCCTTACACTCAAAAGGTTTCGGACCTTCTTGCATTTCTGGATCCTGAGGTAGGTGAACATATCGCCAATGTACAGCTCTATTTGACTGCAGCACCACACTCAATGCTGCTGTAAACTTTTGTCTTTCTTCGACTACATCCACACTGTTTTTTTTTGTTTAAAAACCCATAGCTTTTGCTACGTTTACACCTGGCATCCACACTATTCCACGCTTTGCATCCACACAGCAGAGTAACGTTGGACAATGTGCTTTCTGTTTACACTGGCACGCACATGCTCAGTGTATGCGAATGGTCATGTGATATGCCTTGTCAGAAGTTTTAATATGGACCGAGATCATTTGTGATATGGAGCTTAAGCGCTTATGTGGACGGACAGAGATGATTTTTCTTTAAAAACCCCGGTAAAAATGTAAAACCCAGCTGGGTGGACTTGGCCTTAGCAAATAACCAGCAGCTGGTAGATTTATCTCCCCGTCGGGGAATCGAACCCCGGTCTTCCGCGTGACAGGCGGAGATACTGTCCACTATACTAACGAGGACTGGCCAAGCTCTATTTTTGGCACGTCATTCGCTAGGTGGCGCTCTTCCAGCGTTTACAGGGAATACATGTAGAAGCATTAACTTCAATTATACATTTATTTACTGTCACTCAAATACATGACAAAGCAGCTGTGACTGAATCAAGTTCACAATCTCTCAGAGTCAAAAATGAACATGTCTACCAACATTTTAAGCGTTTGCAGTTAAATATGAATGGTGCATTGTCAGACGCAGGTGCGAAACAGTCTTTTTTTTATATTAAAAACAGTTTCCGTAGTGTAGTGGTTATCATGTTTGCCTAACGTGTGAAAGGTCCCCTGTTCGAAACAGGGCGGAAGCAGGTTTCTTTGGTCGTGTTTGCTCCACACAATCAATCTATGCTGAGCTGCAATCTCAGTAACCTGGATAATAATGGCCAGTTAACAGAAAAGTCTCCCGCTGGGGAATCGAAACCTGGCCTTCCGAAATTTACGTAGCGCAGTAGTCATCGCGTTCGGCTAACGTGCATAATGTCCCGGATTGGAAACCAGGTGGAAAACGTTTGTTTTCAAATTTTAACTCTAAGTTATACAATCAAACAGTTCAGTCAAATCACCAGCACTGTTAAGCTTTATTTGACAGCATGAACATGCTCAATGCTGCTGTGCAACTTTTGTCTTTCTTGGTGAATAATCAGCAGCTGGTAGAAAGCTATCCCGGTCGGTGAATCGAAGCCCTCTTTTCCAAAGTTTCAGTCGTGTAGTGGTTGTCGCATTCACACAAGTAGCACTGTTTGAAATGTGCTATCTTGAAATGTAGCGCTTGGCGCAGCAACTCACTCCCATCCCGATGGAAGCAATCCTCTGCTTTCCGGCAGAGAACCACAACCTGAGACTTGGAGGCGCTGACTCTCATCCCGACCGCTTGGCACTCGACTGCGAAATGCTCCACTGTGTCCAATGCAGCCAACAGAATCACATCATCTGCAAAGAGCAGAGAATCAATTCTGAGGTCTCCAGACTTGACAATCTCCCACCCTCCCGCTGCACCTCGAGACGTGTTGGTCGTGTTCAGGAGTTCCTTAAAGTGCTCCTTCCATCGCTTGACAATATTCCCAGTCTAGGTCAGGAGTTCTTCTCCCCTGCTGAACACAGCCTCAGTCAAGGCCTGCTTTGCCCTCATGAGTCGTCCAACGGTTTGCCAGAACTTCCTTGAGGCCAACCGAAAGTCCTCCTTCATAGCCTCCACCAGAAATCAAAATGTGGTAGGAATATCACATTCTATGGACTAATAATTTCATGTAACAAGATGTTGGAAATGGTGAATTTGGGCGAATAACATTCGTGGCTGTCACACTCGCCTTACACTCAAAAGGTTTCGGACCTTCTTGCATTTCTGGATCCTGAGGTAGGTGAACATATCGCCAATGTACAGCTCTATTTGACTGCAGCACCACACTCAATGCTGCTGTAAACTTTTGTCTTTCTTCGACTACATCCACACTGTTTTTTTTTGTTTAAAAACCCATAGCTTTTGCTACGTTTACACCTGGCATCCACACTATTCCACGCTTTGCATCCACACAGCAGAGTAACGTTGGACAATGTGCTTTCTGTTTACACTGGCACGCACATGCTCAGTGTATGCGAATGGTCATGTGATATGCCTTGTCAGAAGTTTTAATATGGACCGAGATCATTTGTGATATGGAGCTTAAGCGCTTATGTGGACGGACAGAGATGATTTTTCTTTAAAAACCCCGGTAAAAATGTAAAACCCAGCTGGGTGGACTTGGCCTTAGCAAATAACCAGCAGCTGGTAGATTTATCTCCCCGTCGGGGAATCGAACCCCGGTCTTCCGCGTGACAGGCGGAGATACTGTCCACTATACTAACGAGGACTGGCCAAGCTCTATTTTTGGCACGTCATTCGCTAGGTGGCGCTCTTCCAGCGTTTACAGGGAATACATGTAGAAGCATTAAACTTGCCTGGTTTCAAACTAATAACTTGGCTCGTAGCAGGTAACTTGCGTCTAGTGGTCCGGGTCAACAGAGCCGAAGCACAAAACAGTGAGGCGTCGATTAGTTGCAGTAATGAACTCGGGTTTTATTACTCACAGTGGTACACATTCACGGGCACAAAAGGCACTTTTCTTGCTAGCGTTCGGCTGGAGCATGGACTGCGTTACTATTACATTCGCGCCGTAGGCTCAGACTGATTACGTTAGCCACTAATGTTAGCTTGCTGGCTCACTAGCTAACTGGTCAGCTAGCTACCAATACAGATTGAATCAAGAAAAACGTAATTATGTTGGGGAAACTGCAGCTATTTTATTAGCATGACATGAATAAACGTTACTAAACGTAACGTGAATAAAATTGAATGGGTAAACTCGTCCGTGAACTGATGCATTCTAATCGACGATAGTGTTTAGCAATAAAAACTCCCATAATTCCACGCAACTTCCCAACGTCATCAAACGTCTGTGTTTACCATCCATTGTTTTGCTTGAGAGACCCCTAGCGGCAGAAAGTTACATATTGTACGTTTAAATATTATAAAATAAATAAATAATATACAATTACTGATACAAATAAAATAAATACAATTACTGATACATTTTCTTTGTGTCATGTTTTTAAACACCATAATACGATGCCATCCCTACATTGCTTGATTGCATCAACCCGCCACCTCTTGCCTCTCCTCCTCTATAAAGGCAGAAATGAAGTAAAGGTAAGAATGACAATTGAGGACAAGAACAGTACAAGTTGTTCTTCATCTAACCTTAAATGATCCACTGAGATTAACTGACTGACTTAATCTTCCAAAGCTGAGAGAAGGCACTCTGAGGAGCACGAAGAAGAGAGGGACATTGTAGAGATAGAGGGGGAGACAGAGACAAAAAAACAGAGGAGACACTTTAAGGGATAGAGGATATGACAGAGGAGGGAGCAGTAGCAGAAGGAGAAAGAGAAGGAGCAGTAGCAGTAGGAGAAGGAGAAGGAGAAGGAGCAGTAACAGAAGGAGAAGGATAAGGAGCAGTAACAGAAGGAGAAGGATAAGGTGAAAGAGAAGGAGCAGTAGCAGAAAGAGGAGAAAGAGCAGTAGCAGAAGGAGAAGGGAAAGAGGAAAGAACTCAAGAGGGACCCGAAAGGAGAGAAAATGACACAAATGGAGGAACAAAAGAACAGGCTCATGCTCAGGTGACCATTCCCCAGCCTTAAAGGTGGAGGACTAAAGGACAAGGTGATGTTCTGAGCTTATTCAATTTCAAGATTGTGACTAGCATTCTCACAGAATCAAATAAAGATGCCTTTTTGTTATTACAGAGAATTGCAGAACTAGAGGCAAAGGTTGCACGGCTGAAAAGAAGAAGGAAGTCAGCTACTAAGCCTAAACAACCCAAGTAATGTACTTCCAAGTCTGTGCACCATACGTAGGGCTAGCGTGACGTGTGATGTAACATGAACACAAAGAAAAGTTTAGTTTAACCCCTAGACAAATTCGAGCTGTGACCTCCTGCCCTGTAACACTGCCTTTGGAATTATAAAGCTTTGTTTTCACAAAATCTTTGAATCTTAAAACCTACATCCTGTTCGTCCGTAGTCCTCATGACATTCTGGAAGAGATGCTGCAGAGCTGTCCTGAAGGCTGGGAAAAAGCGAAGAGTAAGGAGGTTTAACCAACATCTGAAAAACCTGCGTCTGCAGATACTCCACAGCAGCCCAAAGGCTTACAGATACTTGCGAAGCATGTTTGCTCTACTCTCCAAAGCCACAATACGCCGATATATTACAGGACGTGTGGGATACTTCTCTGTAAATACCAATTTAATATAGACTGCTTGACATTGCCCAGTTTCACAATTTCAAAATGTACATAAAACTGTTCATTTAACTTGCTTGTTCCAACAGCCAGGCTTCCTGCAAGGAATCATTTCCCAAATGGCCACCATGACCCCTGCGGAAAGAATGTGCACTCTAGTTTTAGATGAGATGGCCATCAAGAGGCAATTTGACTACGACAAGAGAAATGATGCCATTTATGGCGCATCTCCCTCAGGCCATGCTGCAAAACAGGCAATGGTCATCATGGTTAGGTGCATTTTGGGGAAGTGGAAACAGGCAAGCCAACAACAACATTTTTTGTTGTTTTTAAGACCAACATTTATTTATTTTTTGCTGTGTATATTAAAAACATTTACCAAAAACTTTGTCCTTCAACAGGCCATGGGTTATTTCTTCTCCCCCAGTTCCATGCCAGCCGTGGAAATTGCCAGCATCATTAAGGATGCCATTCGGAAGCTAGAACATATAAGGCTGACAGTATGTACTGCACAGACGTTTAAACAGCAACATTAACAATGTACAATTACACTCAAACCATGTATTCACACAATGTATTAACCTATTTGCAAGGTGCAGGCAGCAATATGTGACCAGGCAACGACTAACGTCAAAGCTTTGCACCTACTTGGGGCCACCCTGGATGCTCTGGGTGGCGAGGATTCCCACTGCATTCTGGTGGGGGTTCAGAGGGTTCCTGTGGTGTTCGATGTCCCTCACCTACTGAAGTCTATCAGGAACAACTTCTTTAAGTATGGTCTAACGGTAAGCACAATAAACACAGCAAATACATTTGTAATGATTTGTCTATGAAATGGTTTCATGAAGATGAATGGAATGATTAAGATACAACATTATTACAATGATTCTCATACCAGGTCATATTTATTTACATCCTTAGATCCAAGGCAAAGATGTTCTTTGGCATCATATCTTGATAACTAATAATATCTTCATAACTTTTATGCGCTCGACAAGCTCCACACTGTTCGCATGGCGCCAAAGCTCACTGAGAGGCACATATCTTTGCCTGCATTTTTTAAAATGCGTGTTAGTTTGGCAACACACACTGTAAAAAGGAAAACATTGCTATTGTTCATTTGATTTGTATTTTCTCATTACAGTAGCCTAAAAATATTAGATTGTTTACTTGAATTAAACTTTCTAATTTATGTGTATAATGAACCTATTTTTTTAGTTGGATACAATGTAAAATGTCAACTTGGCAGTTGACCTGAAATTATACATTGATCAAAGGACTTTTATTAGATTAAGCATGATTCGCGCATGCGCATTTAGAGACCGAACGGTTAGAGCTAGGGAGCATTTTACATATACGTAGGTTAGCTAATGGCAGTGACCACTAACCTAAGCGTTTGCAGGCTAGCGCGACCTAGCTAGCATAATGTAATGGGGAGACTCGTTCAGCATTTGAATAGCATTAATGAGCTAATGGCAGTGACCGCTAACGTAAGCGTTTGCAGACTAGCGCGACCTAGCTAGCATAATGTAATGGGGAGACTCGTTCAGCATTTGAATAGCATTAACGAGCTAATGGCAGTGACCACTAACGTAAGTGTTTGCAGGCTAGCGCGACCTAGCTAGCATAATGTAATGGGGAGACTCATTCAGCATTTAAATACTTGAATAGCATTAACGTCATATTATTTTAATGAACAGACACGCAGATTAGAAATTATAACGTTAATTTTGACATTAGCGGTATAGCGTTAACATGGCGCCATTTTACAGCTAACGTTAAACAATAGCAAGGAACATGCTAACGTTAACTTAACGTAATGCTACTTCTGTGATGAAAAGATACCAGTCAGTAAGCCCGCAGGGGCATTATTTCAGGTAATTGAAAGTGAGCCGTCATGCAAAAATTTGCTGCATGTAAATCCAGGCTAAACAGCACCATATGTACACACTCAAGGTGTTTTATTGCCCTTTCCACTTGTATAATAAAATCACATTTGCAGCATTTAGAGGCATGACCAATGCAGTGATTTTTTTGGGTCGGACCTAATTTGACTGAGTCGGCCGGGTTATGTTCACGGCAAACAAAAATAATGCTAAGGATGGCCTAATGTTTAAATTTGTGAATGAGGAAATTGGTTTGTGTTAGTTTCTGATGACAATTTCATATTGGACTGGGAAAAACTAGGCCTAATTGATTATGTGCTGGTGAATTGGGCCATTTACTACCACATCCTAACAGATTTGAAATTTGAGTTGAGTTGTGCTCTAATCCGCAAACTAAAGATACCTCTTGCATTTCTGTATCATGTTTCCTCAGTAATCAATTTATGTGGAAATGTAAAGACTGTGGGGACTGTTTTTTAAGAAGAAATTAAGTACTGAAGCACATCAGACTTCGCCATCGTTATGGTCGGGGGCATGCCTACCCCTGTATTTTCTAGCATTGCCCGTGCAAATGCAAGACATGGAGGGCTCTTATTGCCCATCTGAACAAGTTATATCCAGCTGAACAGTCCCAAAGAAGTTGTTTTTCAACCTTTAAATGTCATATCTGCAACAACCGTCAACTTGCATCTGAAACTGAGTATTTTCAACACATTGGGAAACATTTGAGAAACCATGAACTGGTCAGTTGTATGTTTAATGGTTGCTCTTACCAAACAAATTTATATGGAGCTTTCTACACACATAGATGGAGAAAACACACCCCCTACACAATTAGAGATTTCAAACCTGAAGCTATTCATGGATCTGGTGAGAGCCCTCTTTTGGAGTCTTTGGAAAAAGGTGATGCTGAGCTGATAGATGATGTACCATATGAAGATTTAACATTTGAAGAGCATACTGTTGTACCAGAAGATTCCCCAAAAGATATTGAACTGAAATTGGTCTCAGTATTGCTTAAATTAGAACATTCTTATATTGTGCCAAGTGCACCTGTGAATGAACTTCTGGAGGAGCTGCAGTATATAATCGGTATGGACTCTGTCTTTCACTCAAAAGACTATTTGTGACTTTGTGCAAAAACAAAATTGGGAAGTTCAGGGAGTTCTGTTGTAAAGGAGTTGGCTACTGTTCTTTGCACTGAGAATCCCATTCAGGCTGCAATAGGAAACCATGGTCCACTGTCAAGCGCTTGGAAACGCAAGGCATACTACAGGAAAAACTTCAATGTTGTGGAACCAGTAGAATATATATTAGATCATCAGAACAGAAAGTCTTTTCAGTATGTCCCTTTACTAAAATCCCAGAGCAACTGCTAAATTGTGAAATTACACTCAGTAAGGCTGTAAATTTGAAAGAGAAATTTCAAACAGAAGAGGGTGGGAAACTCGTGTACAGATCATTTTGGGAATCAAATAACTGTAAAATAAATGGTATTCTCTCCCAAGAATGTGCAATTTCGCTGATCTTGTATATTGATGATTTTGAAATGTGTTACCCCCTTGGGACTTCACGAAAAAA
Source organism: Sander lucioperca (assembly GCF_008315115.2). NCBI lineage: Eukaryota > Metazoa > Chordata > Actinopteri > Perciformes > Percidae > Sander > Sander lucioperca. The sequence goes on along the minus strand of NC_050192.1, from coordinate 27,878,331 downwards.
ACACAAAGTCTGTGCATTGTATTGGACTCTGGGCAATCTACCCCATGGCTACCACTCCTCTTTATTCAGCATTTAATCTAGCTGCTCTGATCAACAGTAATGACGTCAAAGCTTATGGTTATGATAAAGTCAGAAAGTTGGATCTGTTAGTTTCCCTCTGAGAACTGAAGACACTCACACAGATCATCTTAAGACCATTGAAGACAATAAATCATTGTGAACAGCTATTTTGGTGTCAAAGCTAAATGTGTTCTGTCAGAAAAACTTTACTTTGATGTAACTACTGGTTCCCCGACATCCCTCATGTTATTTGAGGAAATAGTTCCTTTTGAAATTTCCCTATGTTTAACTGTTTTAATTTCAAAAAAATATTTTACTTTGTCAATAAGGCAATAGGAGATTTTCCTTACCAACAACAAATTGCCCCCATGCTGTTCCATTGACGTTTGCTTCCAGGAAAACAGTTAGGGGTAACTGCCATGAAAATTGGAGTTTAATCAGATTTTTTCCTCTATTAATCGGACAGACTGTGCCTGCAGGAGAACCAGCCTGGCAACTACTCTAGGAATCCATTGCATACTTGAGCTTTAAGATCACTGAACACCGAGTCAGATTTAAGCAGGTTTTCCCTGACTCAAACTTCTTGCCGAAACATCATTTTTTTGCAGCACTACCCTCAGTTAATTTGTGAGTTTGGACCTTTAGTTGAACTATGAACCATATGCTTCGAAGCAAAGCACAGTTTCTTCAAAAGAGTAGTGCGACACACCAGCTGTTTCAAAAATGTGCTGCTTTCTTTAGCAGAAAGGCATCAATTTGCCATGGCGCATCAGCTTTACATCTGCAGCATACCTTAATCTCCTTTACAAGTAGCACAGGGTTCATCAGTTCCCCTTGATGTTTTGAAAGAGGACATTGCATTTGCCATCAGGCAGAGATACACAGACTTGGATGCAGTGTTCTTGACTCAAAATGCATCTTACAACGGCCTCAACTACAGGAACGGGATGATTGTTCCTCATGGCTCATTGGCAGGGATGCAAATGAATCCAAATGCATAGGGTAATTCAAGACTTAAGTTTCATGCACCCATTTTTCATGTGTAACATTTTATATTAGTCCAGTGCTGACAACATTGATTTCCCAATTAGGCAGCTAGCCACATGCATCTCAATGTCCTTGCATGTGTTCCAGTATTTCACCATTCAAGTGTAGCCTGTTGTCGCATTTTGTTATTTGAATAGGCCTATAAGTTTAGGTTTTACTTTGTGCTGATTGTCTAAATGTCTAAAGATGTTATGGTCTTTCTCTCCCTATTTCCCACTCTCTCTCATTCTGTTTTTCTGTCTCTACTCTGTCCATCTACTGTCTTTACTTTTCTAATTTCTCTCAGAACACCATGGCGGAAATAGCGCCTGTGCGCTTGCTAGTCATCCTCCATGATTGTATGAGAATGGAGCTGCACATTCCCGATACTATGGAAGACCTCATTGAGGATGTGAAGAATGCATGTGGACTAGGAGGCCATATACGGCTACAGTATAAAGACACTGACTTTGAAGACATGTTTATTAATGTGACCTCAACATCTGTAATTAAGGACCTCACCGTTCTTAAAGTGATCCAGCTAGACCCTGACGTCACAATTGTTTTTCTGTACCCAGTTAATACCCCAATGAGTAGCACCCTTTCTCTTGACATAGATAGTGAAGACTGCCCCAGCTTGTTGTCTGCATTGCCTAGTGACACTGAACTACCTACACAGCAAAATCACCAGTGTTAAATCAACTCTGAGTGTTAAATTTAACACTAGGAAAGTGTCTCTATGCGTCCACTCTATTACTCTACACTAGTGTCAGTGTTACAAATTCTAAACTACCAGACTACACTGGACTCCAATGTATAACACTCATAGGTGTAACAAAATTTACACTGAGGGTGTAAAATGTTGTGGACACCGGGAACTTTGTAACTGTTTCCAAAAAGCTAAACCACACCAGGAAGGTTTTTACAGAGATGTAAATGATGGCTCCTTCTTTAGGAACCACAGTTTATTCTCACAACAAGAAAATGCTCTACTACAATGATTTTGAGACTGCTAATCCATTAGGCTCAAAAAAAGGAGTGCACAAACTTGGCTGTATTTATTTTGAGAAATTTTCCCCCTGAAGTTTAATTCTGTGTTAATTAGCATACATCTTGTAGCACTCTTTCACTCAGAGGACTTAAAGAAATATGGGTTTGATCTAATTCTAAAACCACATATCAATGATTTAAAGATTTTAGAGCCTGAAGGAATGCAGGTGCCCTTTTCAACCAACCACACCAGGTTCCGTTTTTTAAGGTTACAGGTGACAACTTGGCTATACATGGCCTTTTTGGATTTGTCGAATCATTCAGTGCAAAGTATGCTGTCGATTTTGTTTAACTGAAAAGGGAGAGATGCAGTCAGTTTTCAGTGAAGATCATCCAGGTTTAACTCTGCGTTCTAAAGCCCTTCATTCAGAACACTGTGCTGTCATTCAACAAAATTCTGCTGTGTCCTCAACATTTGGTGTGAAACAAACTTGTCCACTCAACTCCCTCCAGCTGTTCCATACTGTAGACAACTACGTAGTAGATATGATGCACGATCTACTGGAAGGAGTAGTGCAGTATGAGTTAAAGCTTGTGTTTCAGTACTTGATAAAGAACTCGATATCCGTAGGTTCATTGTCAGAGAGAATTATGAGCTTTAATTATGGATTTACACAGAGAAAAAACAGGCCAAGTGGGCTAAAACTGGATCATACTAGCAACAATCTTGGCCTTAATGCTGTTAGTCATGGTGCCTTTTGCGCAACACACCGTTGATGTTTGGAGATTTAGTAAGCAGGAATGACAGCTGTTGGAACTTGCTGCTCCTCTTAATACAAATTGTGAACATTGTGTTTTCACCTATCGTAACCCATGGTATGACTTTCTATTTGAAACATCTGATTTTTGATTATCACAAGCTTTTTAAATTTCTCTTTCCAGACCAAAATTTAATTCCAAAGCACCATCTAATGATACATTACCCAGGGTGTATTAGGAAGATTGGGCCACTAAGGCTACGTTCACACCGCAAGTCTTAATGCTTAATTCGGATTTTTTGCTCAGATCCGATTTTTTGTTGGGCTGTTCACATTACCTTTTAAAATGTGGCCTATATCAGATTCCAGTGTGAACTGTTTGCGGTTTTGAAATGACCCGCATGCGCAAAAGAACAATAACAATGACATCAGACACAGCACGCTGTTGCACTAAAGTTAGGGAGGTTATGGGGGGAGTCAGCATTTTCGCTTTTATTTCAAAATGTTTGTGTAATGGCAGCCATAACATTAATGAGCAGGTGCTGAGAAGGAGAAGAATGAAGAGAAAGAGAGCCAAATTGGCTATTTTGGCCTTTCCTCTGGCTTTGCCAGGGTGCACCCGAACCCCAGGGACCGGGATCCCACCTCAGCTGGCGCACGCCGGCCCTCACTTTCATTGCGCCACGGGGCGACCCGCTGACTCGCGCGCACGTTAAACTCCTTGGTCTGTGTTTCAAGACGGCTCGGGTGGGTTGCCGACTTTGCCTTTTTTACGTGAGCCGATCCCCGCCCTGGCAACGCAACGCGGTTGGGGCACACTGAGAACAGTCCGCCCAGGTTTATAGCTGCACTGGGAGCAAGGGGCCCCGCCCCTCCCTGCGGGGAGAGAGGGCACAGCGAGGGTTATTGAGGTAAAAGTTGCATCAAATCCGCCTTGGTTGTTCACACTGCAGCCGCATTGAAAAAAATCTGATCTGGGTCTGATTCAGGACCACATATGGAAGTGGCCTGAATCTGATTTGAAAAAAAAATCAATTTGGGCCACTTTTGCCTGCAGTCTGAACGTAGCCTAATACACATGTGGTGCATGAGGTTTGAAGGCAAGTACAACTTTTTCAAAAAGTCTGTAAAAAAATTTAAAAACATCACAAAATCACTAGCAAAGAGACAGCAAGTCAGTCTGGGTCTTACATGGAATGGCCTTTTGGTCCGGGATGATGTAAAAGTTCTGGATGCTGTTTTTTCTTTCTCCAACACACAGGAGAAAGGACTGAGCAGGGCCAGTTTCCTTGAGGAAGGTGTCCATGCTTCTCCCCACCTAAAAGAGTGAGAGAGAGAATAAATGACATGGAATAAAATTTGGTGTTGAGTGCCAGCACCGTTTCCTAGAATTAGGATAAAACTTGTCTGGAGGAGCACAATAATGTGCAATGTGCAGTTCATTTTAAAGTAGACAAAGCTGCTCCTGTGTTGTAACACCAACCCTGTAAGAAAAAGTAACAAATATCTGCAACTTGTAGGGCCCCTATGCCACTTCAGAATTACTATCAGTGAAATATGCTTAATATACAATTCTAAGAACATACCTTGAGGAACTTCATCAGGCGGTCAGCAGCATCCTTTGCGCTAATCTTTGCAGACTTCTTGCCTTTGGATGTTGGAGGCAACAGGTAAAGCAGCAAAAAAGATGGCGGTCACCTCACAATCCCATACTACAGAAAAATTAACATAATTGCAATTACTTCAATAACCTTACCAATGTTCGCTCAATGTTCACTGCCAGAGACTCTGAATTAGCTTGAGATAGTCTTATATATATTTTTATTTATGCAAGTTTCAAGTCTCTTGAAGTTGATTTCCATACCATATTAAAATGAATAGAAAGCAAAGGCTGCCTAAAAATTGCCGATACATTTTAAATCAGCAATCTTAAAGAACCACAGCTTAAATTTGAAAATTACCAGCAGTAATGTGTGGTGGAAGTTTTCTTTGCAGCAGGTGTAGAGGTTTTGGAAAGAAAATAGAATTGTGAAACAAAAATAAAGAAACAGTCGAAGACTAAACCAAGTTAGGTTTTTGTATTTTATTAAGTATATTTGCAAATATAGGAGGAACACATTTCACAGAAGGCACAGGTGTGGAAAGGCTCTTCAAATGAGTGAACAGAAACACTGAGCTTAAATACATCTTCAGAGTGACAGCACACATGCACTTGGCTTATTATGACTCTACATTTCTCACAGGCAATCTGATACACATAAAGACAATCAAAAAACACAAGAGACATCTTGGAGCCATTTTGCTTCCTTCCCCCTGTACGACTTTCACCCCCCCCCCCCCCCCCTCCCCCCCAGTTGCAGCTCAACTGGCATGGGAGAACTAAATGTATCAGGAGAGAGTTTTAGGGTGACCTTGTAGCCCCTATCTGTTCAGACAAACAGTGCTCACATTATCTTCCAGACTTTGTGATTCTCACTTAGTTAGAATCAGATTCTACATGTGGAAATGAGATAAACTCCCTTTCAGCATTGTGAGAGAAAGCTAATAGAGAAGAAAAATATATAGAAAATCATGCTTACAAGAAATTTCGCCATTACATTCCACTCTTTTTGATTACAACCTAATCATAATAATCAAATTACATGCATTCAGAGGATATATTTTTCACACAATTATGTGAAACAAAGCAAACAAAAAGGTAACTTAATCAAGAAGTAACAAAAATCACATTGTGTCTTGTCATGCCGCTTGAAAACGTGTTCTACTTTGTTTCAGCAGTTCAGTGTGGTTTGTTTATCTTTGTAACCATAGTAACGTAGTACCAGTGCATGTTGGGAAACAGGAAGTAAAATTGCCATGCGGTAATCAGCTACAGGAATGCGTGAGCTCTACCAGTCGTCAGTTTCTGAGTCGATCGCTTTTCTTTCTCCCTTTTTGCTAAGGCAACGTCTGTAAGTATTTCTCATCATGTAACATTAGGTTACTGCTTATTCTAATTTTGTAAGATTATTGAGACGGCCAAGAAGCTAATTAGTTCGTGCTAGGCTAAGTTAGCTTTATGTTTATTACTGCTGGTTGTTTTTACTAGCTTGACTGTGTTTATCATATAGGCTACACTGCTATGTTAGCTAAGCGGTGCTATTTACACTGTTGCTGTGTATTTGGGTTTGATTAATAATATAGACATCTCATTGTACTGTATTGCAGTTTCACAAAATTCCCAGTAAACTTCATGGAAATGAATCAGCTGTGTCCTGGAGTTTCTTGGGAGTGTTTAAGCTGAATGGAACATAGCCCATGACAGTGAAAAGACGGCAACACAGCTAACGAGGGACACAAGGATTGCCATCCTACGGAGCAACTCAATACCAAGAGATAAGTGGCTAACGCTACAGCTTCCTGTCAGCTACGCACTAGCTTCCTTCTCCTGATGTTGAAAACGCGGTAGGTCACAATGTCACAACGTAGCAACAGTAAAAAAGGAAATGGAGATAACCAGTCTGAGACTGTGCGCTCAAGAAGCAGTCGCTCATCTGGTACATCGTCCAGCTCAAAGATTAGCATGGCTGTCGCCATGGCAAAGGCAAAAGCTGAAGCAGCGCAAGCTAGAGCAGCACATGCGCAAAAGGAAATTGAACTTAAAGTGGAGCAGGCACGAGTTCAAGCTAATCTTGATGCATTAAACGATGAAAAAGAAAAGGATGCTGCCATAGCAGAGGCAAATGCTCTTGTGGCTGGTTTGCAAGATATGGGCTTTGAAGTATGCAGTGAGGTTAACAGCCCGGTTCCCCAATCGGTCAAAGACCAGCGCGTCGCCGCCTATGTGTCGGCACAAGCCAGCCTATGCAGCAAGGGTCTACCTGTCAGAAGAGGGAGTGACTATGCTTCACCAACGCTTCATCCTCCACACCCTCAACCAATCAATGTTATCCCTTCAACACAACACCCACTCAATGCAAGTCAAACCCAAGCTGCTGCTTCTGCTGACATTATGCCACACCAAGTTCCTCAGGCCCCTCAGACCAGTGGGGCACCGCCACAACAAAGCTTCAATCAGCCTCTCAACTCCTCTCCAGCTCCTCAGCTTGGTGGGAATCGTCTGCAACAGAACTTCAAACAGGATTCTTCATCTCCTGCGCACCCGCCTGCTCAAAGGACGCCTTATGGAGCTAGCTATGACCATTCTACGTCCACTGGAGACCTCATCAAATACCTTGCTCGCAGCCGCCTGGTCACTTCAGGCCTCACCACATATGATGACCAGCCAATGAACTATTGGGCCTGGAAAACATCGTTCCTGAACGCTATCGCCAATCTAGACTTGTCCGCTGCAGGAGAACTCGACCTCCTCACCAAGTATCTGGGAAAAGAGTCAGCAGAACAAGTAAGAAGAATAAAAACAGTCAACATTAAGGATCCAGCAACTGGACTGCACATGGCATGGGGGCGCCTTGACGAAATATATGGCTCGCCAGAAGCCGTTGAACAGACTCTGTTCAACAAACTAGAAAACTTTCCAAAGGTCACAACAAAGGATCCACAGAGATTCAGGGATCTAGCCGACCTGTCAGAGCTACAAGCTGCCAAGGAAGACGGCTACCTTGCAGGCTTGTCGTACTTGGATACCTCCAGAGGAATTAAGCCTATCATTGAGAAACTCCCATACAACATACAAGAAAAGTGGCTTTACTTTGGTACAAGATACAAACAGGAACATTTTGTTAGCTTCCCACCTTTCTCCATGTTGGTAAACTTCATCGCCACAGAGGCAAGGGCTCGCACTGACCCAAGCTTTAACCTCTTCATGCAAGCGCCAGCAGAGAGAAAGAGTAAGTGGGAGAGGCCTACAAAGACATCCATATATGTTCACAAGACGCAGGTCTCAGGAACTGCTAAGGCCGAGTGTAGAGAAAGTATGGAACGGATTGATCCAAATAAACATTGTCCTCTGCATAAAAGCCCCACCCTCTGAGGAAATGCAGAGGCTTCCGTGAGAAGAGCATAAATTATCGCAAACAGCTTTTGAAAGAGCATTACATCTGCTTTCGCTGTTGCTCCTCCACAGAGCATCTTGCAAAGAACTGCACCGCTGAGATAAATGTACAGAGTGTGAGAGCACTGCTCATGTGACAGCGCTTCACCCCTGCCCACCTACCTGGAAATCTAAGTCGTCCCCTTCCACTTCAGAGGACGGCGGGGAGGAGGACAGAGCAGACATCCAGGAGGTCAAGTCAACGTGCACACAAGTATGTGGTGAAGGACTGCCTCGTCAGCGTGTTCCCAAACGGATACAGGGAGGAGTCCAAGAGAATGTACGCCATACTGGATGAGCAGAGCAATCGCTCCCTGGCGCGGTTGGAGTTCTTTGAGGTTTTTAAGATCTCTGGAAGTTCCTACTCATATACTCTCAAGACCTGTGCGGGGCGTACAGAGACAGCGGGGAGGAGAGCCAGTGGTTACACTGTGGAGCCGGTGGACAAGAAAGTAAGCATTCCTCTGCCTACACTCCTCGAGTGCAACCAAATCCCTAACGTTAGCGCCGAGATTCCTACACCGGAAGCAGCCTACCATCATGCCCACCTGAAGCACATAGCCAACAAGATTCCGCCTCTAGATCCGGATGCCAAAATACATCTTACGGGCGCACAAGGTCCGAGAGCAGATAAGTGGCCCAGGAGATGCACCGTTTGCTCAAAGGCTTGACCTAGGATGGGTCGTCATCGGTGATGTGTGCCTTGGAGGTGCTCACAGACCACCTGAGGTGAGGAGTTACAAAACAGCCATCTTAGAGAATGGTCGTACGAGTCATCTTCAGTCATGCAACAACCAAATCAGAGTGAAAGAGGTATTTGGTCGAGTGCCTAAACATCAGCATCATCTAGCACCAACCTCCACCCGCAGCTCAATGATGCTCAGTGGAGACCGCTTGGGGCAGACTGTCTTTGCTTGTACTCCCGAAGACCACAGACTTGCTCCATCCATGGAGGATCTAGAGTTTCTGAAGATAATGGAAGCTGAGTGCTACCAGGACAGCTCCAAAAGTTGGGTTGCACCTTTACCCTTTCAGTCGCCGAGACAGCGGCTGCCTAACAACAGGAAACAGGCTTTCGACCGTCTTGTCTCACTCCGGCGCTCATTGGAAAAACGACCACAGATGAAAGCTGATTTCCTAGAGTTTATGGAGAAGATGCTCAAGAAGGCACACGCAGAAGTTGCCCGGCCAGTGCAGCCTGGACAAGAGTGTTGGTACCTGCCTCTGTTCGGTGTGTATCATCCTAGGAAGCCAGATAAGATCCGTGTGGTCTTCGACAGCAGCGCGTCATGTGAAGGAGTATCGCTCAACGATGTCTTGCTCACTGGCCCTGACCTTAATAATAGCCTGCTAGGTATTCTTATGAGGTTCAGGAAGGAACAGGTGGCAATCACTGCCGACATCGAGCACATGTTCCACTGCTTTGTCGTTAAGGAGGACCACCGTGATTTTCTCCGCTTCCTGTGGTATAGGAACAATGACCCTACCTCCGACATCGTGGACTACAGAATGCGGGTTCACCTTTTTGGGAACAGTCCCTCGCCTGCCGTTGCAGTGTATGGTCTGCGACGGGCAGCTAAGGAAGCAGAAACCGACTATGGCAGTGATGCAAGAAGATTCATCGACCGCGAGTTCTACGTTGACGACGCTTTAAAGTCCTTTGGCACCGAGGAAGAGGCCATCAGCGTCCTCGGGCGAGCACAGAAGATGCTTGCAGCTTCTAACCTCAGGCTGCACAAAATTGCTTCAAATCGACCGGCAGTCATCGAAGCATTTCCATCTGAAGATCGCACCAAGGACGTTAACAGCCTAGATCTCTTTGTTGATGATCTGCCCATCCAACGTAGCCTTGGATTGTTCTGGAACATGCGCACAGACACCTTCATGTTTGAAATCAAAGATGACCAGAAGCCATTCACTCGCAGAGGGGTACTCTCGACCGTGAACAGCCTCTACGATCCTCTAGGGTTCCTTGCCCCCATCACAGTTCATGGAAGACTGATACTCAGGGAACTCACCATGCAAGCAGAGGACTGGGACTCACCTCTTCCCAAAGACATGGAGAGTGAGTGGACTAGATGGAAACAGTCACTCCAAGATTTAGAGGGGCTCCAGATACCACGCCCTTATACGTCCTTCTCCACCGCAGGCACGTTAAGAAGAGAACTCTGTGTCTTTGCAGACGCATCAGTTAAGGCCATAGCAGCTGTAGCCTACATCAAGGTGACAAGCCACCAAGAACAGACTGAGATAGGCTTTGTCTTTGGGAAGGCAAAGTTGGCCCCCCAGCCTGGCTTAACTATCCCGAGACTTGAGCTCTGTGCGGCTGTGCTCGCCGTCGAAATCGCCGAGATGGTAGTCACAGAGATGGACACAACATTCGACAACATCACCTACTACACAGATAGCAAGGTTGTATTGGGGTACATCCAGAACCAGTCAAGGAGATTTTATGTCTACGTACACAACAGGATCCAACGAATCCATCAATCACCTTGTTCCGGCCAGTGGAAGTACGTCCCAACGCACCTCAACCCAGCTGACATTGGGTCAAGAACTGTGACACCAGCCTTGCTTAGCAGCACAATTTGGCTCAAAGGACCAGCCTTTCTCCATGATGCATCTTTGCATTCACCTGAGCTTCAAGAGACTTATAACCTTATCGACCCTGACACTGACTCTGAAGTGCGTCCCCAGGTGGTGACAAGTCTCACATATGTTACCAGAGATGTGGTACACCCACAACGCTTTGAACGTTTCTCCAAGTTCAGCACTCTCCTCACAGCCATAGCACACCTCATCCACGTGGCTCGTTCTTTTGCCCACTCCACCCAGAGTGAATGTCAGGGGTGGCACATCTGTCGCTCTACAGAGGAAGAGTTGCTGAGGGCCAAAGTGTGCATTGTGAGGAGTGTTCAGAATGAGTGCTATACAGAGGAACTTAAGTGTATCAACTCAGGATCCAACATCCCATCTTCCAGCAGCCTGTGGAAATTGCACCCCACCATGGACCAAGATCAACTTCTTAGAGTGGGAGGTCAGATTGGACAGTCAGATCTGAGCACGAACGAGACTCACCCCATCATCATCCCTGGCCGGCATCATCTTGCAACCCTGCTTGTGTCTCACTATCATGAAGCAGTGAAGCACCAAGGAAGACATCTGACTGAAGGTGCCATTCGAGCAGCAGGGTTCTGGCTGGTGGGAGCTAAACGCTGCGTTAGCAGTCTGCTTCACAGATGTATCACTTGTAGAAGGCTGAGGGGAAAGACCGAACATCAGCAGATGGCAGCTCTGCCAGCAGAACGGCTACAAGTAGTACCTCCCTTCACCTACGTAGGTGTCGACGTCTTTGGACCATGGGACATTGTCTCACGTCGCACAAGAGGAGGAGTTTCCAACTCTAAACGATGGGCTGTGATGTTCTCATGCATGTGCTCAAGGGCAGTTCACATCGAGGTAATTGCAGCAATGAGTACCAGCAGCTTTATCAACGCCTTGAGGAGGTTCTTTGCAGTCAGGGGCCCTGCAAAGCAGATCCGCTCTGACTGCGGAACTAACTTCATCGGCGCCTCTCGTGAGCTAGAGATGGACAAGACTAATCCAGGCTTCAACAGTGTGGAAGAGTACCTGGACACACAGAGCTGCACCTGGATATTCAACCCGCCCCACGCGTCTCATATGGGTGGTGCGTGGGAACGAATGATTGGCATTGCCCGCCGTATTTTGGACTGCATGCTGCTTGAGGAGAGGAGGTCTCACCTGACACATGAGGTTTTAACCACACTCATGGCCGAGGTAGCTGCAATCATGAATGCTAGACCGCTCATCCCAGTGTCATCGGATCCAGAATCGCCTCTCATCCTCACCCCAGCAATGCTCCTGACTCTCAAGACAGGCTCTGCACCTCCTCCTCCGTCGGGAAGCTTTGAGGAAGCGCATCTCGTCAGAGAGGAGTGGAAGCGGGTTCAGGGCCTAGCAGACATGTTTTGGAACAGGTGGAAACATGAATACCTCAAAACATTGCAGCTTCGGCACAAGTGGCAAGAAAAAAGGCCGAACCTCTAAGAAGGAGATATAGTTCTCCTGAAAGACAATCAGGCAAAGAGAAATCAATGGCCTAAGGGCATCATCGCAAAAACCTTTCCAGGAGAAGATGGATTGGTTCGGAAGGTTCAGGTGGAAGTCGTCAAGGATGGAATCAGAAAGACTTTTTCTCGGCCCATTACAGAAGTGGTTCTGCTTCTCTCTCCAAAGACTGATTCTGTTAATTAATGTGGGCTCTTTAAAGACCCCAAGCGGGGAGTGTCATGCCGCTTGAAAACGTGTTCTACTTTGTTTCAGCAGTTCAGTGTGGTTTGTTTATCTTTGTAACCATAGTAACGTAGTACCAGTGCATGTTGGGAAACAGGAAGTAAAATTGCCATGCGGTAATCAGCTACAGGAATGCGTGAGCTCTACCAGTCGTCAGTTTCTGAGTCGATCGCTTTTCTTTCTCCCTTTTTGCTAAGGCAACGTCTGTAAGTATTTCTCATCATGTAACATTAGGTTACTGCTTATTCTAATTTTGTAAGATTATTGAGACGGCCAAGAAGCTAATTAGTTCGTGCTAGGCTAAATTAACTTTAAGTTTATTACTGCTGGTTGTTTTTACTAGCTTGACTGTGTTTATCATATAGGCTACACTGCTATGTTAGCTAAGCGGTGCTATTTACACTGTTGCTGTGTATTTGGGTTTGATTAATAATAGAGACATCTCATTGTACTGTATTGCAGTTTCACAAAATTCCCAGTAAACTTCATGGAAATGAATCAGCTGTGTCCTGGAGTTTCTTGGGAGTGTTTAAGCTGAATGGAACATAGCCCATGACATGTCTGATGCATTGTCTAACTCATCGTCAAAGCCATAACTGCGGAGGTCAAAACCGTTAAACCCTTTAGACTCAGTGTGTTGTTGCTGTAAGGCCTGATATTGAACCATGTGTAACAAGAACAATGAGGAGAACAACTTTCCTTCCCACCCTCCTAGGATGAGGGCCCAGTGTCCTTTTCCTCTGCAGTTGAAACAAGTGTTTTTATCCACTTCTGGAGTGTTGCCACGGCTTCGTACTTTTTCTCTTCCCCTGCCCCTCACCTGACTTCTGGGATGTGCTATGCCTCTGCCAGCCGTTGCTGACATGGTTTTCAGCAGTTTCAGCTGGGCTTCAGCATTTTGTCTTTGTCTTTGTCTTTCAGCTTTTTCAGCTGTCCGCTCATTGTGAAACCTAATGAGAAGCTCAGTGAGGTGTGCGTCAGAGTCTTTGCGTGGAGGCAGGTGACTAGTTGTAGTTCTAACACTAGTCTCTGTACAGGGTCTGTATTCAATCCCCGCAGCTCCTCTTTCAAGTTCTTGTTGTGGAGGGGCTGAGGCAGAGAATTGCCCAGCATTCCTGCTGTCTTCCTTCTCTCTCATGCACTTGGTCTGCATCTGAGAGGACACCATTGGTTCTTCTTTCCTCTCTCTCTGCGGCGGGTGGAATGGTTCACGGTGGAAGGCTTTCGAGTAGGAAATCCACGACACTAAGACTTGGATACAGAAGACAACGTGCATTAGTAACAGCATTCTTTTGTATGTTATCAGTGTCATGAATGTTCAACAGAGTTAACTCTTGCTGCATCTGTTTTCTCTCCCTAGTGTTTGCTTCCTTCATCCATTTTTTAAGGCATTTTTTGTTTTAATTGTTGATTTTCCCATTAGTTTCTTTTCTTCCTCTTCTAAATCCTGTTTTAACACCTTCAGTTTTTCCGTACTAAGACTGCCGTTTTCAGGAAAACCAAACCGTTTTGACCAATATGGTAAACATTCAACACATTTCAATCCATATCTCCTAACCATCTCCTCCACCACAGGCCCTTTCGGAAATGGTGACGTCTGGTTGGAGCCCATTCTTTCAGAATGAGGGAAGTTAACTTCTTAACCTTCGAACAACCGTCGTTGCAAGGCAGCCTCATCTGTCTCGGAAAAAAGCCACACAAATCCGTTAACAGTTCACTTACTGCTAATAGGGGTTTACCTCTGAGAAACCCACACTAAAATCCGGGATAGTTTACCTACTGTCAGCGTGTGTAGATTTAACTAAAAATCTACCGTCACGCCTGGTTGAGGAGACTTTTTCCAGAGATATAGTTGAATGTGCCGAATGTTATTTACCCAAAACCCTTAAACACAAAGAACCCAACAAGGCTATTAGTCTTTTTTTTTTCAAACGACTGTGTTTTGTTTCATCCAAGTTCACAGGTCAATTGGAATTCTTTTTCAAATTAATTCATTTAAATCTTTATTTTACCCTGCTGCTTGAAATGGCTTCTGTCTTTTAGATCAGTATGGATTCGGTGGAGCCCTCCGTGGTACTGATCCCCTCTCTCTGAATGCTTTTTAGGCGAGGTATGAGGCGGCCTTGATGCCGGATAGCAAGTCCTCAGTTTTATCACGGAGAGTCTCCCCCAGAATTCCAAGACTGGATCCCTGCCAGAGACAACTCCAGAATTGTGGTGGAAGTTTTCTTTGCAGCAGGTGTAGAGGTTTTGGAAAGAAAATAGAATTGTGAAACAAAAATAAAGAAACAGTCAAAGACTAAACCAAGTTAGGTTTTTGTATTTTATTAAGTATATTTGCAAATATAGGAGGAACACATTTCACAGAAGGCACGCAGCATTGAGGGCCATATTGTGTGCGAAGGGATCCAGTCCACCTTCGTGACAGGGCTAGCGTCTTTTTTTTCATGTTTTTACATCTTTAACCTACAGTACCAAGAGGAGGCAGCCTGCACACTTGAATTCATCCAGAGGTAAGATTTTGTCTGTTAACACCTGCATTTGTTCTGGCCTAGCTGTTGCTCAAGCATGGTTTCAACAGGTCTGGTGATGGGATTTAGCAATTAACTTTGCTTTAGAAAGTTTTAGTGCAACTTACAATATTCATAGACACATAGGATAGTGCATGTTGAGGATAGTTCATGTACATTTGTTGTCTTTGTTGTGCTGTTAGTGCTGTGTGAATTACTAGATTTCCAACCAGTGTATAATTTTTCAGACGCTTTGTGGGTATAAACCCAGAAAAAGGGATTTTTGAACATGTTGGGTCAGCCAAAATGACGGGACACACCAAACAGACTCGAGTCACCGACCTCGCCAGACGGTCCGACGGCCGATAATCGGGATGGTGTGTCTCCTCTATTAGGGACACCTACATGTCGAGTCAGTCGGTCCAGTGAGTCCACACAAAGCAAACTAGTCCCTTCCATATACAGTATAACCAAACACGGACGTAGCTGGATCCCTTCTCACCTCGACCACAAATGGCCTCCAGGCCCATTTGGGTCCGTGTACTTGGTGGCCAACGGATTTTCGTTTTGAAAGGAAAAAAACAAAAACGAAAAACGGCCAGTTTCCCAATTACCATTAGTAAATAGGAAAACAAAAAACGGAAAACAACCCATTATTCGTTTTTTGTTTTGATATTAAAAAACGGAAAACGAAAAACAATCTCGTTATCCGATTGTCTTTGATGTATTTGTAGATGGAACTCGGAAATTAAAATACGTGTGTATAAGTCGTATTCCTTAATTTTGCATTGGTATTTTTTTCGTGACCCGGAAGTTACTCCCGCCACGCCAAGACCCGCCCTTCAATAGCATTTATTGGCCAGTACTGCCTGTAAGATCCGTTCTGTGGATGCGCATAATTACGTAGTAGAAAACTAACAATGTCCCTGTGCGATTTGTAACTGTCGGTACACGATCCGTTCTGCCTGCACGATAGACTGTATATAAGTAACATGTGTCAACACTTTATGACCAAACATTACAACTTTTTTATTAAATCTTTTTTTATTAAATCTTTATTATACAATAGTCATAGCTACAAACATTCGAAACTTGTCACTGATCCAAAACCGTGTAGCGACATCGTTGTTGTGTTGTTTACGTTAATGTTTTTACCTAATACTTCGTTTTGACTAATAACCATAGACTGTCTATTATTAATGCGATGAAGTGTAAAGGTACATAAGTGTCCTTTTGAAGATGGGATGACAGCTCTCCCAGCCACCACTGCTGTATACCACTATAGTAGCTACATGCTAACGGCAGTAAACACTATAGTAACTACATGCTAACGGTCATCTTAGCTGGCAATGTTGTTAAATTCTCCCCAATTCCGGGTCACATTCCTGCTGAAACATGTCCAATTGTGTAGTGTTTGGTCTGCGATTTTTGACGTTAGAAAGTGCTGCTTCGTTCCACTACAATCTAACGTTAGCATACTCATAGCTAACTATTGTAGCTGCATGCTAACGCGACATAGCGGAGCATATAAAGCTAGCTATGTACGTATATAGCAGGACTTTGTACCGTAAAAAATCACCAATAAAGGCTTCTAAACCAAATACTAAACAAATACAAATACAGTAAAGTGACCGGAATTAGGGGTGAAATGTCCAGCATTGAGCTACATAATAGTTTGCTAGGAGTATGCTGGTCTCTCACAGAGATCTCATTTGTAGCCCTGTTTTTACCTGATACTTTCATAAAAGTACAAACACATGAAGTGAGAGGTATACACATGCTTAAACTTTATTTAAAACATGGTTAACCTGAAGCAGGACGGAGTCATGACTTATAACACCAAAGCAAGGCTTCTAGCTCAGGCTAGCTAGCGTTAGCAAATTACCTTCAAAGTTGTAAAGAAATGACGAAACGTAAAATTTGAAGCCTTTATTTAATTTGCTACATGGTGTTGTACTGGATGGCCAGACGACCCTCCGTATATCATTAACAGATACTTTAGGCAACTCCAGCAAACACCTTGTAAACTTCATCTTTGCCATCATAACGGTCTACTGTCACTGTCTAATGTTTTCTTCCGGTAACCAGGAATGTCCAAACATCCTTACGCGTGCATAGAGCTGTGAAGTTTGCCGGTGTTCGCGCAAGCGTAGAACTGATCAGGCAGTGCACAGAACGGATTTTACAGGCGGTACAGATCGGGTACTGACAAAGGAATAAGATTTATACACACATTTTAATTTCCGAGTTCCATCTACAAATACATCAAAGAAAATCGGATAACGAGATTGTTTTTCGTTTTCCGTTTTTTAATATCAAAACAAAAAACGAATAATGGGTTGTTTTCCGTTTTTTGTTTTCCTATTTACTAATGGTAATTGGGAAACTGGCCGTTTTTCATTTTTGTTTTTTTCCTTTCAAAACGAAAATCCGTTGGCCACCAAGTACACGGACCCATTTGCTTCGCTGTTTGCTCCGGTATTAGCTGTTAGCTTCGCCGTTAGCGTGTGAAGCTAACACCAAAACTCGCCAACTGCTCTGTGTAACCGAAGCTGCTCTTTTAACACCCCTGCTATGTGCATTCACATATGAGAGCAGCGCTTGTCTCCCATATCACACTACTAGCTGATGGTCTTATTTAGTTTACAAGTTCCAGATGGAGTCTGGAGATGATGCAGGGTACTTATTGTTTACTGTTTACATCTTACTTTATACGCTTCAAGCTGTTACAGCTAGCTCAGTGGACAGCCTGAGAGATGCACAATAAAAAAAAATTGCCTTCTGTATTTTTGTTATGCTTTTCGCTCCATTGTACCGAACCATTATGTCTGAACCGAGGTATGAACCGAACCGTGACTTCTGTGTACCGTTCCACCCCTATTGAACAATGTATTTGGGTTTAAAAAATTTATTTGCTACTTTTTAAGCCATGAACATGAGAACATGAGATTTATTTGTGATTAATCAGCCTGTGTAACATTTTTGAGTGACCAGGAGTCAAAGGGAATGTCCTTGGTTTGAGTCTTTTTTCCTGAATTTTAGCAGTTCAGGGAACATTAAATGTTGAGGTTTAGGGCCCTGTCTTGCTAGTTTAAGACCGACGCAGTTGTCAATTTCCTGTCTAGCGCCCACGTCGTTTAAATAGCAAATTCACCTACACCCATCTGTGCGCCCATGGGCGTGCTGGTCTTAAAGGGAGGTGTGTTCAGGTGCATTCTGGGCGTGCTGGTCTTACAGGGAGGTGTGTTCAGGTGCATTCTGGGCGTGCTGGTCTTACAGGGAGGTGTGTTCAGGTGCATTCTGGGCGTGCTGGTCTTACAGGGAGGTGTGTTCAGGTGCATTCTGGGCGTGCTGGTCATACAGGGAGGTGTGTTCAGGTGCATTCTGGGCGTGCTGGTCTTACAGCGAGGTGTGTTCAGGTGCATTCTGGGCGTGCTGGTCTTACAGGGAGGTGTGTTCAGGTGCATTCTGGGATCTTGAGGCACCGGGAAGTGATCGCACCATTGACCAACAAAAACCTGGTCTAAAGTCAATAACGCAGCATTTCATTGTTATTTTAACAGCACATTAGTAAAATGCTCCTAGGCTCGTGCACAGTGCATGCACACTATGCTTGTTACACACACAGGGACGCACAGCAGCACGCACACACACACACACACACACACACACACACACGGACACACAGCAGCACACACACATGCAGAAGATTACTAATAAAAATATTACGGTGCAAATCCTCCATCATAATAGCAATGCTCCAAGGTCCTAACGCGCCTGGCTTTTAAAGGGAATGGGAGATGATCTCTGATTGGTTGATTGCATGTTACGCCCAAAACACACCTCTGATTAATCAAGACACTAAGTACAACCCTTTAGAACCATACGCCCGGTGCACAGACCCTTTTTATCAGCCGTCAAACCAGCAAAAGTGGATTTGGACACGCCCTAAACGCACCTGCACCAGGCGCTTCACGCCGTGCGCTCAGATCGTTAAAATAGGGCCCTAAGTGTTTTAGATGTCAGCAATGAACATGATATACTGTATTTTTCTGTGATTGATCCGATCTATGTGTGCCTACATTTGTAAGTAATTAACTTTCAGTGTTTGTATTACAATATATAAGTTAATTTCAACACGGAACTATTTGTTTTCTTTCACTTAAGTGTTATGTGATGTATTTTGCCTATTCTTGTATTAACTAAAGCTAGAATATGTATATTACAATCAGTGGTACACATTACTATGCTAAAATAATTAACAATAAATTTAAAAAGCAATATTTAATGGAAACAAAATAAATGGTGATTTAACATGAAAATAATGGTAACCATGGAGTAATTTCCACCATGCAGTAATTTCCTGTTTTTTTCTGTGATTTACAGTAAAGTCCTGTTAAAAAACATTACGGGGAGTGCACTGTAAAAAAACATTAACAGGAATAAACTGTTAAAATTATTAACAGGAATAAACTGTTAAAATAACATGAAAATAATGGTAACCCTGCTGCCAAATTTTGTCTGACTGTGTGTCGGAATTCAGTGGCTGGTGCTGCCTGTGTTGCTGCCTCGCCGCCCAGCCTGCCTTCCTTCACAGACCCCGGCCTGCTGTGAGCTAGATGGAGCTCCGTCACAGCCGGCAGCCCACGGTGCTCCGTACCCTCGCAAAGTCACTGTTTCTGGGTTACTGGACTACCAAACTCCGCTGCCCTGATAGAGCTCCAGGCCTGCAGCTCCCCTCTTCCTGCTAAATGGCCGGTGTGTGTGAGTGAGAGCGCGGTCAGTGAGCTTGTTACGCCCGTAATCGCTTACCACATGTTCCAGTTAATCTTATAATGGATATGTGTGTTGAGTTATTTAAACAAACGATCGGGGAAATAAATTATATGATGATATAATATCATTGATAGACCCCACGGCTGGATAGAGCTCTATCAATTAGAGCTAGCTAGCCTCCTCCTAGACCTCTGAAATTCACAAAAATGCATTAAATTGAAATCGGACAGAAGTGTTAGCTAAGCTTTGTAAGGGACTGTTCGTTATTTGTTTAAGGGGCCACCGGAGGAGTTTTGGGACCTTTAGGCTAGAAAGACTTGACCATCCCCTCACCAGTAATACTTTTTCTATGACCCCACAAAATGATTTTAAAAAGAGGCATGACCCTCCCATTATGTGCTAGTTTGCACTTAGCAAAGATATACAGATGCCATTTGATTTTTTACAGCCATGACATACATTAACCTCTGCATTCTCATCTTACACATCACACTCCTCTGTTACCCAGTGGACACCTTGATATCAATTTGACGTCAAATATTAGTCAAGACTTGATCAAGATGCTGTATAACATAATTTTATATTCAGTTTGGATGCAAATTTCTTCCAGTGGTAATTGGGTGAAATAGGAAGTTAATCCAACACTGAAATTGGTATTTGTAGGCCATTATGTTTGACGTTCAATTTACGTCAAATCAATGTGTGATTTTACACGACAAATTGATGTCATATAGACATCACATTGACATCAATGATTAGTATGTTTAATTAGGATTTATATACATTTTTGCCGTAATATGATTTTGTCTGCAGCTTGAATACGTTTAATTAGCTTTTTTTTCTTAACTGAGGCCTCGAAAACACATCCTTTTGAACAGTTGGATTTGTGTAGTGCCCTTGAACTGTATGTGGCATGGACTATCCTCTATAACTTAAATTAACAAAACAAATATGTATTTCAGACTGGTTTCCAATTTAATTTGCATAAAAGTATCCTTATTCTTTGTATTTATAGTGTAGTTTTTATTTATTCATGTTTTATTTATTTTATTATTTATGTATTCATGTCTGAAGAACAAAAACAGGTTCATATTTTACATAGTTTACATATTTTTTTTAATTCTGATTTTCTTTGTGCATTTCAACCATAGAACTATATATTAGACTTTTCTTCTGTTTAAAACCACACCTTTAGATGGCGCTATAGCCTCTGGTTCGTATAGGATTGATTCTTTATATTTATTATTGGCCTATTGAAAATTTTAATTAAATGAAGTTGTTCCGTTTTCTCCGAAAACTCCGCCCCCTGGGATTGATAGTACCGTACGTGCTTTGAGAGGGAAAGCCTGCACACTTGGACATCCTTCATTTTCTTTCTCATTTTTGGAAAAGCTGTTGCGGTTTGGAGCTCTACACTGTGTGTGTTAAGGTAATTAGCTAAACCTTTAAAATAAAATGCTTGTTTTAAATGGAGTTTAGCTCACTTGAATGTGTACGTTTTCACTGAGGTAATGTTTTGCTGGTCATTAATATCGAGCAACATGCTAATGCTTAGCTAATTATGCTAGGCTAGAGAGCTAACAGGCAAATAGCTGCCGTTGGATTATGTGTATTAACGTTTTGAATTGTGTGCTATCTCGTGTATTGCTTCTATTTATGCCGACTAATTTATAGAACATATTCGTGTCAGAGGAAGAGAGACTGTTAACTGGTGGCTCTAAAATGAAACTAGTGCATATAAGTTAGGGGAAGGTCCGTAACCGAACGTTATAGCGCTGACTTTGAAACACACCGCCATTACAACCCCGCAAGCGTGCATGTCCTGCTTCCCGTAGGCTAGGTTTTAGCTTAGCTTTCCTGCTTTTTATCTGCAGTCTGCAGTAAGGGGCAGAGAGAGGAGCAGCACATATGTGTATATTTCTTGTATATATGCCGACTAATTTATAGAACAGATTTGTGTCAGAGTAAGAGAGACTGTTAACTGGTGGCGCTAAAATTAAACCAACTAGTGCAGGTTAACATTAGGGGAAGGTCTGTAACCGAATGTTATAGCGCTGACTTTGAAACACGCCGCCATTACAGCCCCGCAAGCGCGAGGTCCTGCTTCCCTTAGGCTAGCTAGGTTTTAGCTTAGCTTTCCCGCTTTTTATCTGCAGTCTGCAGTAAGGGGCGGAGAGAGGAGCAGCACATTCAGTTTAAAAAAAAAATATATATATATATTCCTAGGTATTTATTTCATCAACCAGTAGGGTTGGTATTGGTAAAATAGGACAGCTGGCAAAATGGGACAGTCAAAATTTTTTGTTACTATATTTTATTGTTTACACATACATAACACGAAACCAGTGCTTAAAAAGGCATTTTTTTAATAAAACAAGTCAGTGGTATGACGTCATCAACGTGGGGAGACATCTGTGCAGTGATACTTAACACCAAATTCACAATGGTATGTGAAATGACAGCGTTCTGAGGTTAAAATTGTTAAGTATGTAAAATTCTTATTGTTTAATTCCAAAGTAGTGTATAATGGAATCTAAGTGTGAATCAAAATTACTATGAATTTTATTCATACTCACCTCACATTTTTTGAACATGTACATTTTGAGAGTGTCCCATTTTGTATAGTTTATATATAGCCAACGATTATGTGAAATCTCTGTGGTAAATTAACTGCTTTACCTCTATTGCAGGAAAAAAGACCTTTCACATAAATGTGAACTTGTGTCCAGCTCTCTTTCTGACACTTTATCAGGTGGGTAAATGTGTTGACATGCTTGTCATTCTCCCATAACATCTTTGTAGATGAATGTAGATGTACTAGAGATGCATGTGTATGACTTTGCCTATATTTTGCAGCTACTCTTAAATAATGGCATACTACAGAAACTGGCGGAAACGTAACACAGAAGTGCTGGCTCTTGCAGCTGATGATTCAAATAGCAGTGATGCAGATGGGTTGCTGGGGGCACAGTTCAGTGAGGATGAAACTGCCTCTTTGTCACCTTCAGCTTATGGCAACATCTCTTATTACGACTCTGATGCATTAGTGCTCTCTTCTGACATTGAATCTGAGGTTGCTGACAATCTGTCTGTGGATTCTGCAGAGGAATCTGCTCCTGATCTGGGCGAGGAAATTGCAGCTTGGGCAGCTACCAACAAATGCAAGCGGTCTGCAATAAATGAGCTGCTAGACATTCTAAGACGCCAAGGACATCGCCTTCCCGAGGATGCCAGAACACTGCTGAAGACCCCCAAAAGAGTGGCAACAGTTGAAATGTGCGGTGGACAATATACTTACTTTGGTATTGCATCTGGCATTTTGAAAGTTTTAGCCCATAGACATGTGCATTAACATTGATGGCATTCCACTGTTTAAATCATCAAGTATGCAAATGTGGCCAATCCTGTGCAGTTTCCATACTTCTGCACCCTTCATTGTGGCACTCTTTTGTGGACAAGCAAAACCCAGCCCAGTTCAAGATTACCTGTCTGATTTTCTTCAGGAGTTGCAGAAACTTAAGCAAGACGGTATAGTCCATGGAGAGAAAACACTTCAAGTAACTGTAAAAGCCTTCATTTGTGATGCACCAGCCCGATCATTCCTGAAGTGTATAAAGAATCACAATAGCTACTTTGCTTGTGAGCGCTGCACAGTTAGAGGCACCTATGTGGGACGAGTTGTTCTTGGTGCTACAGCACCTGGTGTTGTTGCGAGGTCTGAAGCAGAATTCAGTAGACTTGCCTACAAAGACCACCAAATTGTGAAATCCCCACTGACTTTAGCTGGAATTCCATGCATTCAACCATTTGCATTGGACTACATGCACTTAGTGTGTTTGGGTGTAGTTAGGAGAATGCTTCACTACATGAAGGGAGGACCCAACATATGCAGACTGTCTTTTCAGCAAAGGAGTGAGATTTCGGATAAACTAAAGGCATTGAATGGAGAACTGCCTAGTGAGTTTGCTCGGCAGCCTAGGAGTTTACTGGAATTGGACAGGTGGAAGGCTACAGAACTCAGACAGTTTCTCCTTTATACTGGACCAGTGGTTCTGAGAAAAGTGGTTTCACCTGCTGTATACAATCACTTTCTTTCCTTGATGGTTGGGGTGTCAATCCTGTTGAATTCTGATGATGCAGAGCGTGAGGAACACTTGGACTATGTCAGAGAGCTACTCATGTACTTTGTGAGGAAGTGTGAGGATATATATGGAAACACCTTCACTGTGTACAATGTGCACTCACTCACTCACTTACCAGATGATGTGGAGTACTTCAGATGTTCACTGAATGATGTTTCATGCTTTCCATTTGAAAATTACTTGCAGACTCTAAAGAAAATGGTCAGACAATCTCGTAATCCTATAGCCCAAGTTACCAAACGTCTAGCAGAACTAGAACAGTCTACAAAATGTAGGTCCTTTACCAAAGAGAGGTTTACTTGCATCTCCACAAGGTCACGAGATTGTTGTTTCATCCTTCAGAACAAGGACTTTGTCTTTGTGAAGGAAATACGTGAAGAAGGCACCTTGGTTTGTGATGTCCTACGCCAATGCCACACAGAGAGTTTCTTCAATGATCCTTGTGATTCTAAACTGCTCAACATCGTCTGTGTTAGAGACCTCAGCAGAGCTAGACGTCAACTGATCAACAGCAGTTGAATCGTAAAGTTGTGTGTCTGCCAGCCAACCCTGGTGAAGCTGACACAGGGTATATTTTGTTCCCCATGCTGCATCATACAGAACGCCACTAACTGAATTGTAAGTGCGTACTAAAACTTTTCCAGAAATTATCTTTATCAGGATGTGGAGGTTGTATGCAATGCTTGTTCTGATGTGTTCTGGTTCTTGCACAGTTCTCACAATGTGGGTCAGGGCAATTTGGACAGAGTCAAATGGAGAAGAGGAGGGAGTAATCCCGGAGGTTTGGGTGAAGGAAAACATGGTTTGGTGGCCAACAGGGGCTAATGTAACCAAAGCAGCCAAAGACGATGAGACAGCCAGCAAGCAGCTGGAATAAGTTTCCCCTGCTGAAAATCAAAATCAAGTCAAGTAAGTTATCATCAATTTTTTAAAAGCTAAATCTGTGTTTTTCTACTACTCAAATCAAGTTAGTTATTAAAAGCATGCCTGTTGTCCATTTACTTTAGTGAAGCGGGAAGTGTGTGAAGCATTCGACCAAACAACAACTACAGAGCTAAGTGAGGAAGAATCCAGTCCTGTCAGGAGGGTATCGAAGAAGAAAAAATACCCAGGGTTTATCTTAGGTATAGAATAAGTGCACAATATAGACAGGTCCCCATTTTCTGGTGCTGGAGGATATTATATATTGTGACACTATGCATTGTAATAATGGTTTCTTCTCTTACACAGATGAGGATGAAAGCAGTCTAGATGGTGCTGGAATTGTATGTAATGTGTGGAAGCGGTGTGTGGAAGGACAATCACAACACAGTAAGCAAACGGTTAACTTTTATACATATTTTCGAAAATTTGGCACTTTTTAAAAGAAATTTAAAAAAAACGATACTCTGTTGGGTGGACAGAATTCGGTCGGTGCCAAGTGGCGCAGTTTTTCAATACTCAACCCTACTAATTGTTCCATTTGTTGGATGTCTTTCATCCATCAGGTCCGTCCTTGCCAAAAGCACCAAGGGTTTGGCAAAAGTCAGTCCAAGCATCAGGGTCAAGAGAAAATACTTCTAGATCCAGGTCCGGCAGTCCTCCCCACGTCTCTCACGCTCTGCTCCAGAGCTCCCACTCTCCACGCCACAGCACTCCACGCCAGCAGTCACGCTCTCCGCACCAGAGCTCCCGCTCTCCACGCCACAGCACTCCACGCCAGCAGTTACGCTCTCCGCACCAGAGATCCCGCTCTCCACGCCACAGCACTCCACACCAGCGTTCCCGCTCTCTGCGCCAGAGATCCCGCTCTCCACGCCACAGCACTCCACACCAGCAGTCCCATTCTCCACGCCACAGCACTCCACACCAGCAGTCCCATTCTCCATGCTACAGCACTCCACACCAGCAGTCGCGCTCTCTGCACCAGAGATCCCACTCTCCACGCCACAGCACTCCACACCAGCAGTCCCATTCTCCACGCCACAGCACTCCACACCAGCAGTCGCGCTCTCCGTGCCAGAGATCCCACTCTCCACACCAGCAGTCGCGCTCTCCGCGCCAGGGACCCCGCTCTCCACGCCACAGCACTCCACACCAGCGTTCCCGCTCTCTGCGCCAGAGATCCCGCTCTCCACGCCACAGCACTCCACTCCAGCAGTCCCATTCTCTGCACCACAGCACTCCACACCAGCGTTCCCGCTCTCTGCGCCAGAGATCCCGCTCTCCATGGCACAGCACTCTACACCAGTGGTCCCATTTGCCGCGCCAGAGCTCTCCACACCAGCCCTCCCGCTTTTCTCATCTGTGGTCCCAGTAGTGGTGTAGTGGGAACCAGCACCGAGAGGGTAGTGACCTATTCCCATTAAATAATGCAAGTTAGTATACCTCCTTATTTTCTTACTAATAGTGGTGGTGTTGCAAATGGAACAAATATTTTTTTTCATTCCGATTTGACCTTCAGAGTTCCAAAGACGGGTCCTCTATCTGCTGACCGATATACGCGAAAAGCTGTCCCAGGTGGGCCAAAACTGTGAGCCCCCAGACTCTCAGTTCCACCTGGAGAAGATGAACAGCAGGCGTGAGCTCAAAAATTTGGAAGGGCAACTGGCTGATGAAGGAAAGAAGAATATTATGGTCAGTTTAACTATGCCAGGTCAATAGTAATACTGTTATCTGTGTTCCTGATGGGGCGAAATTGTAAATTTTTAAAAAAATGTTTTCAGATGTCTCGGCTGGTCAAGATTGGGGGTGCAGACCTTGAGGACTGTGTGAAAAATATGATGAAACTTCATAATTTCTTCAGAATCTGTAGATTGTATTGTTCATTCAACTAAACATTGACCTTTGGCCTAGGGTGCTCTGGTACCAAGTACACTTATGAGCATCCCTATGTTCGAACATGGTGTTCGTTATAGACAATCCATGACTAGCACAGAAGTCCAACAACAAACAACCACTCTGGTTTAGATCAGGGAGGCCGTTCCTCCCAATCACGCCTCTCCATGTGTCTCCATCATTGCCCACGTGCGCGTTGAAGTCCCCCAGCAGAACTATGGAGTCCCCTACTGGAGCCCCATACAGGACTCCATTCAGGGTCTCCAAGAAGGCCGAATACTCCGAGCTCTTGTTTGGTGCATACGCACAAACAACAGTCAGAGTTTTCCCCCCCACAACCCGCAGGCGTAGGGAGGCGACCCTCTCGTCCACCGGGGTAAACTCCAACGTAGCGGCGCTCAGCCGGGGACTTGTGAGTATCCCCACACCCGCCCGGCGCCTCACACCCTGGGCAACTCCGGAGAAGAAAAGAGTCCAACCCCTATCCAGGAGTATGGTTCCAGAACCGAGACTGTGCGTAGAGGTAAGCCCCACCAGATCCAACTGGTAGCGCTCCACCTCCCGCACAAGTTCCGGTTCCTTCCCCCACAGAGAGGTGACGTTCCACGTCCCCAGAGCCAGCGTCTGCTGCCCGGGTCTGGTCCGTCGAGGCCCCTGACCTTCACTGCCACCCATGTGGCAGCGCACCCGACCCCAGCGGTTCCTCCCACAGGTGGTGGGCCCATGGGTTGGAGAGAGAGGTGCCACGTAGCTTTTTCGGGCTGTGCCCGGCCGGGCTCCGTGGCAAACCCGGCCACCAGGCGCTCGCTGACGGGCCCTCCATCTGGGCCTGGCTAGTAACTCGTAGCCTCGAGATACGTATCTCGTGGCCTCAAGATAGTATCTCGTGGCCTCAAGATAGTAACTCGTGGCCTCGAGATACGTATCTCGTGGCCTCAAGATAAGTGTATATAAAAGGAGAATGCACAATGGAGCAGCTTTTCTCCCCAAAGCAGAGAGTGCAGAGAGTTTCTCCTAAAACCAACCTCCGCCATCCCATTATTGTGGCGGGTCCCCCGCGGCCGTCTCCCGGCACGTAAGGCGCCCTTTCCCCGTTATGTTTCTCCTAAACCCAACCTCCGCCATCCCGTTATTGTGGCGCGTCCCCCGCGGCCGTTTCCCGGCGCGTAAGGCGCCCTTTCCCCGTTATGTTTCTCCTAAACCCAACCTCCGCCATCCCGTTATTGTGGCGGGTCCCCCGCGGCCATCTCCCGGCGCGTAAGACGCCCTTTCCCCATTATGTTTCTCCTAAACCCAACCTCCGCCATCCCGTTATTGTGGCGCGTCCCCCGCGGCCGTCTCCCGGCGCATAAGGCGCCCTTTCCCCATTAGGTTTCTCCTAAACCCAACCTCCGCCATCCCGTTATTGTGGTGCGTCCCCAGCGGGCCGCCTTGCGGCCGCCTTACAGCCACCTTGCGGCCACCTCCCAGCTTACAGAACATCATTTTCGGCCGTTTCCCAGCCGTCTCCCGGCGTCCTTTCCCCGAGAAAATAACGTGACATTTACACGAACTGGCGTGAGACTGCATATCCATAGTCCTTTATAATTCTTCTTCATATTTTATAGCCTATATTTATACTTTTTACATGTATATACTTGTTTATTTACCAACTTCTATTATTATTTATATTCCTTTAAATGTCTTGATGCATTCTCTGCTTTGGGGAGAAAAGCTGCTCCATTGTGCATTCTCCTTTTATATACACTTATCTTGAGGCCACGAGTTACTATCTTGAGGCCACGAGATAGTATCTTGAGGCCACGAGTTACTATCTTGAGGCCACGAGATACTATCTTGAGGCCACGAGTTACTATCTTGAGGCCACGAGATACTATCTTGAGGCCACGAGTTACTATCTTGAGGCCACGAGATACTATCTTGAGGCCACGAGATAGTTATAATTCATTTTTTTTTACAAAGTGGGACCAGGGGGGCTCCGTAGTATCACTTTTTCTAAATCACTTTTCTAGTATGATTAGAGGATGTAGGGTCTACATAGGTCAGCGTTTACTCATTGCGCACAAAGCTTTTTAGACACTGCAGATGCACAACGGCAATACATAAGAAATAGTCTACTCAACTCCGCTACACTATTCATTCTCACTTGGGTCACTTGGAAAAAATAGTGATGATCACTGGTGTGCTTGTTTAGAGAGTTTTATTAATGGTGGATTGCTATATTAGTATGAGTGATGGTTGCTGAAAATTTTAAGTTAATGCTGTACTTTATAATGTCTTAAAACGAGTCTTGCTCCATCTTCATTTAGGTGCTGTACAGCAGTCCAACCCAGCATCATCAGAGGCTGATATCAAAAAACACATGAAGAACTTTCTCCGGTCTGCTCCTGACAGATATGGGGGTATGGGACGCCAAAAGGGCCAGACAGCAGTTGATCTGTGTTCAGATTCAGAATAGGTAGCAAAAAAACTTTTTCTTGCCACCGGCAGTAGAATTTACTATTTGGTTCATGATCAGTTGAGTTTGACTTATCCAAAATATCATAAACATCATTAAGATTCATCTCCCAAGAGTAAGTACTGTTATTAGTAAAGTATGAACTAGAGCTGGGCAATTTATCGATATTATATTGATTTCATGATATGAGACTAGATATCGTCTTAGTTTTTGGATATTGTAATATGGCATAAGTGGTGTCTTTTCCTGGTTTTAAAGGCTGCATTACAGTAAAGTTGTCATTTTCTGAACTTACTAGACTGTTGTAACTGTTCTATTATTTGCCTTTACCCACTTAGTCATTATAGCCACGTTACTGATGATCATTTATCAAAAATCTCGTTGTGTAAATATTTTGTGAAAGCACCAATAGTCAAAACTACAATATCATTGCGGTATCGATATCGAGGTATTTGGTCAAAAAAATTGTGATACTTGATTTTCTCCATATTGCCTAGCCCTTTATGAACTAGTTGGGTACCATGCCTGTTTCTTTGTTGTCTCCATTGTTACTGAACACTCCATCTCTAACACATTTGTTCTCTTTTAATCCCCTCTGTCTATCTATACTTAGACGGTTTTGTGTACCACACCCAGTTATCCTTCCTTAAAATTGTTTTCAAATTCCTTCCTGATGTCTTGTAATAAACAGGCATTGTTTAACAAGTTTAAGACCTCAGACATTTTATTAGCAGGTGTTATTTGTTATGATGCTGAGAACAAAATAGTTTTAATAAAATGTAATGCTTTATTTTTAACCAATTCATTATATTAAAGTAAAAAATCATTGGGCCTCTTTGTATGTTGCATCACGACCCTGCAACTCTCCAAACAGGACGCTCTGGAGTTTGCCCGCTTTCATCCTCCAGCAGCTGCGGTATGGGATATGCCAAAAAGGCAGACAGCAGTTGATCTGTGTTTACATTCAGAATAGGTAGTATTCATCCATAGGCCTATCATCTATTTCTTTTTTTTTTCCCATCATAGTCCATAGTATATACTTTTAGTTTGTTTGTATTTTTGCATTTTTAGATTAAATACTCATTTTCTAACATTTCATTACTTTTGTGTCGTTATTTTGGTGGTCAAGAATTGGACAGTGTGTTGATGTCAAATGAACATCAAGTTTTTGACATCAGTTTGATTTGCATTTTTGACCTGTTTTTTGATGTCGATGTTTGATGTTGATTTGATGTCTTTTCAACATCAAGTGCCCACTGGGTATGGTGTGATGGCCATTTCAGGAGATTTACTCACTAACATTATTGTGGAAACACAATAAGCATGGAAACTAAATGCACACTTCCTGCATTACTTCAAATACTAAGTTCCTCCTCTAGTAAACTAGTATTCACATGAAATAAAACAATAAGAGACCATTCAGCAAAGGACACTGGGATATAACAAATTCAACAATGGTTGCTATGGACTCGTCACTAGGCTTCCTCAGTCATTGTATATTTTAGCACATAGGTAAAGCTGCCGAAGCTGAACATTATATTCCAAAACATATATGTTTATTTTTAAAGCAGATTTTAAATTACATTGTAACAATTTAACAGTTCGCCCTTATGAAATCCAATCGCAGCACGGCTGTCTTGGAACGCAATAGACAGACGGTGGCAGGATGCCCCGACACTTAAATTCAACTAAAGTGTAACAGTGAACACTCAGTGTTCGACCTACAGTCTGTTGAGATGCCTCTCCAAACGCAGAAACCAAGCGCAGTCACACCATAAAACGTTAAGACACGTTGAGAAAAAGATCCGTATTTTGCCGTAATCCAATGACACGGAAAAAAAGTAATCCACAGCGATCAGTGGATCCACAGAAAGGGTCACAGTGTATCCAGCAAGGCCTATACGAGCGTCACATTCACCAGCCAGCTCCAAACAGGTGAACGAGGCCTCTCCACTTTTCCGTTTAAACAAAGTGGAATAAACGTATAAAAGTCCAAATCTACACAAAACCCGCAATCAATTAGTAAGCTGACATCACATTTATATACAGGGCATTTAGGAAACCTTTATTGCAACGTTGGCACGGCAAGATGTTCAGACTAGTGCAACAGTAACTTTCGTTTTTTGCGTCCTGCTGCTCCCATCGTCAGCCAGGTAATATTTTTTTTACTAAAGCAGTATATGGAATCTGATGTATTACCTACCACCATTTAGTTGTTTTGTGTTTTTTTTATTAGTTTTGTGTGGATGACCCTCCCCTCAAAAAAGACTAAAAGACATGACCCTCCCCTATTTTCCTCCGGTGGTCCATTTCATAAATACCGAACGGTCCCTAAGGCCTGTGATATACTTGCCGTGACGAAATTCAAACTGTAAATATTCTCTAGTTATGCCGAAAGTGGAGCTAACTAGCTGCGATCTTTACCCATAGGATTGAAGGGACACTAGCAGCTAACGAAACCCCTTATATTCACAAAAATGCATTAAATTGAAATCGGACACAAGTTTTAGCTTTGTAATACCTTGGGGTAGCTCTAATATAAGTGGCGTGACAAAATTCAAACTGTAAATATACGATAGCTATGCCAGCAGCTGGCAGCCAGCCAGCTCTGCGGAGCCCCGGTAGTCTAGTAACCCAGAAACGGTGACTTTCACTGGGTATGGAGCCCAGCAGGCTGCCGCTTTCTTGTCAGACTGTGTGGAGCTCCTAAAGTCCAACACGTCTTACCAAATTTGCAATTAGCCATCAATTTTACTCTCACAAAATTATGTGAGAAATCTCACATAAAATTTTCGTAAAACGGCCCATATTTGAGCTTTATGTAGTTACATAAAGCTCAAATATGGGCCGTTTTACGAAAATTTTATGTGAGATTTCTCACATAATTTTGTCAGATTATGTGAGATTTCTCACATAAAAAAGTATCAGAAGTGAATTTAATTATGAAATAGCAGACAAACATATAGATTAAGGAAACAACAGGCGGAGAGAACAATTTCCAAAATTAAACATCCTGAAACAAACCAAATTGAAACTAGCCTAGAACAAATACATCAGTGTTTTGAGGAGTATTATCGGAAACTATATTCTAAGCTTCAATTAAGAAGTACTACTGAAACTGACACATTTTTATCTTCACTAAATTTACCTCAAGTCACAAATGATCAGAACAAGAAGCTAATTTCAAAAATTACTAAAGAAGAAATTATATATCCGCAATTAAGAAATAAAAAAACGGAAAAGCCCCCGGTGCAGATGGATTCAATTCCGAATGGTATAAACTCATGCAGGATCACTTGGCACCGACATTAATGAAAGCGTTCAATAGGGTACTTGAAACGAAGACTATTCCTCCATCGTGGAGAGAGGCTATTATTTCTATTATCCCCAAAGAAAATAAAGACAAACTTGACTGTGGAAACTATCGCCCTGTGAGTGTACTCAATATCGATTACAAATTATTTACTTCCATATTATGTAAACGTCTCGAGGTAATATTACCTGAACTCATACACAAAGACCAGACAGGCTTTATTAGAGAGAGGCAGACGCAAGACAATATTAGGAAAGCGCTTCTGATAATGAAACATGTTAGGCAATGCAAATTAGAAACTCTTATGATAAGTTTGGATGCAGAAAAAGCGTTCGATTCAGTACGGTGGACATTTTTATATAAGGTACTGGATGCGTTTGGCTTTCATTCTGACTTGGTTGAGATAATTTCTGCACTGTACAACAAACCTACTGCCAGAGTTAAAATAAATGGGGATATATCCAAACCTATTAAATTAGAAAGAGGAACCCGCCAGGGCTGTGGAGCATCGGCACTACTTTTCTCTTTATTTATTGAACCCTTAGCTCAGTGGATTAGGCAGAGCACAGAAATTCATGGGGTTACTTTAAAATCAGGGGAACAAAGATTAGCTCTATTTGCTGATGACATATTAATATTTTTGACGGATCCCACTCAGTCACTTCCTAAATTAATGAAAATGCTGGAGGAATACGGCTCTTTTTCAGGCTATAAAATCAATATTACTAAAACTCAGGTTCTAAGGCTGTATTACAATCCGCCTATACAGATCAAAAATACATATAAATGGAAATGGGAATCAGATAGCATTAAATATTTGGGAGTTGTTCTGACAGAAGATCCGTCTAGAATGTTCGATGCTAATTATGGGCCTTTAATCTCAAAAATAAGATTTACAAAGGTGGAACAATGTCCCATTTTTGAGTTTACACGCTAGGGTGGATTCAATTAGAATGAATATCCTCTCTCGTTTCTTGTACCTCTTCCAATGTCTTCCTATTTGGATAACTCAAAAACATTTTGATGAGTGGGATAACATATTGGCAAAATATATTTGGCAAAATAAAAGGGGTAGGATAAAATATCAAACAATGCAATTGGTGAAGGAGAAAGGGGGGCTGGGTCTTCCCTGTCTCAGGGACTATTATTATGCTGCTCAAGTTAGACCTTTAATCTGTTTATGTTCATCCACTTACTCGGCTGGATGGAAAGATGTTGAAGGGACTACTACGAAAGATATACCCATTATGGCCCTTTTAAATGACAAAAAACTGCAAATGAGTATCAATATGATTGAAGATGTTATGTATGAATCTCTTCTGAAATCCTGGAATAGAATAATGCAAATATGCAACCTAAAAAAATTGTCTAGAATTCTAAGGTGGTGCGCGTATGATTCTGACTTCAGACCAAATGCCCTTGATGAAAGATTTAAAGGTTGGGTCTCAAAAGGAATTACAACCTATTATTCTTTCATGCACAAGGGAACATTTATGAGTTTTGAATTCTTACAGAACAAATATGGTTTAGGTCAAGACGATTTCTATAGATACCTACAGGTTAGGCATTATTTTAATCAAAATATAAAAATAACAAATCAAAATAAGTGCAACTTGGGGTTCCTACAGACTTTCTTAGCATTAATTACATCATTTTCTCTAAATAAATTAGTTTCTAAGTTATACAAAGCCATTCAGAAAGGCAAAAAAACTAACACAGAGTACATTAAGAGGAGATGGGAAATGGAAGGTAATTTACAAATTTCAAATGAAAGTTGGATGAATATATGTAGAGTACAATGGAGTACTACTGGCTCGAACACCTGGCGAGAGTTTTGTTGGAAGAATATAATCAGGTTTTTTATCACACCTATTCAAAAGAGACACCAGGGTAGTAGAGACTCATGCTGGAGGCTCTGTGGGTTCTCAGGAGCCAATCATTTCCACATTTTCTGGGACTGCCCATTGTTAAGCCCTTACTGGTCACAAATATGTGAACATATTAATCATACATTTGGTAGTATAATACCTTGCAATTTTGAAAATGTGTATTTGGGCAACGTGGATGTTAATAACTGGAGAAATAAGGACAAGAGGTTGCTTTGGACATTACTGGCAGCGAGTAAGAAAACCATAACCAGGAAATGGTTAAAACCGGACCTTCCGACCATCGAAGAGTGGATCAACATAATCCAAGAAATCTACATTATGGAAAAACTTTCATTTACTTGTTTTACAAAATCTGGACAAAGTGGTCTGAGTATGTCAAGCCCATAAGGTCAGACTTTGTTTGAGTGTTATAGTTTTAAGTGTAAGAAAACTATTTCTGTACGGTTGCTCTTCCCATAACTGTTCATATTAAAAGATGTTTTAAAATTAAAAAAAATATATATATATAAAAAAAAAAGAAAAAAAGAAATAGCAGACAAACAATGTATAACTTTGCAGTGTCTGAAATATGAGACCTGCTGTCTGGTCTCCAATGTATGTGTATGTGGTTCGCTCAAACCAATCAGCGTGCAGCTCATCTAAATATTCATGAGCATACCATATTTGGAAGAAAAGCTCTTGTTACAAATAGGGCCATATTCACAGGGTAGTTAAGGGCCCATAAAATAGCACTTGGGCAATTTTCAGCCCAACCAATGTTACATACCCTATTAGGAGACCTTAAAGGAGAATTCCAATTTTTACGTTAATCTTGATCGCTATAGCTATGCGAGTACTTTCGATAGAAAAAACCCCGACCTGAATCAGTGCAGGTAACACGGAGAAGCTGCAGCTACGTACTACAAGCTTCCCCTGAGCTAAAACAGCAGTGGTCGGGGCAAGTTTTAGATTGCCTTTGTGCCTCTTAACAGACACAAAATGCAATTAATATGTCTGTGCCACATGAACAGGGCCCTTGCGTGTCAACAAGATGCGTTTTCAACTCAGACATTGTTTAAATTCACCTACCCTGGTCCCTGTCTCGATCCTGCCGGTTGCTAGCTTGCCCTGCTAGCTGATAGCCGTTAGCCGTTAGCTGCTAGCTGCCGTCCAGTGAGTGTATTCAGACAGTCTTCTGTGACAAACATCCCAATAACAAGCCATGGAGGGGCGGTGGTGTGGATATGTCCTCCAGAGGACAGGTCATGTCACGTCTTGAAGTGTATTCCCCCCTAAAAAAACAGTAGTGCGGTGGTAGCTGTTAGCTGCTAGCTGCCCTCCGGTGAGTGTGTACAGCCAGATAGCCGTTAGCTGTTAGCTGCTAGCTGCCGTCCGGTGAGTGTATTCAGCCAGGCCTCTGTGATAATTATCCCAATAAAAATACACGGAGCGCCCGGTGGTCTGGTGGATGTCCTGCATAGGACAGATCATGCCTTCGCAGCGAAAGGTTTAGATTATTTCCCCCTCAAAATAGGTAATTGAGCACTGTAGTGGTTATGACCATATCAGTGACTATGTAACTACATGGAAACGGGATAAATGATGTCTGTGGCTTGCACAGTAATAGCATTACTGAAGCTTAGCTGTAGCATTGCGCTGTCTCCTGGGAATTCAGTTGTAGCAGGAAAAGGTAAACAGTAGTGTGCAGATTGGAGCGTAGTGTGTGAAGAGTGAAGAGCTGAGTTGTTTATAAGGGAAGAAGCTTGGAGTAACGTAACTATGGAGAATATAGCAGATATACAACACACGGAAGAGCCTTTTGAGTTTGATGGTCATCCTTATTTATTCGAACCCGAGTATACAGACGAAGAACTAGCCTCACAAGAGTTGGAAAGAACGAGACAGACAGAGGGGCAACAGGCAGATGAACTTGCTGCTCCAAGCGCAAGCTAAAGCTAGCCTTCAGTAACTGGACGACATAGCCACACCACCGCCGCTCCGTGAATTGTTATTGGGATGATTATCACAGAAGCCTGGCTGAATACACTCACTGGACGGCAGCTAGCAGCTAACGGCTAACGGCTATCAGCTAGCAGGGCAAGCTAGCTACCGGCAGGTCGATACAAGGACCAGGGTAGGTGAATTTAAACAATGTCTGAGTTGAAAACGCATCTTGTTGACACTTAAGGGTGCTGTTCATGTGGCACAGACATATTAATTGCATTTTGTGTCTGTTAAGAGGCACAAAGGCACTCTAAAACTTGCCCCGACCACTGCCGTTTTAGCTCAGGGGAAGCTTGTAGTACGTAGCTGCAGCTTCTCCGTGTTACCTGCACTGATTCGGGTCAGGGTTTTTTCTACTCGCGTAGCTATAGCGATCAAGATTAACGTAATAATTGGCCGGAATTCTCCTTTAAGGAACAGTGTGAAATACCCTATATAACCATTCTATCACCCCTTTAAATTAAACTCCCAAACAAAACGAGACTTACAAGCAAAATATTCTGTGAATAAGCATGATACCTATGGAGTCATAGGAGTGCCATAAAAAAAGAATAAATCTGTAAAATAATAAGAAAACAGTTCAGTAGAAAACAAAAGATTTCTACAAATCAAACCAACTCTCTACAACCTGTAATTTTTTTTCACCGATGCCGAATTCAATTCTGACAGACTTATGATGTAGATTTTCTTTCTGAAACAAAAGTTTCAATACAACAAAGCTCAGTTTTAGACTTTAAGTTTAATAATTTAGTCTCATCCTCAGAGCCTCAGTTGACCTTACTTGAATAAAAAAGTTCAATACAACACAAATCTGATATCAGAGAAGCTCGTATACAGCTCGTATACATGCACACAGATTTACCAAAAACTTAAAGTAACATCACATTCACTCAGCTTTATACAGTGTATCCTCAGGTAAAGAGTCAGCTGATGACAGAAATCATAGTGTTTCTAGTTAAACAGTTAAACAGAGAGCCAGCAGGACAGTCCAAATACACTGCTACTGTAGTATCTAAAGGCTTATAAGTTTGTTATAAAGGGTTCAGATGGACATTGTTCCATTTTGCTGAGTCATCATGACAGAGGGCTAACATACCAGAGGGGCTCCCCTAAAGGGGGGTGACTCTGTTGGGGCTATTCCATGTGGAGGTTACCGATTGGTTGCTCCTTGCTCCTATTATATACTTCCACATCATCACTTCTTATGTTACACAAAGCATAGGATATATACTATGGCTGTGTCTCAAACCGCCTACTTCCGTCAGTACACTGTTAATGTGCACTGACCACTTACTGCCGTAGTGCCCACTTTCGATGGTTAGTATTGTCCCAAAAGGAACACTTACGTTAAAATACTTACCGGAAATGACGAGCGGTCGGCTCGGCTCGCCGCCTCTCAAAATCTGACGAAAATCTTTCAAACTGACCTTTGTTGATCTGAAATGAAGACAGATTCAACAACTGCACGGCCTATTTCTCGCTTAAAATGTTTTCAGAAACACGTTTCGGTGAACTATTTCTGTAAAATACGAGATCGTATTCTGAACGAGCCGCTGTTAGAAATAAATATAATCAGTCAAGCTGGCTGTGCTTTATGAGAATACAAATTATAAGTTGAATAGTATTGTGTGTTTAGTGGAAAAGTACTGTGACAGCTTAGTCATGCAAAATGAGGAAAAGACACTGTTGTACGTGCAGAATGCAGCACTGATGATGGTGGTCAGAGAGAAACAAGAGTGCAGCAACAAAGTTAATATCAGTTTGATATCAGTTTGACCATGAAGTTACTCCTCAATCTGTGACAGATAACAGCGCACTGTTCTCTCTGACCGCCAGCATAGTTAAAGTCTGCCTAGCAACTGATGAAGAGGGCGTGTGCCAAGAGACTGGGACTAGTCTGTGCACCAACCAGGGGAGGCTAAGTTCAAACCACCTTTAATAAACTAATCAAAATGCTCTTAGAGACTGTTATATGAATTCATGTATAAGCCAGGAAATTCAGTCTGATGAGAGAAGCCTGAGTGCCTGCTCAACTCAGACCCCGTGTACACGTATATACTCTTATGATTTTACTTAAATAAATACTTGTTAAACTTTTAAATCCTCTCCTTGCCTACTTGGTGGATTTTAACACGCACACCGCCATTATGCTCGGTTGTGAAATCCGGGAGAAGCCAAAGCCACGTGACGCGTTCGTCCAATCAGCTTGCCGGTCGACGTCCCTGGTCCCTCCCCTTTCCGCTTTGTAGTCAAGATGGCGCCCTTTTAGTGCGCGTAGTGTCCATCGTTCCACACTGACCTTTTTGACCGTTTTTAGGGGGTCATCCGGGTACTTTCAGTGCACTGACTTTTTGCGTTATCTCCACTATATACTTAAAACTAAGTGTTTGAAGTGTGCAAGTAGGCGGTTTGAGACACAGCCTATACAGCAGCAGAACTTTAGAGCGGCCATTTTTGGGATTGGCTTTGTCGCTCTCCAGATTCTGCAGGGTCTGTAAATTGATGCTGAAATCTTTGATGTAATAAACTTTTAAAATCAAGAACAGTGTCAAGCGGATTTCTTATCAACACATCGTCGCAGCATTGTTGTTCGGACACCACACTACTCTATCACAGAGTTTTTCTTGAATGTTTTCGTGAATGTTCACTGAGCGCTAGATTTGCCAGAAGTAAGGGTATATAGGCATATAGCCATATCCCATTATTATCAATATTACTATTTCTTCCTAATGCAACCAAAGTTAATTTGACAGCAGCGCTACAACGTGGCTCACAGCAGAACACGAGCCAGGGTGGAAATGACCCTTGGGATGCTCAAGGCCAGGTTCCAGTGCCTTCATAGGCTCAGGGTCTCCCCAGAAAGGGCTTGTGACATAATTGTGGCATGTGTGGTTTTCCACAACATTGCCACAATTAGAGGAGAGCATTGTCCTGCCCATCCAATTATGGATGATCCTGAAAATTATCATATCCACCCTTCTGATGCAGAAGATGGAAGAGCAGTCAGAGACACAGTCTGCTACCAGCATTTTTCATAGTTAACCAATGTGTTACTGATGATTCTTTGTCTTCCCATAAAAACAACAAATCACAATGGCTGTTTTATGAAGTATTCTTTATTTCCTTAAAGTACAAATGCAGTACTATTTAATATTTGTCATGTTGTTCATCATGTTGGTGAAACAATTAAAATCATCCACCTCACCCACCTTTAACTGATGTTGTAGCAGTTGTATTTCAATATCTGTTTTTGTCATTTAAAGCTTTATTGATTCCATTTCTAGACCCACTTTTTGAATCTTTTTCTCCAGGTACACTTTGTATAGCTATTTCACAGGCAGCTATAGGGAACAAAATGACATAGAATTTTACAGTGCCTGGCCTTCTAAATTTCACTATTAAGTCATGGGCTAATGCTAAACAGCTTACAGAGCCAAGTTGGGCTGTGGAAGTGGATGGCTCTTCCTCGTGATCCCCAGCATTGCTCTGTTTAAGAAATAATAGGTGCAAGTTTTATCATGGTACACCATCAGTTAGACTGTTATTTTTAAAGGTGTAAACCTCAGTATGCCTTTCAGTATCTTCCCTCGTGGCAGCTGACACTGTTTTTTCATCATCGTCCTGTAAGAAATAATTTAAAACATTGTTTCACTCTCTAAACCATTATGAACCATCTGTGGAGTTTTACGAGTACTTACAGCTGCATGGTCTGTTATATCAGACGCCACCAGACTGATTACACCATCTGTAACTGGAGTAAAACAAAAAAGATAAGTCTTAATATAATTCAAACAGTGCAGCTTCAATGTCAATTGAGTCACCTTCAAGTGTGATGTCTTTAGGATAATAATTTGAGATTGAGATAATTAAAATGAGAATCTAAAAAAGTAACAGCCATCAGTTAGGCCTACAAATATTTGTAGCGCTATCGAAAATCAGTGTGCTGAGTTGTGTCTATGATTATAAGTGGGATAGTGAGCTAACACTAACAATAGTATGACTGTACATTTAAATAGCTAACCTGTTATGTAGGTCTGTGTGTCCTGGGGGGGTCAGCAGACGAGCGTCCACCAGAGATGCACTCAGCCATAGGTCGCCCGCTGTTCTGGCTGAGGACCATTGTTTCAGCCTCTGTCAGTGGTGGCGGTGGGGGGGCCCCCTCCTGTTTTTCGGGCCTTCGCTTTTTTTCTATTGGCCATAATGAATTTGTCCATTAAGCAGACATTTGGAGACTTAGGCTACGCTACATGCATTAAAGGTCCATTATGTAATACTGACAGATAGTGTTTAAAATAGTTACTGCAGTACAAATTCAAAATACTGGAGAGAGTCGTCTCCCCCACCCCCTCCTGCCCAGACTCGAAGTTCACGTTGGTTGTGTAGGATTTTAATCTAAAATGTGACCGTTTTGACCGGTCTGGCCCTAAAAAGGCCAGACTTAATCTGACTCCAATTCTTTGGTCACTATTTGTGTTCGTTTACTGGTAGATCAGAGAAATAAAACTCAGGAATCAAATCAAGACCAAGATTCGTACAGTTAAAGTTAATAACAAGTTTAGTGAAAGATATTGCATAATACAAGTACATGTACATGGATCTGATACACAAAGGCAGAGTCTCTATCTCCTAACGAACTGACAGAGTTTCCCCTGGCATCAGGTGCTGCTAAGTTAAGATACTGTCTATTTATCCATTTCTGTCCCATCCCTGGTGGTGCTCTCATCAGTTTGGATCCAGTCCAGATCTTCTGGCTCCAGCCGGCTCCTAACTAATTTGTAACACTGTATAAAAACATGACCTTGACTTCCAATTCTCAGCTCAGAAGAAGCAAGCCGCTATTGTTGGATTTTGAACACCTGTGTTTTAATCTCCAGCAAACTTTAAGGAGTTTTCATGAGAGCCAGGTCATTTCCATACAGTGTCACAAATCCCGCGCTTGCATAGTGCTGACCATTGTTTGCCTCGTTCCCTCCCCTGATCAGAGAGGATCTTTCTCACCCTTCCTTTATAATGTCTAATCACTGTAAAACTAGATGGACTCTCATAACCCAGGGAAACAGAGGCACTGAGGTCAGCCCCATGAACTCTAAAACCTTTTCTTAACACTTTCACAAAATATATTCTAACAGTTGCCAGGCTGAGACCGCAGCATCCAACAATGTTAGTCAGTGGAGTAGCTAACGTTAGATGCTGGCTATATTGACAGTCATAAAAGCCCGTGCTCACGCGGAGCTCTGTACCTAACTGACAGTTTTTCAGCCTAGAATTACAGTAGGAACCGCTAAAAACCCAACAACCTCGCCATCCTCTCCACACGCCAAGATAGGAATGCTAAAAATAGCACTAACTTGCCGTCCTATTCCACCCGACTGAACACACTTCATTGGCTTAGAATTGCTAAACACACTGCAAACTCACGGTCCTCTCTTCCCGATTCACAGCCTCCCTCTCTTAGCTTAAAAAAACTCACCATTGTACATGTTGTAAACAGCTGTTTACTCCGGTAATGTTAGCAGTTAGCAGGGTTAGCATGGCGTCGTTAGCCAGGACCAGTCTGGATCACTTTACTGGCTATGTCTCAATTGTTTTTGCGAGTAACCAACTCGGGTACTCTAGCTATATAATTCAATGTGAGTACACAAATGTTTAAATTACATAAAATGCCCGTCCCTTGTAGCTGTGATAAATTAGCCCGAAGCTAATGCTTACCTGTTCAGGAGTAAATTAGCCAACTCAGCATCCTTTTGGGCTCTAAGCTGTCTCCATCTTTCAAATAGATCTCCAATATTTACCCGGGGTGTGTTACATCTCTGGTCACGCAACTGTTAGAAACACGCCTTTTTTTATGTCATGTAGAATCTATCTCCGTTGATCCCGTTCGCTTGTGTGCTGCTTTCATGGCTGTACTAACATTACAGCAACAGCGCGCTGGGTTTACGTTTTTACAGGTATATCTGGCAACCCGTCCTGGCTGTCAAACTTGGCCGTTGATAACAACACACAGGCCAAAACATAAACATAAATTCCGTCACGGAACGTACATTTCAAAAAGAAAAAATACTGACATTAGCATTGTTGTCAGAAAAGATAATATTTCAGCTTAACATGTTTCCTTAATATCTGATGAGGCATTGGTGTCATTTTTGGATTTATTACAGTAAATATATTACATATTGGTCCTTTAATTTTACTTTCAAAGACACTATTAAATATGGGCAGATTAGGATGGCTGAAAATTATATTTATGTTGCTTAGAATCCCACTTCTATAATGCTGAATAACATTACAATTGCTTGAAATTACAATCATACCTATTGATGTATATTTTTATATTTCATCTTGAGTTGCTGCCAAGTGCGTTTGGTGCCTGCTGGGTTTGAACTGAAAAAATATGAAGACGCGCATAGACACAAATGTTGAATAAGTGTAATACCAAAGAATTTCTAATAAGGGAAGAAGTTGCACTCTCTCGTTACTTCCTGCTTCTTAACTGGTTGCAGTTCCACCAGAGTTCCATATAGGGGGCGCTCACAGGCCAGTGCAGAATGAATGGGACTCTATGGAGCTATACCCCTCAAAATCCACTTTTCTCAGGATATAATTTTTGGTCTAGTAATTTGAATGTTGCATTCGAAAGGGGAGGCTAAGAAAATACACACTGCTGGGTGTTAGATTATTTTAAAGTGGCTTTTTTGTTCTAAAAAGCCTTTTGAAATGTCAGTGATGTCATACACATATACGGCCAGAGATACTGCTTCACAGAAAGCTCTGAGTCACTTCCTTTGTTCTCTCGAAGCATCTCTCCCTGTTAATACAACACAGCTAACAGGTTAGACTCTCCCTGTCAATACAACACAGCTAACAGGTTAGACTCTCCCTATCAATATAACGCAGCTAACAGGTTAGACTCTCCCTGTCAATATAACACAGCTGACAGGTTAGACTCTCCACGCCGAAATATTCACTCTGACATTCTGGTTCTGCTTTCGAAAGGACATAAGTACTCGTTCATTCAACTTTCGACCTATAGACTTCCGGCTTTGCAATGTAAGAGGACGGTCACGCTTTGGGACAGCTCCCGCATACTTCACAATTTAGGTGCACTATTTCGGCGTTTGCCCTATTTAAAAAAAACAAAACAAAAAAAACTTCATTTTGCAACGACTCAACTGGCTTACAATGTCGAGACAACAGCGACAGGGAAAGGATTCTGCTGCAACTCAAGCGGCATCAGCAGCTAAGATGGTGGACTCACTAACCGTTACCAGCCTGGTGCAGGAACTTGAAAAACACAAAGAAAGCTTGGCCGCAGAACTCAAAACGTTCCACTCGACATCATTAGAGGCCTCCCTTACACCTATACGGACGTCTCTCGAAAATATCAGCGCTGCTTTGGACTCTCACAACCGAAAGATAAAGACCATTGAAAATACACTCACCACCCATAGCGATGTGCTAACCGAGCTAACAACCAGACTTGACCAGCTGGAGAAAGCCAACGTGGCATTAGCATCCAAAACGGAGGATCTTGAGAATCGTTCCAGAAGACAAAATTTAAGAATTGTTGGCTTACCTGAAGGTCTGGAAGGACATTCACCGCTGGAGTTCGTTTCGGAGCTTCTCCAAACAGTTATTGGAAATAATGTTTTCCCCACGTCTCCAGAGCAGGACAGAGCGCACCGTACGCTAGCTCCAAAGCCTGACTTGGGTCAACGTCCGCGAACCATCATCGTTAGATTCCATCGCTATCAGGATAAGGAGCGTGTGCTCCGATGGGCAAGGTCACAGAAGAAAGACATAAAGTTCGACGGCAACAGAATCCTATTCTTCCCAGATATGAGCGCAAGCCTGGCCAAGCAACGAGCGACGTTCAAGGACATCAAGGCTAAACTCTATATCGCTGGAATCACATTCTCCCTACGCCACCCTGCTCGCCTGTGCATCACTGTCAACGGGGACAAACATATCTTCGACACCCCTGAAGCAGCAGAAGCATTCTACAATCAGATGAAAGGGACATTTCCAGCCAACACTGATGAAGAACAAGGCTAAATGATACCTGCCACATCTGAAAGGTTTGAGATAGGCTAACAGTAAATAGCCTGGGTTATAAGCAAGGGGTCATCCCTATGTTCCCCGGGTCCTATGTTCCCCTGTAGCAATACATACCGGGGAGCATAGGACCCTTTTTCTGGAAAAGGGTCCTATGTTCCCCGCAATCTTTCAATCTTTGTCTGCTAGGGTTAGGGTTAGCCATGGAATTTGGCAGTAATGGTGGAAAAAGTAACAGACCGAGGAACATAGGACCCTTTTTTTGAAAAAGGGTCCTATGTTCCCCAGTCTCATACAAAGAGGGGAACATAGGACCCGG
This sequence comes from Sander lucioperca, assembly GCF_008315115.2. Taxonomy (NCBI): domain Eukaryota; kingdom Metazoa; phylum Chordata; class Actinopteri; order Perciformes; family Percidae; genus Sander; species Sander lucioperca. The sequence goes on along the minus strand of NC_050192.1, from coordinate 27,833,892 downwards.
GGAACATAGACACGCTCCCATAAGCAATTACCTGCTGATTTTGGATAATTAATAGAACGCCTGAATCGCACTTTGGACTATGAAACTTGAAGGCGAGTTTTGTGTTGAGTGGAGTGAATTGGGTTAACGTAGAAAGAAGCATAACTTTGAAAATATAAAAAAAAATTTTTATTGTTAGTGCACTTGCATTGCAGGCTTTCAGTAATCGGAGCAGATCCCTTTTTGTGTTAGATTAAAGGATAGTTTGTATTGTATTGTTAGGCGGGGATTTGTGTAGTAGACCTGCAGCTCGCTTCCAAGGAAGGACTAGCATAGGCTTTGAAAAACACCAGCAGACTGTTCTAATGCTGCTGGGTTTATTCTTTTTCAGTTTTTCTTTATGGGGAGGGACGTGTAAAGGGTTATATTGGTCACACACTTTGAATACAAATGTCAGATGTATCTACTGTTATATGTGCAACCGGTTTCATATACTGTCTTTAGTTGTTAATTAGAGTTGAGCCGGATACTCGGATACAATTATTTTACTTCATAATTGCAACCGCATGTGTTGTTTTCATTGTTGCAAAACTTGTTCTGTATATAGTTTGTTATCGTGATCAAAACCATTGATCTGAAGCTCAATGCTGATGCTGTCATGTAAATAGTTTTCTAATCAGCAATAAATATATCAATTTCTGATCAACCCATATCAATTGCATGCTTAAAATAACATGAAGCCCTGCCCATTTCAAGACAACCCGACCCACTTCCGGGTTAAATCCTGTCCACTTCCGGGTTAGGCCCCGCCCAGTCTGAGTACAGATACAGATAATTCATATGGTTAACAGATACAGATAATGCTGTACTCGCTCATCCCTATTGTTTATCCTATCTTTTCAGTCATTGCATACAATTCACACTACATGAGTGAATTAAATACTCATGGTAGGATAGATAAGCTACAGGTCAAATTAATTTCATGGAATGTGAGAGGACTAAATGGTCCTGTTAAGAGGGCAAAAGTTTTTCAACACCTTAAACTACATAGGGCGGACATTGTCTTCCTCCAGGAGACCCATCTCAAGATAAATGATCATACAAGGCTTAGGCATCCATGGGTAGGACAAGTATTTCATTCATTATCTGATTCAAAAGCCAGAGGGGCTGCCATTTTAATCTCTAAAAAAAATCAGTTTATATCAGAGAGCATAGTACCTGATCGTAATGGGCGCTTCATCATTGTTTCAAGCAGACTATTCCACTTACCTGTTACATTAGTCTGTGTGTACGGTACGCCCCTAACTCTTATCCACTATCCCAAATATGGATACCCATCATTTGATCTTCGGAGGGGACCTGAATTGTGTAATGAACACTCAGCTTGATCGCTCAAGTACCAGAGTGACCAATCTATCAAAAATGGCAACAACACTGCAGTCATTCATGGAGGATTATGGAATCTGTGACCCCTGGAGATTCTTTCATAATGACACCAGGGCCTACTCATTCTACTCACATGTACATCATGCCTTCTCAAGGATAGATTATTTTTGTATAAATATATAAATATAAGACGTATATTAAATATTATCTCTGCCTCATCCAATGCAATAAAGCCTGAAATAGTGCTCTCATTAGATGCAGAAAAGGCTTTTGACAGGGTAGAGTGGGAGTACTTGTTTGGGGTGCTGGAAAAATTGGGGTTTGGGAAACAATTCATAGCATGGATACGCCTCCTTTATTCATCACCACTTGCCCGGGTTAACACAAACAGGCAGTACTCAACATGCTTTCCTCTGTCTCGTGGAACCCGCCAAGGGTGTCCACTGTCACCTCTGCTGTTCGCCCTTTCTATTGAACCGTTAGCCATTCTACTGAGAACATCAACACATCTGCAGAGTATCAGACGGGGAAATATTGAGCATCGTGTCTCCTTATATGCAGATGATCTACTAATTTATATAACGGATCCTGTCACCTATGCTAATAGAATCATACAGCTACTAGAGGAATTTGGTACATTTTCAGGCTACAAGTCAATAAGTCAATCTCCAAAAAACAGTGTGTTTCCCTATAAACTCTGAAGCCAAAACACTCACACAGGGACAAATTCCTTTCAATCTTTCACCAGACAGCGTTCAATATCTAGGGATTAACATTACCAATCAATTTCAGGCGTTACATAAAAATAACATTGGCAAACTAATGACTAAAGTGAAAGCCAACCTACAGAAATGGTCCAGGTTGCCAATGTCATTAGCAGGCAGAGTACAAATTATAAAAATGAATGTATTACCCAGATTTTTGTTTCTTTTTCAATGTCTACCTCTCTTCCTGACAAAATAATTTTTCAAGAAGCTTGACCAAATTATCCTCCCATTCTTGTGGGCAGGCAAAGTTGCCAGGATTAACAGAAACACCCTGCAGGCAGCAAAACAAGAGGGTGGCCTGGGCCTACCTAATTTCATGTTCTACTACTGGGCAGCAAATATACAAAAAATTCTCAGCTGGCGGTATGAGAGTGAGCTAGACTGGTGTAAAATGGAGTCCCTTTCCTGCCGCACCTCCTCACTTGTAGCTCTGACATGCTCCCCTCTACCACTCTCAGCCACAAGTTATACCTCAAACTCTGTAATCCTGTCAACCTTGAAAATATGGTCACAGTTCCGCAAACACTTCAAACTAAACAATTTAATCCTCCTTGGTCCATTATGCCATAATCATAATTTCTTACCTTCCATACTAGACTCTGCATTTACACTTTGGAAAAAGAAAGGTATCACATCATTCCGAGATCTGTTTTTAAATGGGACATTTGTTGAGTTTGTCCCATGATCACGACTTACCTCAAAGCAACTTCTTCCGTTATCTTCAGGTACGCAGTTTTGTTAAAGACCATTGCAGCACATTCCCGTCTCTGCCTACAGACTTACCAAATATTCTTGACAGACCTGAAAGCCTGACAAGGAAGTTGTCTAAATTATACACATATATCCTTCAATCCAGCCCCTCCCCGCTGATCAAAGTTAAACAGGAGTGGGAAAACGAGCTAGGAGTCCAATTCCAAGACTCTTGGTGGGACAGGGCCAAATTACAAGTGAATTACTCTTCATCCTGCGCCCGTCTTAACTTAATACAATACAAAGTACTACACAGAATGCATTTCAGCAAAGCCAAACTGGCGAAGTTTTTCCCTGGCACCAGCGAGGCCTGTAATAGATTACATACTACAGTTTTGCATATATATATATATATATATATGTATTTTTATTTTGGGTTATTAGTGCTGTTGTTGCTCTCTTCTTTCTTCTCTTTTGTTCTCTCTTCTCTACCTTTTTCTACATCTATGTTTGTTTATAAAGAAAAAAAAATTGTTGATGGTCACACATGTAAACGGACAAGATTTATGTCATTTGATGTGATGTGTTCCAATAAATAAATTTATAAAACTTTCGACCTATAATCCATGTTGAACTTGCAAAAACTACAGTCTGAGATTTCTCAACGACAATCAGGCGAAAGAGACAAATTTAGCCGTCTAGCTCCATAGAGTCCCATTTATTTAGCACTGGACTGTGATCACCCCCAGTGGAACTGCAACCAAATTCGGTACAATGGGGCTGAATAGGGAGTGGAACGGCTTTCCGTAGACGGGCTTTGGTAATACTCCAGATAGAAGTTAATTTCTGCTTTAAATTAATACTCACGCATTGACTCGGTCAGCAATGTTTTGCCATGCCCGCTCTCATTCTTTTGCTGCAGCGACAGTGTTACTTTTTTTGGTGAATATATGCTCATATTCCTCATAAGCATTCAATAAAATCTCTAACTCCACAGAGGTGAAGTATGAAGTATGTTTTTTCAGTCCTGTTGCCATGATGAATCATGTTATCAGCATTCCATTGATGAGGGCTTTTTATATGCTCCTGCACACACTTAACCCAGGTTTAACTTGACTCGGAGTTCATTGACCTAATTCGTATCACCTGTTCTGAAACCAGAAACTCAGAGTTTCCCATCTCAGGGTAAATCAACTCAGAGATCAGGGTAGACTCAGAGTTTGTTAAACCTCCTTGAAACGGGCCCCTGTTCCCCCTCAATCGATAATTTCAACATTCCCTGTTTACCATCCACTTCAATTGTCCCCAATGGCCTCACAACAAGCACACTGTCTGTCTCCTGTAGGGAAGAAATGAACCTTTGTTAAGACAGGGAAGACCACCAGCATCTTTTAAAACACCTCTTCGTGCACATTTATCATGTAAGGACGGGGCAATCACAATGCCTGAGATTAAATCTGAGATTTTTACATCACTTTTATTGGAACAAGGTAAAAATCTTAAAACATTTTAAGAATATGAGAATATATATATATAAAAAACTGATTATGCTTTTCCTGTCAACATACTGATATCTACAAATGTGTCTACATTAAGTTATTATTAAAATTATAAGTTTTAATTAAAATAATAATAATAATAATAATTGAATGGCTCTTTACTGATTATTGTGGTAATTATTTAAGTTGGTTGAATATTAATAATTATTTTAGTTTTGTAAATGATTATAAATTATTTTGTTTTGGATTTTAAGGTGTATACGCCTACATGTGTGTGTTTTTCATCTTTAGATTAACAATCAAATAATGTATGAAATCATAAAAAACCTACCTTGATTGGAAACGGTGTCCCTTCAGGTGTATCAGCCTGGCCTCGTCCCCTATAGCAAAAGAGAACAGGGCTGCCTCCCTCCACAGACGGATGGCCACCTGTGCGTTGTCCTTTAAAAAAAACTATATATATATATATATATATATTTCTTTTTTCTTTTGTTTTTTTTGCTCCCATTTCCATTAATATTTCCTCAAAATAAAAGCGGACGAAGCAAAAGTGGCATTTACAGCCTGAACAAGCTACATATTCAACACAACATATCAACAAATGCACTGTGATCAGAGTACATTCACAGAAATAGATTGACTCAGCGGTCACAATCATAGATTAATAAACCAAACGCGCGCCAGTAGTGCTTATCGATCACATTAACGGTAAACAATGGCAACATTAGCCTTTACACATTAATAAACATACTGTGTTCTATCTCTGCCCAGAACACTAAGCCTTACTGTATGTAGTCTGTATCAGTCCGTAAGTTTCCACGAAAAATCCGGCTGCTTGTCAATGGGCGCGGACAAGCTGCGTGCTCCTCAGGGCAGCGGGGCACAAGCTAGGTCGACTTGATGAGAGGATAAGAAAAGTGGTGTCCACTGTTATCCGATTTTCTGGTGGAGAAATGTTTTCTCTTCTGCAGTTTTGGAAGCACGAAGTGCATGTTTTACAGGATCCAGTAGTCTTCTTCAGCTGCGGGGAAAGACATTAGTTTCTGTGTGTCAGAGGGTTTTATAGTTTAAGGCCCCATGCTGTGTTTATGGTCCCGCTGAACCAATGGGAAAAGTCAAAGCTCTTGAAGGTGTGAAGACTACAAACCTGTAGTTCTCTGACTTCCGGCCAGTTGTGAGGCTCTTTCCCTCTTGACTCGGACTTTCGCATAGGGGTGTGAACTCTCCAGGCTGGAGCTCTTGCAAGTAGGCCTGTCTTTTGTCTCAGGCTCTTTGTCTCTGAGCACATGCTGGCCACGTGTTCCTTTGTTTAAGATCAGTTTAATCCTTACTTTCCTCGGTCTTCATCTTCAACTTCATCCCTGAACTGCCCAGAATGAACTTCTCCACGGACAGAGACTACATTCACTGGTCACGTTCCACAGCAACACACATGCTGAATCACTGGTTGGAGGTTTTAAAATAGCTGTCCCCACGAATGCAGTTCCACAGACGGGGGGTAAGAATGTTGTGAATCCGTGTAAATACTTCACATTAACTGCAGCACAATTATCTTTTTTGAACAGGGGTCTGAATTTTATTCCAACTGTGTGTAGCCAAAATAAGAGTGTAAGTGTGTTAGGGACCAAATTAGATTTGATATCCAGCAATACCACAGAAGGCTGAAATTAGCGGTCTATTCTGAACACAAACCAGACTCAGACTGTCTACCTTTTACCACCAAATCAAACTGGGCACCCTCTGATGCTCAACTGCCTCCCAAAGTCACAGCTAGGGATGAGCGAGTACAGCATTATCTGTATCTGTATCTGTTAACCATATGAATTATCTGTATCTGTATCTGTACTCGGACTGGGCGGGGCCTAACCTGGAAGTGGACAGGATTTAACCCGGAAGTGGGTCGGGTTGTCTTGAAATGGGCGGGGCTTTAACCGGTACGTTATTTTAAGCATGCAATTGATCTGGGTTGATCAGAAATTGTTATATTTATTGCTGATTAGAAAACTATTTACATGACAGCATCAGCATTGAGCTTCAGATCAATGGTTTTGATCACGATAATAATCTATATACAGAACAAGTTTTGCAACAATGAAAACAACACATGCGGTTGCAATTATGAAGTAAAATGTAATGAACAACAGTTTTCATAGACACAACAGTCAGCTACCCAATGAGGATTTTTATTCAATCCGAGCACAGATATTGACTCGTATTACTCGTATAATACTCGTACTCGGCAAAAGTGCTTTATCTGTACCGGATACTCGTTTCAGCCGAGTATCCGGCTCAACTCTAGTCACAGCAGCGATGAAGGCTGATACTTAGCATTTTCACAACTATTTCAGAATTGGCTTGTCAAAACAAAATTTGAATAATTTTGAGTCTGACTCATTTCACTAAGTGATAACAAACATATTATCATTAAACCGGCAGACAAAGGGAGCACAGTGGTCATCATGGACGTTTAACAGTATGTTTGGGAAGGTTACAGAAAATTAAAGGATAAAACTTATTATACCAAACTTAATAAACTATTTATAAGGATACTATACCTATTGTGGACAAGATTATTCAATCATTATATGATAAAAAAATGTATTAATAATAAACAACAATTAAAGCTGCAAGCAGTGTTGGACGGGCCCTCGTGCCTCTGCGCCACCGCGAATCGTCACCAATGAAAAGGGAACTCTCTGCTGAGTTCAATGATACCTCACAAAAGACTCTACAACATAGTTCATTAGCTGTGACAGGGGGCGTGGCCAAAGCATAGGGGTCGGGGCAAACCTTTGCCAATAAAAAAGGAAGACTCTGCTGAGTTCATTGATACCTCACATAAGACTCTATCTTAAACGGGTCACCAGTTTTGAAAGGGGCGTGGCTTAAGCATATGGGGCGGGGCAAACCGTCACCAATTAAAAAGGAACTCTTTGCTGAGTTCAATGACACCTCACACAAGTATCTACTTTAAACGGTTCAAATGTTATGAAAGGGGGCGTGGCCTGAGGAAGGTGGCATGGTTAAAGTATAGCGGACGGCTCAGTATCACATGTTCCGTTTGATGAAAAGTTTTTCTTTTAATAACTTTTCATCTTTAAAAAGTCGTCTCATGATGGTACAGACCAAATTTGAAGTCCATCGGATGAAATCTCTAGGAGGAGTTCGTTAAAGTACGACGTGGAAATGGCCAAAATCGCACTAATTTCGAACTTTCAATTCATAATGGCGGACTTCCTGTTGGGTTTAGGGTATGGCTCCAATGACGTTATTTGTACGTCTTGACATGATACATATGTGTACCAAGTTTCGTGAGTCTATGTTAAACGTACTGCAGGGGCTCAATTTTTGTACATTTGTAGGGGGCGCTAGCGAGCCATTTTTGTGCGCCTATTCCCAAAACACTTAAAATACGTACATTTTCACCAGACTTGATGCGACCGCCAATTTTGGTGAGTTTTTGAGTATGTTAAGCTCCTCAAAAAGGTAATTAATTTGCCGGTAAAAGAATAATAATAATTCCTTCAGTACCAATAGGGCCTTCGCTGCTGTCGGCGCTCGGGCCCTAAATATATCTACAAGGTGACATTGAGCTGAGACCGAGACTTTTTTATATGCTTCCAAAAATTCATAAAGCTAGCTCGGCCTGGAGCAAACCATATGAGATCCCACCTGTACAGTGTTCATTTTAGGACATCTTCAGGTGTCAGACTCAAACGAAACGGCCTTAGTGTCAGAAAAACCTCTGTTTTTAGGTTTTTCTGACGGTGATGCCTTTTCGTTTGAGTGAGATCAGAGGATGTCCTAAAATGAACACCGTACACCTGGCAGACCCATTGTGTCAGATTGTAGCAGTGAAACTTATCATACAGCAGAATTTATTGACTATTATTTAAATCCCCTCTCGACAGTACATGCCAGTTACATTAAGGACAAGTATGATTTTGTAGATAAAATTAAGAAGTCATTCTTCTTAATGCATTCCTTTTTAATATGGACATTGAGAGCCTCTACACCAACATTGATATTAAAGAAGGTTTACAAAACATAAAAAATATATTTCTAAAATACCCAGATATTAAAAGACCGGATAAGGAACTTGTACAATTACTGGAAATGAATATTACTAGGAACGATTTTGATTTGATGGTCAATTCGATCTATAAATTAAAGGAACGGCTATGGGAAAGAAATTTGCTCGGAGTAGGTTCTGCTCAACAGTTTGGAGAGGGCTGAATTTGGTCAGAAGAAACCATGTGTAAGTTTCGATTTACAACATTTATAATTCATTCTGAACATTTGGATGCCATGGTCCTCAGAAGTCTCAGAAGGACGGTTAACCTTAGATGTGAGATAATGGGTGTTTCTCAATCTCAAGAATGCAAAGAATGGACTTGTGTTCTTCGGGAGAACGTTCTTGCTGGTTGTTCTTGGAAGAATTAACCCAACAAGTTCACAAGCACAGAAAATGCTGTTAACAGTGTGAGACGATGCCTTCTTCCTGTTATTGCTCAACACCCCCAGCACAGAGGCTACCTGCAGGGCTCCAAAATACCAGCTAGAAATAAAAACCACAACAATATAACCACTTTGTACTAAAACAATCTCCGGACAAGAAAACCTCCTAATGCTACAACTATTGCAATAATATTGAAAAACAAAACTTTTTGAGCTTTAATTTTATTGTTTATGGTTTAGCTCAAACACCCCTTACTTATTCAAAAGAGTGGAACGTGATCCCTACTATTATTAGTGTATTAGTTTAAGTCAGTTTAAATTAAAAAAAGAAGTCCTAGGTGTCCATTAGTGTTATGTGGAATTATCATTTCTATATTATTGTAGTGAACTGTATATGATGTTTCACAGGGACACAAGAACACAAGTCAATAGAAGAACACAGATTGAGAAACGCCCAATGTCTTTAGTCTGTTCAAAGTCCGTTCAGTCTTCTAATGTGCCACTACCTCTGTAGCTGAGCCAAGGATGTGGCCAGCTGAGAGTGGTTGCTATGGTGCAGAGTTGATTAGTGGATGGGTTGCAGGTGTGCAGCTGGGAGCAGGTGAATCAGCTTGGCACCAATCAGGAGCCGGGAGAGTGAGGGAGGCTCCGTATGGTGTATCTCACTTTTTGTAAGTGAGGGCTCTTCTCCTGACTTCAATAAAATGGCATCTGTGAGAATAAACCTTATAATATTCACTCTGAATAATGAAGTTCCACAGGAGAATATGGTCTGGCATTATCACATCAATGACAAATGCTCTTTCACTGATTCACTAATTTCAAACCTATCTTGTGTCTGGGATCTGCAGAGATGCATTAAGTTGACATGTTTTGTCCGGTCAGGGTAGGTCCGTGTACTTTTGTGTTCATTCATTATTCTATTTTTGGAAGTGAAATGGAAAACCAAAAACAAGTGGTATTTGATTTTTCAAAAATCTGTAGTCACTAACTGAATGAAAAGTAGATTTTTCTTTTTTAATATAATTTAGGATTTCAAAAATAAATATTGACCCCTTTCTCGTTTCTATGTATCAAATGAATATTTAATATATTTAAATAGTTAATTAGTTAAAGGCGATAGTCAGTAGCCTAATAGTGACACTGATTTGCCATGGGGTGTTTCCGTTTTCTTGTGTAGGCCTATTTGTCAGAGTATCAGTGCTCTTTGCTACTGCAGTCCTTATTAGATGACCTATGTAGGACATAACATAGGCCCTAAGTGTCACTTAAGAACAGAAATACCTTGCCTTTTCAATATTAAAGGCAAAATCTCAGATTTGTCCCCCCCCGGTTAACAAAATAGCCTTGCTAACATCAGAGCAGATTATTTCAACACATGAATCATATTCATATATAATGTTAGGTCTGCCCAACATCCATGACCCCCCTGGAGTGGCTTTACAACCCCACAGGGGGCCTGCCCCCCAGTTTGAGAACCACTGCACATGCACAACCAAATGTTTTAGCCATGTGGTGCCATGTCAAATGAAAGTGGGACAGACAGTGGGTGGCAGATATGAAATTGTCAGATAATTAATCTTGTCAAAATTGTTTAATTTCACATTACAGGGTCTGCGGAACTTTAACCCAGTGCCCTACCATGCTGCCTACATGGGTCATAAACTCCATTTAGATCAAAATGAAAAATGTTTGGGGTGATGTGGTGTCTTAAATAGTAATGCTGTGATGCTGTATGAAGAGGAATCCGCCGACACTGTTCTTGATTATAAAAAGGTTTATTACAAGCAAAGATTCAGCATCAATTTTACAAACTCCTGCAGAGAGCTTGGAGAACGACCAACCCAAACCTCAAAATTTGTCTCTCTGCCTTTTCTTTGTGTGAACAACGTATATAACCTATGCATTGTATCAACATAGGACATGATATGTGTGAGTATATCATTGGACGGATAACTAACCAATCAATGCCTGTTATCTGGCACAACTCCAAAAAAGGTCTCTTCTGTCTTGGGGGGACCCCTACTCATGTTAACAATTTCCAGATGTTCTCAGTAAATGTAGAGTAAAGTTCATAGGACTCCCTTATAACAAACCTTTAAGCAAAGTTTATAGAAAGTTATAAAATGGTCATATACTACATTTCCCCCCTTCGAGACTTAATAAAGTCTCGAAAAACAAGAAGAGTAGGAATAACATTTCTCATTATAACATGTTCCTTATAATATAACTTTCGGAGTGTAAACAAACTTGTAGAGTGTAACAAAATTTAATTTATGGAGTGCGAGAGCGAAAAACCCATCTGGCAGCTGTCTTTTCAAGTAACCATCAATCAATCAAGATAGGAAAACTCTCTCACGGTCCCTCTGCCTAGGCGACCACCTTAGTACTCCAGATCAATTAGAAAATATATCTTTATCAATTTATGTAGAATTATGGTTTAAGCAAATACATGTGAAAACCTCAGAAAATGAAATAAAATCAAAACAATGTCCAAATTCAGGCAGGTCGACCCTTCGGATCTGAAAAAGGACTTCTATTTCCTAGACCCCATTTCCCTAAGCGTCAACAAAAAAAGAAAAACATCTGAGGTCTCCATATATTCACTTCATGACAGAAAACATCATTCTTCAAACAATCAATGCAAGAATATTATACAAAGTATGTATTAGTCTGCAAACATGTATATATATATATATCAGACAAACACAGGAATGTAGTCCACTACATTGCAGCTTCTCAGTAATGTTGAAGTTGTGAAATCTGAACAGATCCACACCGTCCTGGTTCAGAAGTCTCCTAGTTCCTTCATATTGTCCATATTTGTATCTGAATCTCCCTCTGCACATTACCCCATATGCTCTGGAAGAAAAGAAAACACTGACCAGTATCGTTTGCAAAACAACACATGAAAATTAAAAACATCAAATAAGAATAAAAATTAATATCAAAAATAATATATAATAATATGAATCACATTCCATTTCCCCCCTTCGACTAATAAGAAAACACTAAATATCACTACAATATTCAAAGAAATGTGAAAAAACATACAGTAAACCAAACCCTCATTTATAAACAAAATTTAGCCAATCATTTTGTAGCATGTAATTACTTGCTTTTTACAAAGTACCACACAAAAGTCTCTCTTCACTGTTTGGTTACCAGATAGTGGGTGTAATAAATCTCCTCATGTCCAACTCTGTCAACCTCATCTATGTGACATTCCTGTTTAAATTAGACAAAGGCTGAAAGGTAACATGACACAGCAATATACTAGCATAAAGCAATGCAGCCACTTTGCCACATTGTAAAATTATAACCATGCATGTGTTAGTCAATACTGAATTCTCAATTGTCCAATGCAAGCATTCATCGAAATTAAGACTGATACTTAAACTAACATCTCAACCCATCAGTGTAGCCATCTTAAACTATGAAAATTATCCTAAACTCTTCACATTTAACATCTTTACATTTTCATCCTGAACACAAGACAAACCATGTCTAGTTGCTAATGTAATGTGCAGAACAATCGTTCCTCTCCATTAAATTGTCCTGTAATTATTTTCTTCTAACCCTACATACTTCAATAACACCACTGCACTTATGCAGACTAGTGAAATTCAAATCAGATTCTAAACCTCTATATAAATGACAAAAGATGCTAATCCATCATTGGGCTATAATAACTGATTTCCATTCGCAAATCTTAGAGAGAAATCATGCACAAATGACTGGTACACTATAAACAACAAGTTAACCAATGCAAACAACTTTTAATTTGACTAAAATATATGTGATTGGGAGTTGTCTTATCTTTTCTCACATTATCACTGCTAATGTTTTTATGCATTCTCTATGCATCCCTATTTTACTTATAGTTACACAATTGTTCTAAGCTTACTTTTAACCAAATTCTGAGAACAGCACTCTCAATCTGCTGTTTGTAACAACTTTACATCAATCCAATTCAAATTCATACATGAGATCACTTCCCAATAAATTATCTGGGCAACACTCAAATAATAGAAACATCTTCAAAAGTTGCCTATGTCATTAGACCACAAAAATAAAACAGTGAAAAAAAAAACATAAAAAAACATTTCCTGACACACTAACCAAAGTAACATATTTGTCACTAGGCTTGATAGAAGCTGTCACAGGAAAGTCATTACAAATTTAACAGAATAGATTTCACCAGATACTGACAAAATGTAAGGTTTTCATACCAAGTTGCTTAATTTAGATGTCTTAACCCTTCACCTAGGTGTGTTCACATAGGAGTAACTCTATTTTAAAAGTAAAAATAATTACTTCTTTAGAGTATGTGTATTTTCAAATTGTGTGTTTGTTGGTGCATTACCTCCTTTTTATGTGTTGATGTATCAATGCGTCGATGCGTCGATGCGTCAGAGCAAATCTGATCTCTCTCTCACTCCTCCCTCTTTCTCTGGTCAGTCTGCTGATGTCAACGCTCATCTGTGCAGATCTGTACCAACTTGTGACTGTCCTTGTCCTCAATTGTTGGATCTCTTTCCTGCCCTGATGACACCAGCTGACACCCCCCTTTCAGATCTTCTGGGCATCTCTAGAATCCTGGTTCCAGACTCCTATAAGGGTTCATCGGTCCTCCTCTGTAATTTCCTCTGGAGTTTCTTCCTGGTCTAATACACTCACGGGCAAAGTGTCCATCCTGTCCACAATTAAAACACGCTTGTGGTGGTTGCATAGAGTATGAATCAAATCTTCTTCCTCTTCCTCTGCCTAAGCTTCCTCGTCCTCTTCCTCTCCAGTTCTGTATCTGTCCAAAAACTGGCTGTGGGTATAAAACAACTGGAACCACGAATGGTGGTTGGAGCAACTGCGGTTGGACGTGGCTCGGCTGAAGTTGTGGTGGTGACTGTTGTTTTGGTGGGCATTGATTTTGCATAACCAAAGCCTGCTTCTTCTTCTTCCTCTTATTCTCCACCAGCTGCATTTGATTGAGTGTTCTGGGAGTTTCTTGGTCTTGTTCTTTCTGCTCATTTCTATATAGCTTCACTTGATGGGCTATTTGATTTGTATAAACACCTATTGTCATACTTCCAAGTCCCACTACTTCTGCTAACTTACTCCTTACTGGTAGGGGCAGCCCCTCCTGCAGTTTGGTTCGCAAAATTGACTTTTCCAGTTGACTCACCTCTGGATCATTTCCTGTAATATTTCTCCACACTTGGTGGGCTCTCGACACATACGCTCTTGGATTTTCTTCTTGTCCCAATGGCTCAATCAAAATGTTGTCTGGATTCACATTTGTTGGGTACTCATCTCTCAGTACTCTCCACAGACGACCTCTACTTGCGGCAAACAACTCAGGATCATATACAGAAGTCCCCACATATCGATTAAGTCCTGCTCTCTGGAAGATTTCTCCCATAGCTGGAATCCCAACAAGATTAGCCAAAAGTCTCTTGATATCTCCTATGGCAAACTGTCTTCCCGTCGTAATTTCTTCCAACTTTGCAATCCAAGGATGTGCTCCGTCTTGAAGAGTAGGCAACTTATCAAGAATATCTGACATATCAGTGTTCTGCAAGGGCTTATACTCCAAATCTTGAATGATCACTGGAAGCCTCTTTTTCCCTGTGCCCCTTTGTCTTGGGCGCAATGTATACTTCTTCTCCACTTTCTGGGATCCTTTTTTCAGCACTTTGTCCCTCTGTATCTTCAGCTTCTCAAAGTGCTCTTCCAATTGCTCCATGTCTCTTTCAATCTCTTCTATGCTAATCGCTGCAGGATGAAATCCTGTAGCTCCTCTGCTCTTCAAATCTTCATCGCTGTCTCCATCTTCACTTTCATAACACTCTTCTGAATCACTCTGATCATCATCATCATCATCATCATCGTCCTTTGTCTTGCTAAACCTCAGTCTGCCCTTAGTTTCCAGATGTTTCATTTTCTTCTTACTTTTGGAGCTTGGATTCATCTTTATGGTTGTTTCAGCTTGTCCTCTCTCAATTATTGTTCATCTGTGAATGTTTCACCAAAGTACTTTGTAGGCATGTGTGACGTTACTTCTTTAATGTCAGTCTCTGGTCACGCCCTGAGAGCCATCTGGGTGTCCACTTCAGTCACTTAACCATGGACAGTTGTAAATCTGTCGCCCCTCCTTCTCTGCTGCTCCAGCTCCAGATGCAGTTTCTGGTGCAAGTGGGTGGGGGATGGGACCAAACAAATCAGCTTGTAGAGGAGTGAGACAGGTCTGCTCTGACATCCATCGAGGCACACTGAATAAACACAAAACACAACACCTCCAAGAAGCATTACTTATACATTTAATCATACTCATTTTAGTTTTCTTGCTTCTAACCTATGATCATTGATTCAAAATGTTGCTACAAAAATATTACCTAAGTAAGAAAAGTATCAATATGTAACAATATGTACTCCAAGTATCAAAAGTAACAACACAGAAACATATGTTTGTTCTACACAAATCCTAATTCATTTTTTATTTATGTCAAATTACAATAATATCAAAAAGCAATTTGTCTTGAAAATTACCATTAGTCATTCCTGAAAATGACATAATTTATCTCTTTTTCCCTAAGTTTTTTGGTGCTTGTGGTATAGCAGTTTTTACTATTCTCATCTAAACGTTTACCCTCCTGTAGATTGTAACCCCAATGCTACAGTTGTCTCTGTAACAACAATATTAGTATGAACTCCAGTATCCTAATTCAAAAGTACATTTATCTCTTTCTTTGTCTTTCTGTCACTTTCACAACACTCTCTTTCTGTCTTTAACCACCTTAGTACCTTATTGTACCCTTAACTTTCTCTTAAAGTCATGCCTTTTTTCCATTATCCCATAAAACTTTCTTTTCCCTTTCTACAGCATACACTTCTCTCAGCTTTCCTGACCATCTTTTGTAACAATTGTTACCCATTATTAACTCAGTCTGTTTGATTAGGATTGAATTACTCGCTGTTTCTTCACAGGAATCAGATTCATTCATTCTGTTTTCCACCTTCACAAATGTCACTCATTTCCTTGGTGCAATGACATAACCACATGTAACAGTGGAGAACTTTAGCAAAATCAAAAACCTTATAGTATTATCAAATTTTGAATTGTTTTATTCAAAGTAAAATCATTTTAGATGCCTCGCCACTCAAAACAAGTGGTCCAACATTTTAAAATGGCAGAGGTGACAATCCTGAAGCCCATCAATCAGTCCTCTCATCTCTTACTTTCAATAGAGGTATAGAGGCTGGACTTTTCTTAATCCAGGGTGATCAATCACTGATATGAGTTCCAGCAAATCACCTATGCCAACTATTAATCTGTCTTTTTCCTTTTTCTTTCAGGCCTGAGCCTTATTTATCCTACTTTTATTCTCAAATCTTTCTCCCAATTTTTCTTTTCATGCTACAGAAGCAAGCATAGTTAAGGCTTCCTAATTAGAAGGACGTTTTAAATTCTAATGCCATTTCTCTATGTGTTTATGACATTTTTCTCTCTCTTTTTTATCTATCAACATAACTCTCATTTATAAATTTGATGGATCCCTATCAAATAGTTAAATAGTCAAGCAACAGCCACTTTAATATTTTACTGAGCTGCACTCAACCCCCCTTCTCCTTTAGCCGCTCCGTCTCTGCCCTTTAGTGCAGGCAAGGAGTGGCCTAAACTTTCTGTGAAAACTTGAATTCCTAGCATTCTTGGGCATGCGCAGATCAGTCAGCAGTGTGATTTCACAGTGAAAGGAACTCCACAGCACCTAGGCTCACACTCAACCAAGAAGAATAACTAAAGAATCACTCAGCTTACTTTAACATAGAATTTCTTAATCTTACTAGTTTCAAAGCAGCAGATAACGCAAATAGCAATATGCTATCACAAAGCAGTTTAAACGATCTCAAAGAAATCAGAGAGAACTTAATGATTCTTACAAATTCTCTCAACAGACAGACCTATTGTCTCTCCATTTTTCCCTTCAACAGACCACATTAAAACAACAATGACACAGGACAAAACAAACCACAAATACTACTTTTGAAGCTTCTTATTTTTACTATAGGTTAGCCTAATCTATTTTCACATCCTCCAAAGGGGCTCATAAGTTTTAGCGATTTTTGAAAACGTTCTCCTTCGAAGAAGACTCATAAGATTATTAAACAAAAGTCCTCCCAAAGAAGGCTCATACATTTTAACACTTTGAAAACGTTCTCTTCAAAAAGAGACTCATATTTTTAGCCATAATGAAGAGAATATCTTAACCTTACAGATAACTAAGACTCCTGTTCTCAACCAAAACATATATGTATATATCTATCTATCTATCTAATATAGGATCCTTATAACGCATGCACAACCTATCACACACAGCAGAAACACCACTGTTCACACACACCGCTGTTCACACACACTCTCTCATACACACAAAAGTCGACATCATTCATGCATGTAATTCCTAAAAAGAGTCTGCTTTCCGCTGTCTTGTTTTTTTTTTTTTTTTTTTTTTTTTTTTATTTTGCTACCTAGATATAGAAGTCCAATGGGAAGTCTGCTTCGGACATTATTCGTCAACAATGAATCGATTGGGAAACCTACCATTGAACTGTTAGTCTACACCTCAGTTCTCAGAACTGGCTCAAACTTTTCATCTAATAAAAGTTCAAGACTACGGCCCATCCTGTGATCGCCTTTTTTCAAAGGGCTTTTTATCAGATTAACGGCGTTATCCTTTATTCTTTGTTCCTGTTATTTTCTCTTTATTCTTTATTTTTCCTGTTATTTTCTGTATTCCTTTTATTTTCTCTTTCCTTTTATCTTCTCCTTATTACTTCTTGTTTTTATTTTCTCTTGTTTCCTTTTTCTTTCTGTTGTTTAAGCCAAATTGCCCTGGCCAGGGTTAAACTGTTTTCTTTAATCCAATTTGCCTATTCCTTAAAACCTTTTCACATTGTCTATGTGAATATTCCTTAATCCCTTACTTTTTTCTCCCTTTTCTCTATTTCTTCACTTAAATTTCCTTTTCCTCTGTTTCTCTAACTTCCTTAAGCCTTTGCTTCATTTGTCTCATATTCCTTTTTCTCTATTTCTCTAGCTTCCTTAAAGCATTTGCTTTGTTTTCTTCTTATTTCTCAAATGTTAACTCACACTTCCCCCTGTCTGCGTTGATTTTAACGCAAATAAATTTATAACAGAACCCCCATCATAGAGCAATCACTACACAAAACACACACAGGTTCGACACGGTGCAATCCCTCAACGCACACACAGAGCCACACATGAACTGACCAGCGCCCAAATCTGTGAGAAAGCTCACCTCATAGTCGACCAATGAAGCGGGAGTCAGTACCTGGGTGCCCATGATGAAACGATGACCTGGGAGATGCAACCGATCCCATCCTCGTCGCCAAAATTGTGGTGTCTTAAATAGTAATGCTGTGATGCTGTATGAAGAGGAATCCGCCGACACTGTTCTTGATTATAAAAAGGTTTATTACAAGCAAAGATTCAGCATCAATTTTACAAACTCCTGCAGAGAGCTTGGAGAACGACCAACCCAAACCTCAAAATTTGTCGCTCTGCCTTTTCTTTGTGTGAACAACGTATATAACCTATGCATTGTATCAACATAGGACATGATATGTGTGAGTATATCATTGGACGGATAACTAACCAATCAATGCCTGTTATCTGGCACAACTCCAAAAAAGGTCTCTTCTGTCTTGGGGGGACCCCTACTCATGTTAACAATTTCCAGATGTTCTCAGTAAATGTAGAGTAAAGTTCATAGGACTCCCTTATAACAAACCTTTAAGCAAANAATTTGTCGCTCTGCCTTTTCTTTGTGTGAACAACGTATATAACCTATGCATTGTATCAACATAGGACATGATATGTGTGAGTATATCATTGGACGGATAACTAACCAATCAATGCCTGTTATCTGGCACAACTCCAAAAAAGGTCTCTTCTGTCTTGGGGGGACCCCTACTCATGTTAACAATTTCCAGATGTTCTCAGTAAATGTAAAGTAAAGTTCATAGGACTCCCTTATAACAAACCTTTAAGCAAAGTTTATAGAAAGTTATAGAATGGTCATATACTACAGTGACAAATGTTATTGTAGTAGATGGGTACAGTAGCTACGGAGCCCCTAAAGGGACATGAGCAAAAAAAATCTAAAGTTTAGTTTCATGTGCTCACACAAAACTTTGATGTGCTCACGTGAAACTTTCATGTGAACTTTTTAACAGAACAGGCATAAATGTTTGTTATGTAAAGTACAGACACATGGGTTTTTGCAGATTTGCATTTAGCAGTTAAATACACTACATACTTGCTGTTCATGAGAACGTTTGGACAGTGATGGTGTCCAGAAAGGTCTGCTGTTCTGTGTAGTTGTTGTAATAGATGTAAAACTTTTACTTACTTGTTATTAAGCATAAATGTTTGTTATGTTATATTTATTTTATGCCTTTTCAGGGAAGCTATTATTACTGTACAATACTGCAGAATATCGCATTTCACATGTTCACTTGTTTCACATTTTGGCAAATGGCAAATACCAATGGCTGTTTTTGTTGAAGCCTCACATGGTAAACATACTCAAAATGTCCAAGATACTGTTAAATTAAAATTACAACTTCCTAATTCATGTCATATGTTTAATTTCTTTGCTGTGCTTCTGTCCATATTTCCCTGTTCATGACTGATGTCAGGGCAAAGCAAAATATCCTACATTAACAAGGGCATGGAACTTATCATTAGATATTTGGGGGGGTTGTACGAGCCAGTTCTGATTATTGGGGGGGGGGGGGGTTGTAAGCCAGAAACCACAGCACGTTTTTCTCCCATCTGTACGTGTTAAAATCCACCAAGTAGGCAAGGAGAGGATTTAAAAGTTTAACAAGTATTTATTTAGGTAAAATCATAAGAGCATAAATGTGTACACGGGTCTGAGTTGAGCAGGCACTCAGGCTTCTCTCATCAGACTGAATTTCCTGGCTTATACATGAATTCATATAGCAGTCTCTAAGAGCATTTTGATTAGTTTATTAAAGGTTGGAGGAGTACCGTGGTTTAAACTTAGCCTCCCCTGGTTGGTGCACAGACTGGTCCCAGTCTTTTGGCACACGCCCTCTTCATCAGTTGCTAGGCAGACTTTAACTGTGCTGGTGGTCAGAGAGAACAATGCGCTGTTGTCTGTCACAGACTGAGGAGTAACTTCATGGTCAAACTGATATCAAACTGATATTAACTTTGTTGCTGCACTCTTGTTGCTTTCTGACCACCATCATCAGTGCTGCTTTCTGCACGTACAGCTGTATCCTTTCCTCATTTTGCATGACTAAGCTGTCACAGTACTTTTCCACTAAACACACAATACTATTCAACTTATAATTTGTATTCTCATAAAGCACAGCCAGCTGGACTGATTATATTTATTTCTAACATTAGCTTACCTTCCCAACGATCAGTCCATGCACTGTACCTACTGTCGAACCTACGCATCATCAGAAAATGCTAACAATTTGTTCGTTAGGGGTACAACTAACCTTAAATTAGAGGCGATAAAAGACCACGAGTCATCTAAGTCTCATATAAAGTGCACTGCCACACAGCTGGCGAAGACGGAGCCCCAGGAGCAGAGTGTGGCAATAAAGGCTATCTGCTCCATGCAATCGGCGCAGTTGGATCGAATGAGAATTCTATTCAGAAACGTCCATGCGATTGGCAAAAAGGGCAAACCTTTTCGAGACTACGTTTGGATGTGCAAGTAAGTGAATTACTAACTTGAAGTTGTATTTTGTGATGGCTAGACCGCTAGTTTTAGCAGCCGCGAGGAAATAGTGCAGCATAACTCATATTGTTAAATGAATAAAACGAATTACATATTTGTAATGGAGATCAATGTTATCAAAGTTACAGTTCTCATTCGAACTCCTTTCAGAGTGGATGAGCAGAAAGGACTGGTGATAGGGAAAACTTACCAGAACAAGAAGCAGGCCAGGGTTTTAATGCACTACATTGCTGAGGTGTCGAGGAGGCAGCTTAAAAATAAGATTGATCATTCAAAGTATCTGGCAATTATGTCAGATGGATCAACTGACAGTGCAGTGTTGGAGGAAGAGCTTCTTTACACCAGAGTGAGCCAAGCAGGGAAAGTCGAGGTGCACTTTGTTGGAATCCAGGCTGTTGAAAAGCCAAATGCAGAGAACATCACAGCAGCCATCATAAGGATGATGAGAGAGGTGTGTGAGGGTGATGAGAGTTGGTAGGAGAAACTGATTGCTTGTACAACAGATGGAGCAGCAGACTACGTGGCGACAAGTCCTATATCTTGGGTGTCCATTGCATAGCCCATAGGCTGGAGCTGTCATTTAAGGATGCAGTGAAGAGTTGCCCCCAGTGCACAAAGTTGGATGACCTCTTGTCTTCCTATGTGTTTTATCACAAGAGTCCACTCAACAGAGCAAACTTGAAAAACAGCTTCAAGGTGTTAGGAATGAAGCCACTCCTTCCAACTAGAGTAGGAGGTACCAGGTGGCTAGCTCATCTCTTCAGGGCACTGGACCACTTCCTCAGAGGATATAGGGGCCTAATCCAGCATTTTGAGCAGGTACAGTAGTATAGGCTAAGGCAAGGCTAATGATCATTTTAGTTTAAATTAGTTGACTAGAGTTAACAATTCAACATAATGGTACTAATAATCATTAATTGAATAGTTGAACGTAATTGATTCAAATGTGATATTGTGTGTGTGTAAGATTCAGTCACCAGATTAACAGGGGTTAATCCTGTGCAGAAAAGCAAGGCACGCAATTTTTTCCAAACAGCAAAGGATCCAGGTGTAGTGATGTTCAGCTGCTTTATGCACGACTGCCTGACCCACCTCAGCAACCTGTCTGCATCCATGCAACAGCCATCTCTAACAGTGGCAGAGGTTCAGACCAGTCTGATAGCCACACAGGCTGTCTTAACTAAACACAAGAACAGGTGTGTGTGTGTGTGTGTGTGTGTGTGTGTGTGTGTGTGTGTGTGTGTGTCAGAATATTTTGAAATATAATTAATATAACATTGTGCTTTGTTGTGTTATAAGACCTGGACCCAGGCTTAGGGCATGCCTGGAAAATCCAGCAGACACCTTTGAGGGTGTTACCTTGGCAGCACCCAGAGATGACCTCTCCCTGGCTCGTGTGAACTCCACAAAGGACAAGCTGATAGACAAATTTTGCAGCAGTATGGCGACACGATTTTGTGATTTCAGCTCTGGAGTACTACATGCTTCCAAACTGGTGGATATCACGAGCTGGCCTGATGCAGATACATGTGAAGGTTATTATCAAGCACATTTAACATCATATGTATTTTACATCTTGAAGTTGAAACCTTTTACTGTTGTGCAACCGTAAATTTTCCTTGTGTGTGTCTGCAGATTTTGGAGATGCATATGTGGAGTGTCTTATAAGCACTTTGGTCCACTATTGGCCTCCTCTGGGCCGATTTGGATCTGATTCCAGACCAGTAGACATTCCTCAAGAGCAGTTTGTACCAGCAGCATCCGAACATGGACCAGTTGACTTGGCCAGAGATAAATCAGAGACTGTGAGGCCAGTGCCCTGATTTCCTTCAGCTTGTCAATGTATTGCTGTGTATTCCATCCTCCACAGCAGACTGTGAACGGGGTTTCAATTTGATGAAACAAGTGAAGAGTGACTGGAGGTCAGGTCTGAGGTCAGACACACTATCTGACCTGCTCACAGTGCAGCTGTCCAGCCCGGACATTGAAGACTTTGATCCCGACTCAGCCATACAGCTGTGGCATTAGGCCAGCGTCAGAGCGAGGATGCCAGATTTCATGGAAAGAGGAGCCAAGAAGAGAAAGACCCAACTTGAAGATGAGAAGGAGACGTCTGAGGAGGAAGATGATGACTCTGAAGAAGACTAAAGTGACACTTTAATGCTATGTTACTGAGAGATGAGTCAGTATTTTTTTTTTTTTTTCATCATTTGACTTTTGCCTGTTTTAGATATTTAGTCACGTTAGCGGCAATGCCAGTCCGTTTGTTCACTATGAAGGCAAGGCAGCTTTATTTATATAGCACATTTCAGCATTTTAAAAAAATTAAAAAAATTAAAAAAATAACTCTAGTCAGGCCATGCACATCGTGTATAGAGTCTGTGGGCGCGGGCTTGACACGATTACGGTAGAGTTGCCACGGTTCCGTGTGAATTCCCCTGCTACTACTTGAAACCAAAGAAGCGTTGCTCTGGTTGCTTGCAGCGCTATCCTATCTATTTATTGCGTGCAGAGGGAATTTGAAGGACAACCGTTTATCCCGACACCTCGGATTGAGCCCTGCCAATGGGGAGCTTGTCAGGCTACAAACAAATAGTAATAGTAATAATAACCACGACTACGACGACGATGATGATGACGATAATGATAATAGCTGCGGCGACAAATACCCACCTCGAAAGGGAACCAGCTGCTCGTCCACGGTCACGTTGGGGCCCGGGTTGTAGAGGAGAGGCAGCCGCCGCGTTCCACACGTCTCGTAAGGCCGCCAGTTTGTCCGAGGCTCGTCTGGCGGCTCTCGTTTCGCGGTCGTCGAATTGCTTCTTCTTCATCTTCGTCTTCCTCTTCGGGGACATTTTGTGCCAGGATGGCGTAAAACCGATTCAGGGGCAAATCTAGAGTCGAACAACGGGCCATGCTGGCGTCGCAACCGTCTGCTGAACCAAGTACAAAAAGTACAAAGGTCCAAATGAAGAAGCAAAGATGAAAAACAAGAAGACAAATGTGTACTGTGTGTGTGTGTGTGTGTGTGTTTGTGTGTGTGTGTATAATAAAAGTGTCTAATAGGACGAGGTCAAGCCTGGGGTTTGTTTCCTTTCCCCTTTCCCTTACTGATTTTGTGTTACTAATACAAGCCAGGCCAGGGTCCCCGAGACCCGAAGGCCGAGGCCACGGTAGCAGGGAAAATAAAATCAAATACTGGCCAGGGTCCCAGAGACCCGAAGGCCGCGGTAGTAGAGAAATACGATGGAATACTGGCCAGGGTCCCCGGGACCTGAAGGGCCAGGACCACGTTAGTAGACGTGACATGAAATTAAACAAGTGTGGGTCCCGGGGACCCGAAGGCCAATGCAAAAAGTCAAATAAACTGAACTAGTCCCCGTGACCCGATGGACAACACAAGGGTTAAGATAGCCCTATTATACATAGAACATTTGGGCTCCAGGTAATCTGGTATTTTATCTGCTGAACATTATTCAATTCTCAACCTTTGGGAAACACTGGCACAAAGAAATGATATACAGATAAAGGTCGAACTAATTATCTTCACTGGCAATAAATTAAGGATATCAGAAATGCTATTAAACACATACAATTATTCAGTTTGGGAATTTATTGATTAAAGTTAATTATATGCACTAACTACTCTCCGAAGAAAAGCAGAATATTGATTACTCACAATGTCAGATATTTGGATCTCGACAAGTAGCCTAATTATTCCTACATTCAGTGTTATAAAAAAAAATCACAGATAATAAAAATTTCAAACGGCACATATATGCTATAGCCTAATTTTTAAGGCTAAGAATATAGAAAGAGAGGGTTTATAATTTAAAGGGAAATTTTAATTTAAGTTGCATGATTCTTTTGACCAGAAACACCTTTTGAATTTCAACCTGTGGTGACTTTGTTTTAACCGAACTGTAGGTCTATTTTCCTCAATATTCATGTTACCTAGAATAGCTCCTCTGAGCTGGGCCTGGAGGTGGTGGGACCTGTGCGCGGCTGGTTGAGGCGCTGGGCTGACTTGCAAAAGCAAATCGCCTTGTCGCCTGTGACTGTCCTGGGTCTGAGGATGAGGTATTCCCTGCCTCCTCTCCATGGACATAGTAAAGGGTGACACGGGAATCAATTGTCGCTCCCATCCCATCCCAAGTCCACGAAAATACTTCCGTCACATCCCGATCACGTGACTGCCCCCCAAAAAAAATCCTGTCCTTTTTCCACGTCTTATTCCATCCACGTCATGAATGGACTCGACTCATCCGACTACTACCTAACTAGTATTAAGCTACATGCTTTTAAACAGTCGGATATCACACAACTTTGTTTCCCCAGGTGGCGTAGCAACAACACATGAGTTTCAGTTTTGGTGCGTGCCGGCCGGGTAGACCTGACAGGAATTCAGACGAACCAAAGATAGCGATCTATTACTGCATTTTGCAGCTGAGTTAACCGCACACATTGGCATATTATAGACTTAATATCCCCTTGTCTCTTTGATTAAATAATGACACTGTGTAGTTTCATATTTATAAAATTAATTTATTCATACAAATGTAATGGTAGAGAGGACAGACAGTTAATGAGGTGAGAACAACAAATAAAGCAGCTGAACAGTACATTACAGTGAGTGGATTGAACCTGTCCCACCTGCTATGGAGCTATAAATGCTATGGCAAAAATGACAGAACTTTTGAATTTTTACCTTACAGAGAGAGAGAGGATAACGGAGAGCCACATAACTTAGATGCAGAGCAACATTTCTCACCAGCCAGAGTATGGCCTTTTGTCCTTTTCTTTGGTAATTTCAATGAAAAAGTTTTTTGTTATTACATTCTGTACTTTGAAAATATAAACGCTGTGGCAAAAATGACAGAATTTTTACATGAGAGAGAGAGAGAGAGAGAAATACAGTTAAAGATGGTTTGTTGCATTAAGTAGAGGGAGACGGATGGGAAGAATGTGTTTAAAAAGGTGATAGGTCTTAAGAGAAAAAAATGCCTATAGCACTGAGGTAGGATCCTTCACAAACAGCAGTGGATCCAACAGGAGTGAAACTGCCCTCCAACGACCTCAGCCCAGATGACGGCACTGACAAGTGCACAATAGTTATCTGATACATTAGCATCACTGCAGTGCATACGACTGTTCATAACACACAGCTGGAACTGATGCCCTTTCAGGATGATAATCATCAATATGAATAACAACTGATGCAATGTGCATGTATTTCTGGCATTGAAATAAGCTTTAAATCCTAAATATCTGACATACAACATCACATATTTATATGAAGTCTGTCAATCCAATTCCATTTTCTTACTTTTACCCACGTGAATGCTGGACACCAACATGTACCACTATATTATCTCAATTTGAGAGTTAAAATGATATACAACAGACAATATATCCCTAGTTTCAGCTTTTCAATTGTGGGCATTTACTGTTTTATTTTGCCTTATGTGTTATGATTCCCGGTGTTAACTGGACTATTTGAACTGAAGCCATCAGATTTAGGAAATTGTAACAAGCATTTTCTAACATAGAGAGAGAGAGAGAGAGAGACAGAGAGAGAGAGACAGAGACAGAGAGAGTCTCAGGGTACGTTGGAGTGGAGGAAGAGTAAATTATCAACACACTCTGGATTGAGGGCAGTGCGTCTCTCCTCAATTAGTCTCCCTGCCACACTAAAGCTCCTCTCAGACAGGGTGCTTGTTGCTGGGATGGCTAGAAGTCTTTTGGCCACAGGAACAAGGGCATCTCCGGCACTTATCTTTCCAGAAAGTGAGGAGGTCAGTGGGCATCTTCAATGGTTCGCTGAGGTACTTTA
The DNA here is from genome assembly GCF_008315115.2 of Sander lucioperca. Classification (NCBI taxonomy): domain Eukaryota; kingdom Metazoa; phylum Chordata; class Actinopteri; order Perciformes; family Percidae; genus Sander; species Sander lucioperca. Next base: position 27,807,479 of record NC_050192.1, on the reverse strand, counting down.
TGACCTCCTGCCGAGTTGTCTCCTCCAAATCATCCGATGGCTCCTCCTCTTCCACCTGAACACAACTGGCAAAAAAGTTGTGGACTTCTGTGGTGCCCATTGTGGCAGGATCTTTAGACAAAAAAAGGGCACAGGACAGGACACAGTTTCAGAACAGGCTTATGACAATACTGAAGTGCCCTCAATATAGATAATAAAATCTATAGATAATTTTATTACTTTCATTTACCAAAATATATCTTGGTGATTATAAAGGCTACCTATACATGTTATACCATGTTTTTTGTTCTCAAGAGAGCCTAGGCATCTGGCAACATATGATGTCAATATCAGCATATCAGTTTGATATCAAGGAAAAATCTTTTTTGCTTCATGTATTTTCCATAGGGCTAAACATCTGGGGCTGGGGTAGTATAACTCAGACACAGAACAAAACTTATGAGTTTTTTTTGTTGAAAAAGACTAGTGATCTCTCTGTAGTGTTCTACTGCTATTAGTAGTTACCCTCTTGTACTCTGCACTGTCCTGACTGTATATATATATATATAGTCAATGATAATGTAATATTTGTAGTTGAAGAATCCCACACGTTAGAATATCGGATTATCTTGACCACTGTAAAAAGTCATTTGATGGTATTAAAACTAACCAGAATAATCAATTAACTCATACAAAGTTTGTTTTTCTATCTGTTAGGTTTGTGAGAATAAAAACACAAACCACATCTTATGTGTGTATTAAGATCATTAATACTGTGAAATTTGTGTAACCATTATTTTGTGGCTACATATCACGTAACAACTGCAAAAAACAAATTACTCACACAGAGTCAAAGATCAGTTTCAATAAATGTACTGCAGTAACAACATCAGTAAAACTGTCAAAACACTATGCAATTACTACTGAGATAGGCACAACCTGTTGGCAATTATAATGGGGTTCCCACACAATAAAGCAAGTGTGTGGAGATTTCTTGTAGGTAGGTATAAAAGGCACCTGCAGAACCTGGTTTTGATCACAAACAATGGAGGAAAAAATCTGCGTCACCGTGAGGGATAGCCAAGGTGCTGTGATGCTAAAAATGAGCAGAGAAACAGCTGAAAGACTGACAACTGGTGATTAAAAAAAAGAAAAGTCAGTTACCTTAATACCATTATACATGTGGGTGGCAATTATTGAAATGATTGAGATCTGTTTTTTTTCAGACAGCAGATATGCCAGTGACATACTGGAGCAGGTTAGAGCTGCAGACCACAATCAAGGTACATTCTCCTTTCACTATGCCAAACATGAATATTAAATTATTAATATTAATTGCTAGAAAAAAATCACTAAAAATAAAGATGTTAAATGATATTATGTGGCTGTCTTATTGATACATAAAGAAACTTAAACACCAGAAAATGAGTGGTCACAGTGGTGAAATACTCCCACGATCCCTTGCTGATTTAGCCAGGGTTCTTACCCCCCAGTTACCATGAGCTGCCACTCGGAGGCACAGCAGAAGTCTTTTTAATGTAGAGGCACTTCAAATTAAAATGCCTTAGGGTTAAAACTGTAAGGTAACTGTCTCAAAAGCTCAAGTCATTAAATTAGTTATAATGACCCTTACACATTTGCTGCAACCCTCCTTAGAGCCTTTTAAAACATTGCAACATTGTATTACTATTTTAAACTTGGCATTTGACTGAGGTACCTCACATCACCGTGTGGCATACTGAACATCAGCTCACAAAAACATGTAAATGAAAGAGGGGGAAATAAGGGGGTATGACTGTAAACTAAAGTGTATCTTATCCTTAAAGGTGGGCACAAATCATGTCCCGGTAACAAGAGGCATCATGGTTGTTGGGCTGTGGTGGGTGTGGATCCTCAATGTCCTGTTGAAGAAGATCCTGCTCATCTTCATCAACCCAGTCACCAGAATCTAAACAAATGTTGTGAAGAATGCAACATGTGACTGCTGCACTGATGTTTGCCACTTCCTTTATGTGCAGACACTTGAGCCTCCTGAACTTCGACTTTAAGATGCCAAATGCATGCTCAATGGCCACACGAGCTGCATTGAGCTTTCTGTTAAAGCGCCTATGCCTATGTAAGGTGCCCATTATCCCTGTAGAGCTTCATCAAATGTAGCCACAAAGGGTAGGCTGAATCAGCAATCATGTGCATCCCCTCTGGTACCAGCGCCTGAGGATTTAATTCCAGTTGCCGTGCTACATCTGTGTTTTTCGAAATGCTCTTGCATCATGACAACTTCCAGGGTGACCTACATTAACATGACAAAAGCGGCGCTCGCTGTCACAGAATCCGGTGAGAATGATAGAGTAAAATTGTTTCCTGTGATAATAGGCTATGAGGTTGTTGCAAAATGGTTTGACAATGGGAATGTTACATCCATCAAGAGCACAGACTGTATTTGGAAAGCCGTGTGAAGTGCTTCCCCTGTGGGCCATGAAATGTGATGTGACAGAGGGAACAGAAGTGATGGAGATGGGTTGACATGGTGGATTCTGAAATGTTAAATCTTTCTGCAACACCCCTATACTACTCCTGGTTGGCTAGCGTCCACAGGCTGGCAAGAACAGCGTGGGATACAGGCAACTTGGTATGCTGTCTGTTTGTGTAGAATCGTCCCAACATCGTCATAACGTACTAGATAGCAAAGAAGAAATAATGATCAAATTGACGTAGGCTACAAATATCAGTGATAATAGCCTACTAAAATGCTTCAGATAATGTACCTCTCATTGTCCTCTCGACAGTCTGAAATGACTTTTGAAGTCAGTCACAGTGTACAAAGGTACGACTTCCTCAACAAAATGTGGGATCTTTGGAACCAACCTAGGAGAAGAATAATGAAGCTGATTTTATAAAGAGTTATTAAGAACTCATTGTGCTTCCTGGAGCAGTTATTGAATTAATATGGTTGCTGACAAATGATAACCATCTATTTAATTCTTTATATGAAATAATAATTAAACCCTGTCTTAAACAGCGTAACAATAAAAAAATATTATATATTATATATAATATATTCCTCTTTTATTCAATCTTATTTATGAGTGAGTGTTTTAATTTGCAGGGAAACTTCTAACTCATTATTACCTGATCATTTAGGAGCATCATCAAAACCGATAAGTGCTTCTACTGTACGCGATCAGAAAAATGAAACCACTAACGTTAGCTTAAATGAACTGCAGCCATGTGTGCACTGTTCTTTGAAATATTTAGCGTTAAATCACCTTCTCTGTTGAAGTCGATCTTCATGGATAAGAAAGGGCATCTCTTCATACTGAATTTCCTCAGCCATCAAAAACGCATATGCGATTTCCTCAACCATTTCTGCAAACTACAGGTAGCCTACAGATGATCAAACAGGATGTAAACATGTTTGTGACTACCTTTATATGCTTTGAAGGCTGATGGAAAACGTGTCCGACTTGACAGCAGATTTTTGTCCCAGCCCCCAGCTGCTCCCGCCTGCTCTCGTCTACTTTACAGGCGAGGTGCAGTCGGGCGCAGTTCATCTCGAACGAGCCTAATGAAAGCTCAGATGGGCCGATCTGGAATCTTGCTCCTTATGACCTCATAAGGAACAAGATTCCAGATCGGCCCATCTGAGCCCACCCTCCACCTTGCCCCCCCCCTCTCCTCCTCAATAGCATTTAAAGCTACAGACACAGAAATGGCACATCCTAAGGAAAGCTCATTGTGGGACTGGCTCTAGTGGCTGTAATTCTGCACCAAGGCTGAATTTCAGGAAAGAGACTTCAGATACAGTATTAGAGGACCACTAAGGTCTATATAAAAGAGACTTCAGATACAGTATTAGGGGACCACTAAGGTCTATATAAAAGAGACTTCAGATACAGTATTAGGGGACCACTAAGGCCTATATAAAGAGACTTCAGATACAGTATTAGGGGACCACTAAGGTCTATATAAAAGAGACTTCAGATACAGTATTAGGGGACCACTAAGGCCTATATAAAAGAGACTTCAGATACAGTATTAGGGGACCACTAAGGCCTATATAAAAGAGACTTCAGATACAGTATTGTAGTGTTTAAGTCTGTCTTATTCAACTACAGTAGCACTACTGCTGTTGTTTTATAGCAGACTACCGCAAATTGAAAACATACAGTAAATCACTATAAATTAAATGTTAATACCCATAATGCAATGCATATTACAGTAATGAACCGGAAAAGAAAATGATGGTATATTACTGGGCATTTTGTGGTAACTGTAGAAATTACAGCAAAGTCTAACAGTGTAGCATTTCAACTTGGCATTTTTCCATAATATTAGATGACATACTGTGGTCATTTTTTGATTAAATACAGTAAATATAATAGGCTACATATTGGACCTTTTAAAAAGTCTTCATGTGTCTTATATTTAATGTTGCTCATACATTGTGTCATACATTAAGACATGAGGCTTATTTATATGTGGTTATGGCTGCAATCTGTACTTTTCTTGGACCAAAATACAAATTTGGACAAATGTCAAAGATTTTGCTTTTACTAAATGTAATACTTGTACCTTAGTTATTCTAAGAAGCATTTGAAATGTCTATAAAGACTTACATTTAACTTGCTAATGCCTGCAGACATACAACCTAATATGTGGAGTTTCTAACTAAAAAAATGAAGTTTACCACTTGAAAAAGACAAATACTAAACACTGACAAGCACATATTGGCTATCCAGAAATGTAACTGAACCTGATATCAGTAGCATTTGGGGTTTATTGTACATTTTACATTTACTACTGCATGCTCCATGGACCTATATCCTGTTTCCTGAAGTCATTCAGTATCTCGCAAAACACCTGCCAGTTCCCGCACTTTGTTTTGCCGTGTAGTAGACCAAGAGAGGCAGGTAGAGATGGTGCTTGAACCACATCTCGATTTGATTCAGAGCATGATGGTGCAAAACAAAACATTCGATGAAATCTCAAGAACATTGATTTCCATGGGTGTAGAGAAAGGAGCATCTGTCTCCAACATTAAAAAGTTTTGTGCATTGTACATTAGGAAGAATGCACTGGTGTCCAATGAACAATTGGCGCTGTTGCAGAATCTATTCAAGAGGTAAGTTAAGTTGATAACATAAAAATGCAAGTTTACCTAATGTTAGCTACATCTCTACTTTCATGTATGCCAAATTTACAAGCAGCTAGAATCACCGAAGTTTAGCACAGGAAATGCAATTGCTTGTTAAGCAATCAGGCAGGCTTGCAGCATAAAATATAATGCATTGATAAAATCTGCCATCAAGACGTTTCTTGTATACCCTGTGGCATGTATGTGTCTGTCCGTCTTTCCAGTTTTATCTTATCTACTTGGGACTGGGTGGGTGTGTTGCTGAGAAGCCAATGAAGTGCAAATCCAAGTGTCAAATGAGCTTCTGTAGAAAAATGTAAAAACCCAAGACAGCCTGACTTCCCGCTTTAATCTGTGCTGTATTCGGTGTCGTACCAAAAATTATTTTGCGTTGTGCCGCTAAAAAGGAGACTACAGCACGATATAGTAACAGCTTGAATAGACGTGCATCAATATCCAGGAGAGAACCGGCAATATAGCCACATCCAGAACACGCACAGCACGAGACATCATCATTAACACATTAATGTCCTTAATAACAGACTAGTGAAGCTTAGCTGGACGATGGATACAGCTAGTTAGTTTGCACCAAAACCAGCATTTTTTTTTTAGGCTTTTCCCTTTATTAAGTAGTGACAGTGGATAGACAGGAAAGGGGGAGAGAGATGGGGGATGACACACAGCAAAGGGCAGCAGGTCGGATTTGAACCCGGGCCGCTGCAGGACTCAGCCAACGTGGGGCGAACGCTCTTACTGGGTGAGCTAGAGGCCGCCCCCAAAACCAACATTAATATTAATAATAGTGTCAGATATCTTCCCAGTAACATGTATCTTTAAATCTAAATACATTATTACACGTTTTGTTTTATTTAGCTAAGTTTCCTTACTACCATCGTCTGCTTTAGTGATCTTAAATAATCTCAAGCAAGACCTCCAATGTAAAGGACGTTTCTGTTAAAAAAAACTATTTTGCACATATTATCATAATCATAATGTAATCTTATAGCTCCTAATCATATGTGTAACCCGTGTGTGTTTGCCTAGCCCTTTTTTTTAATCTCTGCGTTGTGTTCTGGCGACAGATGAGGCAGGAGACGATGGATTTTCTGCTGTGGTTTCAACAAACACACAGGACATAATGTTTGTGGTCACTAGATCTGATTAGATCCTCTGACAAAAGAGCAGAATGAAAGCGGGTTACGAGGTATGACAGAGTTTTCTTCTAACGTTACTCTATTCTAGAGAGAGTGTTGCTTAGCAGCGGCCTTAGCAACGGCCATAGTAACAGCCTTAACAACGGTCTAAGCTTGCTATCGTCAAAGCCCGTCTATGGATATACCCTTACGCCGCCTTCCCACTAGCACTTGAAATCAGCTCCGTAATACGCAATACTATACCCTAATTAGAAATTCTTTGCTAGCGTTAGCCATCTATCTAATCAAAGAACTAATATATAATTGAAAAACTTTAAATAGCGAATTCAAACCACTGTATAAATCACACAGGACAAATCGGACATTACATACAGTATAACTGAATACATTTGTTCAAATTACAATTAATATCTTTTATAAACCTTTATCAACGGTGCAACTGGAGCGCTAATCTGACCGGAGCGCTAATCTGACCGGAGCGCGCACGCACGTACCTTTGTCAACGCTGACCACGTTCACACACAGTCGCATTTGAAAAACACACAGGCAGGAAGTAAAAGCCCCAAAAATAGGGGGGGGTACAAAACAGGAGGTCTGTTGGTCCTATGCCACAAAGAAAGTGGGGGGGACATGGCCCCCCTGTCCCCAGTGGAAATTACACCCTAGCATAAATCTCTCTCTCTCTCTCTCTCTCTCTCTCTCTCTCTTATGGGCTAAAATATAAATTTCCTAAAAGTAACCATAAGTAACATTATGTAACTTATACTGCTCGCTCCTCAAACAAAGTGTACATCTTGTTCATTTGTGCAAATGACAAGTGACTCCTGAATGGTTTCATATATGAGCAGTAGTTCGTAAATGTATGTTTAGACCATTCAGTCGGTCTGCTTCTGCCACACTTTTTCTCACTACCACTTTTTTTTAATTTTTTTTATTTTTTATACAGAGGCAGAGTTTCCTTCTTTACATATTATATGCTATATATATATATATATATATATATATATATATATATATATATATATATATATATTCCTCGTAGGCCTTTATATGGACATAGAAAAGAAAGACACTGAAGAAATTAGACTCTGAAATCTAGAAATCATAAAGATAATTAAGTTATAAATTCAATGCACACTGTAAACATGACTGTAACAGAGTATTCATCAGTTATTTCCCCCCAGCTCAATATAAGGTCCAAACCCATTGAGCTGTCCTCTCCCTGTTTCATGAATGTACAGTAGCCTAGAATATAATTACTGGTCCAGTGAACTAAGACTATAATTTGTGAGGACTGTATTATTAGGATAGGTTTTATAATTGTACAACCCTCCCTAATTATAGCCCCAGTTTACTGGAGACAACACACATTGTGTGCTAAGAATGCCAAATGAAATGCACATGGAAGAGGAACATACATGATCCTTTTCTGTTTAGGATACAAAAAGAAATAAATCAACTAAAATAATTAAAGGTATATTTGTCTCTGACCAGTCTGCCATTGTTAGAACCACTAACATGTGTATAGCACTTTATATATTATTCTTCATCACTGACCTAAAACACATTTGCAACTTTATCAGCCTTTTCTAAATATCACAACTGCCATAATAAATTTATCAACCTTCTAACAACAATTTCAACAGTAGTTTCCATACAGCAATATAACAGTAACAATGACTGTCACATGAATAATTATAAAAATAATGGTCACAACTTTAACAGTGCTTAACTGAACAGCAATATGCACATGTATTTTATTGCAGGCTAATAATGATAAGGTAAAACCCACTGCTGAGTGAACAGAAAAGGCACCAGGATTAATAAATCCTGGCTGTTAGCCTGGTCGGGCTTAATCTCCTATCTTCGTTTTGTGCAAAGGATGTTTGACTCGAAAATCCAAACTGTGACTTGACCACAGAGCTCTGAAGTGTCAGGTGTAGACCAACTCAAGTACGGCCTGCTGAGAATGGATGTTTGCTTTCAGATTCAAGAAGTCACATGACAAAGCTAGTCTACCATGGCCTATGTATCACAATGATACTATTATTTGTGTACACCAGCTTCTGCAAATTCAGTGTTTGTCAACAGCTCATGAGATGTGTTCTGATTGTATTAGACAATCCAATGAATAGGTTAATCCACATCCCTCCCTCCCTACCTACTGTACCTCCCTCTCTAACTCTCGTCCAATGAAACATTACAATGTATTAAAAGGCTGGTCACAAGCAATTATTTGTGTCATCCAAAAGTCTAGCATAGAGCCTTTTTGAAAAGCATTATACTTTGGCCATAAATTGCACATGGACCAAAATGAAAAGATGGCCATGTATGGAGTGACTGATGTAATGGCCATTGATGGTTACAGTCAATCATGCCAATAAAAAAATAGCATGGTTATTTATGACGACGTGTACAGGTGAGTAAGTGCCAGTGAATTAATTCAATTTGAATTAACATACTATATTTGGATCTGACATTACTTTTTTTCTTGTTTTCACATATTTAAGAAAAAAAATAATTACGGTTATGTATTCATCAAAAATATATTTTCTTTAAAAAAAACATGATTAAAAGAAAATTTTGATTAATTTATGTTTTGGTTATTTTACAAATACATTGATGTGTTCATCAATACAGTATGAATCTGTGATCCAAGAGCTCTGGTGGCTATGACATCCAAAAACTTTATGACAGTTGCTTCAGTCATTCACTTGCGTTAGGACGGATTTTGATTTGTTTCATCAAACACCTTCAATTTGCTGACATTTTAGTAAATTCATAGATTAACATTTCATAACATGACCTTCAACTGACTTTCAATGTTGTTTGGGTCTTAAAAAGGACATGTAGTAAACTTTTAATGTAAGGAACATCTACTAACATATATATAACATGTATTTATATATATATATATATATATATAAAAAAACGACTTTCTCTTTTATCATGTCATTCTTCATCAAAGGAAATATTTTACAAGCGGCACTGTATTTAATTACAGAGAGATGATAAAATACTTGTAATACAATGTGGAACGTTTTCCCCTTTGTCATTGTTTAACACTGCATGAAAAGTGGGATTTTCGTCAGTAAGCGGCACTGTAGATTGTTGTGGAAGTTCAGGTTTACGACTGTAAACGGTGTTAGAATATATTTTGTGAAAGTGTTGAGAAAAGGTTTTAGAGTTCATGGGGCTGACCTCAATGTCTCTGTTTCCCTGGGTCAAAGGAAGGGTGAGAAAGAAACTCTGATCAGGGGAGGGAACGAGGCAAACAATGGTCAGCACTTTGCAATTGTGACACTGTATGGAAATGACCTGGCTCTCATGAAAACTCCTTAAAGTTTGCTGGAGATTAAAACACAGGTGTTCAGAATCCAACAATAGCGGCTGGCTTCTTCTGAGCTGAGAATTGGAAGTCAAGGTCATGTTTTTTATACAGTGTTACAAATTAGTCAGGAGCCGGCTGGAGCCAGAAGATCTTGGACCGGATCCAAACTGATGAGGGCACCACCAGGGATGGGACAGAAATGGATAAATAGACAGTATCTTAACTTAGCAGCACCTGATGCCAGGGGAAACGCTGTCGGTCCGTAAGGAGATAGACTTTGCCTTGTATCAGATCCATGTACATGTATTTGTATTCTGCAATATCATTCACTAAACTTGTTATTAACTTTAACTGGACGAATCTTGGTCTTGATTTGATTCCTGAGTTTTATTTCTTTGATCTACCAGTAAACGAACACAATTTGGCCAGACCGGTCAAATTGGTCACATCTTAGAACTAAATCCTTCAACGGCAATTTACAGGCGGCAACACCGAAAACTGCCGTTAATTGTCGGAAATTGACGTGGGCATTGCTTGGCAGTTGTCCCCCCATGACCCCCCCCCCACTAATTCTAGGGGAGGCTTTAACATGTAAATGAAAATGCTGTGAGCTATACAAATGCAAATCAGGGTAGCAGCAGGGGGAGTTTTACCCCAGGTGACATTTTTCTAAAAGGTATTAACTTCATTTTAAGAAAACCTTTGGTATAAATAGATCAGGCTCAGTATATAGCCTAATAATAGACTTATATTTTAGCTTGAATTGATTTATTTAATGAAAGTATGCCAGATTAATTACTGTGTATGTCATTAGCAATGACCAATGTTATGTAAAAAAGATACACAAAACAATTTATTTCAACAATTAGTTTTAATCAGGCTTTGCGACAAAGGTAAAATGTGCATTCCATGCAAACAACATCACAGTCTCCTAGAGCTCATCCACTGTACATAGTTGCATGACTACAGTGACCTTTCTTTGGTCTTGCTCATCCAAGATTGTCTGGTGGAATGGAGACAGAGGCACCACTGTACAGTTTTCTAAGAGAAGTCTTTCTGCTGACACCAAAACACTGTGCTTCACATAAAGCATATCAGCTTTGGCATTGCATGACAAAGTCCCAACCATTTGTCTTCTTAAAATACTGGCAAAGTCAGCACCATATTCACATGTCCATAGCATATGAAGCTGTTAGCTCTGCTGAAATGGCCTCATAATCTGGACTTCAATTGTCCTATTGTTATTAAACTTTCCCAGTATTCCATTAAAACTCACTGTAATTCACCTCCACACCAGTCCTCTTTGTCTTTCTCTATCACTCTGCCCCTACCCCCACCTCACTGCTTTGATTTGAAAAATAGTGGAGGGATATGACTCCTCCGAGAGTTAGAGCTGAGCAAAAGCTTCCAAAGTATGGGAGTATTTCAGGCCAACTGGTAAAAGAGTTGTCTGTACACTCTGTCAAACTGCACTTGCTTATCATGGAATTACAACCACGCACCTAAAAAGGAAACACGCAGGAGTTGTTCAAGATGTGCGGAGCGTTTTGATTTTTTTCCTCCATGTCACCTCCGGGGCTCCGTAAAGATGCGCCCACAGAAAAGGAAAAGACTACATAAGTATATGATTATTCATTTTTTATTTTATTTTATTTTACCTTTATTTTACCAGGGGAAAAAAATCACATTGAGATTAAGGGCTCTTTTACAAGTGAGCCCTGGCCAAGAAGGCAGCACATAAAAAATACACTTTAACATACAACAATAAAACGGTGAGCTAGTCTGTATTGTTTATTACCTCTTGAGAAGTACAATGACTGTCTTTTGATGTTAAACAGGCTACTTAGACTTTGGGAGTAATGTTTTAAACCCCACCATGCATGCAAGTTTAAATGCGAGCAGCAAAGAGCTGTGTGGCTGCTTTCAGCGTGATTCATTATTAGGCAGAGCTAATAAGCGGGACCAGTGTAAGTTGCTTTATAAAAGTGTATTTTTTTGGTCTTGTAATCTACAGGAAGCAGTACGCCGTCTTCACAACTCAAAGACAAATTGTAGGCGCTACAAACCGGAGCAAGGGTAAGATTTAAAGAATATGCTCTCATTCTGCTGTATAAGGAAATAGATACGTTAATAGACCGATCTTAATCGTACATTTTGTTTTCACAGACTAACCTCGCATCATAACGAGGCCGTGACCTATATTTGCTTGGAGCAAGTCCAGATTTACATGATGTTGACAATGACAGCATTGTGTGTAAGTAACTTTTCCTGTTTTCTCATTCCTTGTTTAATTTTACTGTGACTTGTGTTTTTTATTCATGCCACTCTCATTTAATTGTTTTCCAGCTCCCTGTAATTACGAGACAGTAAGCAGGAGCTTCAGGTAGAAACGATCTTGCATCTCAGGCGGAAGCTGTGAAGAGTTCAGCTCAGAGTCGGTCAAGAAGAAAAGAGCGTAAGATTAGATTAGATACGTTTTTAGTCAATGTGAATATTTTTCAGGTGCATTCATAGATGTGTTGTGTCCATAAGCACTGCATCACGCAGTACTGATTGTCTTTATTGATTGATTTTACAGCTGCTGGAAGCGAGACAGAGTGTGCTGGCTGCAGGTGAGGTGGACATCTGGAAGTGCACCACCCTAGACCTGATGATCCGAAATGCAGGGCAACGCACCACAGACGTCTGCAAAATGGACCGAATTCAGACAGAATGCCGCCAGTTACCTACAGCTCAGAGGCGGCCGCGGCAGGCAGACAGTTGACGGTGCTGTAGGATTTGGCTTCTCGTGAGAGTGGGAGATTTGTTGTGTGTGCTTTGTACATAGTTTTTTTCTGATTGCGTTTGTGTTTTGTGTTAATAAAGCTCTATCTTTGAATAAACAGCACATTCCTGGCAAATCATTTTCCTTAGGATAACAATGACATGAATATACAACATAGCATATATGAAAAAAAATTGCGGGAGCTCTCCACATACGTCATGGTTCGTTTCGGTCAATATGTGGCACAGACGAACGCCACGTTTACAGGCTGTAAATTGTCGTTAACTGCCAAAAATTATGGGGATTTCCGGGGACGAAAATCCCACTTTTCATGCAGTGTAAGCAGGAATGCTGTTCTAAGGTATGGCCTTTGGGATCAGCTCAGAGTGGACCACGGTAGGGCTGTCAATCTTCCTCTATAATACTATTCGAATTCCATTTGTTATTTTATTTAATATTCAAATAATATTCGAATATTAAATGCAAATTCATCCTGTTATTAATATTTACGATATTACACAGGCTTATGGATGGCCAATGCCACTATCAGCATGTGGTTGTTGTTACACATTCTGTCCACTAGAGGGACTACTAACATTACAAAACAAACTTTTGAAAACAGGTGATCGCTTTCTTATTAACAATAAAACAGCAGGACAAAATTAATGACTTTAATTTGTCAACTTTAATGAACATTTTTTTATATATAAAAAAACAATGGGTGCTGAGACTGCAATGCATCAACTGCACAGCATTTTTTTATACAACAAAAAAACAATGGGTGCAGGAGACATAATAACAGGAGAATAACTGCACAGCTTCTATTGAACACAACCGATCTTCACAAATTGAAGAAAAACAATTACCCTACAACCCTACTGGTCGTCACAGGTACTTAGACTGTGACGACCATTATCATGGTCTTCCACCACGATAATGGGTTGCTATCGGTGGGTAGTGGGGTCTCACCTTCGTAGATCAACATTTCTTGCTCTAGCACGGCACCTATATCTAAGGGACCACCTGATGCGTCTGCTCCTTGGCGGTAAACATCATCAAAAAGGTCCCCCATAGCCAAGGGCGAGGCTAGCTCCTTTTTAGGGGTGCTGAAGCACCCCTAAAAAGGAGCTCAGCACCCCTAAAACTTGGAGTAAGAAATGTTGTTATTTATTTTTGTTCGTCTTTGACAAGGTTAAATAATGTCCAAAACATACTCCGTAGTTTGTGGTTTAAAGCGGCCATATTATGCTCATTTTCAGGTTCATAATTGTATTTTAAGGTTGTACCAGAATAGGTATACATGGTTTAATTTTCAAAAAACACCATATTTTTGTTGTACTGCACCACTCTCTCTCACTGCTGCAGCTCCTCTTTTCACCTGGTCTCTGTTTTAGCTACAGAGTGAGACCTCTTTTCTTCTTCTTCTTCTGTGCTATCTTTGATTGCACTTGCACATATGCAGTAGCTCAGATGTAGATCATGTCAGCTAGCTAGCTCCATAGACTGTAAAAGAAAGGCTGTTTTTACAACTTCGGTCAGTTACAAGGCAGGATTAGCTGGGAGACTTCTAAATGAGGGCGCACATGGAAGTAGTTCTTTTGTAGATTATGGTGAACTCGTGTGTGTTGTAGCAGTGCTTTGCTATTGAGAACGAGGTAGCATGCTAGCGTTAGCATGCTACCTCGTAGCTCGTAGCGTTAGCTCGTAGCGTTAGCTCGTAGCGTTAGCATGCTAACGCTAACGCTACGAGCTAATGGTTGCGGTTAGCCAGCTCGTTTCGGCTTGTGACGTCACAAGCCGTGCCGATTTTGAACAGCTCACCCGGAGACTCAAGGCAGGACACATTCAGAAACTGTATCTCACTCAAAACAGCATGGATGGATTTTTTTCAAAGTTTGTATGTGTTTGTGAAAACTGTTAAGCTAAAGTAACAGATAATGCAAACCAGCTATCTGTTGTATCAAATTACTTATCTAGGCAATGGTCCCCTGTAGCCTATATTACATTTACTTTTTGTAAAATTATTTTTTACCACATTTCTTCATAATAAAGGAGGAGGAAAACAACAGGGAGAGTCCATAAGGGATGAGAGAGAATTGACAAGTGAAAGAAATGAAGAGACAGAGGGAGTGCAACATAGAGACCACCAAGCCAAAGCAGCAGAGACAGAAGAGAGCTGTTCAGACTTAGGGGATAAGGACACTGGTCCTAAACAGTTAAAGCTGTCTCAATACCCTCATACTCAGTTTGGCACACAAAAAAGAGCCTTTCAAGAACAGTGGTTCAAAAGTTTCAGATGGGTGGAATACTCAGCTAGACAAAATGCTGCTTTCTGCTTTCCTTGTAGGGTATTTGGCAAAAATGTCAGAAAGGATGCACTTGTTAATGATGGAGTTAATAACTGGCAAAAGGCACTTAGCAAGTTTCAAAAACATGAAACAACACAGTCACATAAGGACAGTGTGGTTTGTTGGAACAGCTACAAAGCAAGCCTGTCAAAAGGGAATGTTGTAGAGCAACATTGGTTTTACCTTCTTTTTTTTTTTTGCTCTTGATGTGAAGCTTGTTTTATTATTAGTTATTGATGACTTGTATTGGTTTATGAAAGTTCAGACAGGCATGCAACCAGATATGTTAGAGATGGCCATTTGTAAATAATTTACAGAAGATGAATTACATTTTGTTGTCCAAGTACCTGTCACTTTGTTCAATGACAATAAAATTGAATCTAATCTAACCAATCTGATGATTGTTGATACAAAAAGGAGGCACATGGAGTTAACGGTCAGGAAAACCAGCTGAGTGAAGAAGGTTTTGTGTTTGTTACAGGGGGCTGTCTGTGTGAACTCTCACAATTAAGCTGGTGCTCTGAAAAGGTCTCAAAAAAAAGAAAAACAATCTGGATGTTAGAGTTAGTTGAACCAATGTTAAAATGATAGTTATTTTTCAATAGACATATTTTTCTTTTTTGTGTGAAAAGAGGGTGGGTGGTGGCAGTGGGGCTCATTGGGTGCTCAGCACCCCTAAAGCTCTGACCCTAGAATCGCCCCTGCCCATAGCACTGAGAGCGGTTTTCTCCTGGCGCGTTATCCCCATAGCCATGGCTGCTCGCTCCGCAAACACTGGCAGCTGACTTAGCTCAACTTTTATTTTCTCCCGTACCTCCTGCCGTTGGTCTCATTCCAAATGAATTAGCCGTTGGAAACGCGGGTCAAGGTAGCTAGCCATATTAAGCAGCTTGAAGGCATCTTTGTCTGGACTGTATCGATTGTAGAGGCCCGTCTTTATCTTCGTTTTCATTTCATTGAGTGCTGCCGGATCACCGGTGGATGGCTGAAGATGTGACAAAAGTACATACTTCAGGGGGAGAACAGCTGATGCTGTTGGAAATCGGTCGGTGGATGACGCCTTAGTGGCCACTTTGAATGGCTTAAGCACTGCTCTCACCTACGAAAATACACACAAACAAAATTAGAATAACTTTATGGCTAGCAGCTTAACGTAACGCAGCTATGCATATGCTGCTATGCCCTCTTCTGTATTATTAATGAAAAATCTAGCCTATTAATTGGTCAATCAATACCACCTGGTTATTACATGTAATGCATGCATACATACAGTATGTACATCATTTTTGTCACTCACCTGCTCCATAAGGGTCCACTCGCTGGTAGTCAACTCGAGATGACCAAGTTTCTTCTCCATGATGACTGCTGCTAACGGAGCTTGTTGCTCGGCTGCCCGACACACCATGTCGTAAGTGCTGTTCCATCTGGTAGCGCAGTCGTTCATTAGCTTTGCAGGTTTAAGACCAAGCAGCTTCTGCTTGGATTCCAAAAGGTAGCTGTCTGTAGCGGATTTGTTAAAATGCAGTGCTGTGGCCTTCAGTCTGCTGACTGGAATTTCTATAGCTCGCACTGCCAGCCCTTTCCTCACAGCCAGGTTAATGGTGTGTGCCATGCACGGGACATTGACGACCTGCAGGTGCCTCTCGACAGCGTTGATATAATTAGCCGCGTTGTCAGTGGTGATGGAAAGCACTGACTCACGACTAACGTTGTACTCTCCGAGTATTCAATTCAATTCAATTCAATTCAATTCAATTTTATTTATAGTATCAAATCATAACAAGAGATATCTCGAGACACTTTACAGATAGAGTAGGTCTAGACCAAACTCTGTACTTTACGAAGCCCCAACTATTACAGTGGTTGCCTCAAGAGCAAGCATTAGCAGTAGCTATTGCGACAGTGGCAAGGAAAAACTCCCTTTTTTTGTTAGGAAGAAACCTCGGACAGACCCAGACTCTTGGTAGGCGGTGTCTGACGGCACCAGTTGGGGGAGTGGTGAATGGTGGCAATAATAGTCATAATAAAGATAGTGAAGCAGTGATCACAATGGTAGTCATAGTAGTTCATGTCATAGTAGGGCACAGCAGGGCGTTACGGGGTGTAGTGTGCAGTATGTTTCAGATGCACTCAGCAACGTTCTCGGCGGTGTGGCTTTTCTGCGCTTCAGCCGTTTTGAGAATTACATCTTTTAATTCCCAGTCATTATCTATAAAATGTGCAGTGACCATCACATATGCCTCTGTGGCAAGTGATGTCCAGCCATCTGTGGTCAGGGCGATCTTTTTTCCACTGATCATTTGTCTGATGTTGCCTGATGTTGTGTCATAGAGTGATTGTTGTGCGGCTAGGAACTGTGTACCTTGGCTCAAGCTCGCAAATAAAGTCTTTAAATCCAGACCCCTGCGTGATGTTGATCGGTCTCATATCTTTACAGATAAACCTTGTCAGTTTGTCTGTTATCGCCTTTTGGCGGACAGCTGGTAAGCCCCGTGATGAGGAGAGAGGCAGAAAAAAAGTAATTCTTGCCTGTTTTAGCGGTGGTTCCTCGGACAGATCGCCTAGCTTGTCAGGGTGGAACGTCATCAGGTGTGCCTTCAGGTTGCTAGTTGAGGAGTGATATTTAATTTGGATTTTGCATATTCTGCAGATTGCCACTTCTTTATTTGTAATTTTTCCATTTATGGTTTGAAATCCAAACTGTTGTGGTTTGGGACATTTCTGTTACCTGTTTGTTCATTTCTGTTGCCTGTATTATTTATTTCTGTATGTTTCCTGTTGTATTTTTTATTCGGTATATTTCTGCCCCTGTTTTGTAGGTTTCCTGTTTTGTATATTCCTGTTGTGTATATTTCTGTTCCTTATTCCCTTGTTCATTGTGTTTCTGTTTATTCCGTTTTAGCTGTGTGTTCTTGTTTGTCTTGTGCATTCCTGTTCCGTTTCCTGTTTTATTTTGACAGTCTGTGTTCTATCTTGTCTAGTTTTGCTGTTGATGTGTTTCACCTGCTGTACCACCTGTACCTCATTTGTTCATTACCTCATGTATTTAACCTCTGTGTTCCCTTTGTCTCTTGTTGGATCGTTTTGCTTTCGTTTGTGTCCGTGCCCTGTCTTTTTTGGTATTTCTTCCCTCCATGTTTTTCCCAGTGTTTTTCCAGTCCTTGTACTGCCGCTTTTTGTTAATTAAATCCTCAAGCTCAAAACTTCTGCCTGCCTGTGTGCTTTCTCTGCGTTTGGGTCCTATTATTCCCTGCCTTACGACACCAAACACCTTCCACACATTGCTTCTCAAATTGTCAGGAGTGGTGATCTCCGTTTCAGCGGAGACGTTCTCCGCCATTTTTGACAGTATTGTTATGATGATACAGCGTGGATAATAATTGTGTTACGATTCAAAAACTTTATTGTTCATCAGACGAAACAAAAGCATTTCATTTTCACATGCGTGTAAGCCAAGGGGCGAGAAAGGTAAGATTGCATATAAAAAATTAAAAATATACATTTAAAAAAGCAATATTCGAATAGTAACTTCAGCATTCGAATAGTATTGATTTTTTTTTTTAATATTCGAATTTCGGAATTCGTTCCAACAGCCCTAAACCACGGAGGAGAGTTCTACCTGTCACTCTATATGCAAAAGAAACTTGCAGAGTACAGGTTTAATAAAGACAGACCACCATATTTGAAGTCAAAGTCAACAAGGGTACTTCAACAATCAAACAATATTTCTAACCTTAATATTATTGCAATTACATGTGTATACTGACATTTATTAAAGCAGCCATATTATGCTCATTTTCAGGTTCATAATTGCATTTTAAGGTTGTACCAGAATAGGTTTACATGGTTTAATTTTCAAAAAACACCATATTTTTGTTGTACTGCAGTGCTCTCTCTCACTGCTGCAGATCCTCTTTTCAGCTGGTCTCTGTTTTAGCTACAGAGTGAGACCTCTTTTCTTCTTCTTTTTCTGTACTATCTTTGATTGCACTGCACATGCTCAGTAGCTCAGATGTAGATCATGTCAGCTAGCTAGCTCCATAGACAGTAAAAGAAAGGCTGTTTCTACAACTTCGGTCAGTTACAAGGCAGGATTAGCTGGGAGACTTCTAAATGAGGGTGCACATGTAAGTAGTTCTTTTGTAGATTATGGTGAACTTGTGTGTGTTGTAGCAGTGCTTTGCTATTGAGAATGAGGTAGCATGCTAGCGTTAGCATGCTAGCGTTAGCATGCTAACGCTACGAGCTAATGGTTGCGGTTAGCCTGCTCGTTTCGGCTTGTGACGTCACAAGCCATGCCGATTTTGAACAGCTCACCTGAAAGCAGGACACATTCAGAAACCGTATCTCACTCTAAACAGCATGGATGGATTTTTTTCAAAGTTTGTATGTGCGTGGAAGCACCAGAGACACAACATAACACCCCAAATCCCAGAAAAAGTGATTTTTTCATAATATGGGCACTTTAATTAGTCATGTCTATTAAAATTGCTGGCCAGTAGGAAAAATATGATGTATGCCTGACTGACCCCATGTCATGTTTAGCAGTAATACGTAAGTATAATAAGTAGCTAGGCCAAAATACGTGCTGCTACCTGAGTTTCAGACTCCGGAAAGGAGAGAATTTGTTGGGTGTCATCTGCGTAGCTGTGATAAGAAAAGCCGTGCGACTGAATGACAGACCCGATAGAGTTGGTGTACAGAGAAAAGAGGAGGGGACCCAGGACTGATCCCTGAGGAACCCCAGTTTTGAGTGGGCAAGGTTCTGAGGTAGATCCTCTCCAAGTTACCTGGTGGGTTCGGTCTGCCAGGTAAGATGTGAGCAAAGAGAACGCAGAGCCTGAGACACCCAGATCCTGAGTGTCGAAATGAGGATCTGATGGTTCACTGTGTCGAAGGCAGCAGAAAGGTCCAGAAGGACGACGACAGAAGAGAGAGAGTTTGCTCTAGCGATGTGAAGCTGCTCAGTGACAGGGCCGCAAGGCAAGGCAGCTTTATTTGTATAGCACATTTCAGCAACAGGGCAATTCAAAGTGCTTTACATAAAACATTAAAGAGCAGTTAAAAATGATAAAAACAAAACAAAAAAAAAAACAGGCAGGACCATATTTCTTTACCATCTCATCCACCATGGGCCCCGCAGGAACATGTGACTTTTTACTCTTGTTACCCATAACAAGAGTGTAAGTACTTCTCTTTACCTACAATATAGTCATCGCTATTAGGCTAACTTTGCAAAATCCTAAACAGTTCCAACTGTTTTCCTTAAGAATTTATCATAAAATCTATGTTACACCCACGTTGGAGAAATTCTCAGAAATATGTCAGTTATCTGTTCAAAAATACCACTAGATAAAAGACGAGAATAAAATTGACAGTGCAATATAAGAAATTAACAATTATTTAAAAAATGGCAACTTAGAGTTGTGGCGGACCTGCAGTTTTCTGGGAGTTTGTTCCAGATATGTGGAGCATAAAAACTGAATGCTGCTTCCCCGTTTAGTTCAGACTCTGGGGACAGCAAGCAGACCTGTCCCAGACGACCTGAGAGGTCTGGGTGGGTCATAGTCTATAACAACGGATCAGCCCCAGCTTACATCCAGGATATGGTTAAACCCTATACCCCAACCCTCCCACTCCACTCTGCATCAGCCAGCCTACTTGCTGCCCCCTCACATCGAGGGAGAACTACCCCACTAACACAGAACATTTAGGCAATGTTGGGGAACGTTAGGTTCTGGTTCCCTAAAGGTTAGTTCGAACCAAACTAAAAACGTTTAGGGAACATTCCCTCAGGGTTATAACGTTCTCTAAACGTTAAGGGAACCAACTAACTGAAACGTTCTCCTGTGGTTGCACTGTACCTCCACACAATGTTCCCGTTTGGTTGTTTTTGGTGGTTCTGAGTGCGGTTTTGAAATGTTTATTTAAGTTTTTGAAGTAGCATATAAAAGGTTTACAGTCACTTGATTTAGATTCACTCAAAAATGATTGGTCTTATACAAACTAAGTAAGATAAACAGCATAGCAAGAGAATATATTTATTTTTAGGCTGATATCAATTTTGCTAAAAACAATACTTTTGTGCTTGATTTCGGTTTTTTAACTGTATTAGGTGAAAATACTTAAAGGGGTGATAGAATGCAAAACCAATTTTACCTTGTCATAGTTGAAAAACGACAGTTTGGAGGGTAAATAGGACATACATAGAACCTCAAAATCCCATTGACACCTCTTTCCTCTGCAAATCTCACAATTTGAAACTGCTGCTGAAAACGGGCGAATCTCAACAAAGCTAAAAGTTCACGTCAACTTCTCAATTCCTCCTCATTTGGCTCTACCTTCTATCTTTGTAACGCCCCAAAATTTACATAGGCCACTAACTGATCTGAGGTCAGTTAGTCTTCTAAATCTAGGTCGCGCAAATCTCAGACACTTTTTACATTGTTCGCCTGCTCTTGCATTACTAAATTCACTTCTGATCCTTTTTTATGCGAGAAATTGCCTATATAAAGCTCAAATATGGGCCGTTTTACAAAAATTGATGGCTAATTGCAAATTTAGTACGACTGTTTCGGAGTTCAGCAGTTCCACAGTATGCCGTGGCAGCGGCGCGGTGCTTGCCCAGATCGCTGGCTTTCTGTCTGGACTGTCAGACTCTGCACCGCTGCACTCTGGCTGGAGCTCTCTCAGGAGACACGGAATACTGGCCCAGAGAAAAGCGGACAATTGAGCGGGACATGTGGATTTAAATCAGTGGCGCAGTGGACTCGCAATGGGCAGTGCGCAGGAGCTGCCTGCCGGCGGCGGTTCACGGTACGTTAACTTTTTTTTTCAACATGGATCCTCAGAGAGAAGGGATTGTGTGTGTGTGTGTGTGTGTGTGTGTGTGTGTGTGTGTGTGGTGGCGGCGGGGGAGGGCGGGGACATGGGCACAGAGGGGAACGTGTATGTGTATGTGTGTGTGTGTGCTAAGCTCAACCAATCAGCGTGCAGCTCATCTAAATATTCACGAGCAGACCATATAAGGCAGAAAAGCTCTCGTTTCAGTCCAGTCCCATTTAACAGGGTAACATTAGGGCAAAAAAAAACAGCAAAAGAGACATTTTCAGCCCAACCAATGTTACATACCCTATTAGGAGACCTTAAGGAACAGCGTGAAATACCGTATATAACCATTCTATCACCCCCTTAAAACAAGAATCTACCAATAGAACGATTTTCACAACTAAGAAAATTCACTTCTTTCATTTCACTTCTAACAAGTGGCTCCGTTCAGTGTACAAATCCAACCATTGCACCCCCACGCCAGTAGGGGGAAGACTCAAGTCCTGTCCTGACTTCTGTGTTGGATGACCTACTTTCTTTAACTGTCTATGGAACTATACGCGGCTTCAACATCTCACGAAAAAGTGAAATACGTTACAGTTTCATGATGTTGTGGTTGTAATGCAAGGGTTTGGGGTTTAACCTTAAGCCCTTTCCCTCGTAGGGTTTTGTTATATTCCGATTTTGATCAGGTTGACCAAAAAGAAAGGTTTTGAACAACTCACTTTAGCAGTTGTTTTCCCCTTCGTCGCCATCTTGTCAAGCAGTGAGTTGTTCAAATCCTCTCTTTTTAGTAAACTCTGGGTACACAAACAATGTTCTCAATGCTGAGTTCATGTGTAGAGCCCCTGGTGACACTTGGAGCAAAGTTTCATGTTGTGTCGAGCCTTCTTAGTGTTTTAAAAATAGTGATTTTGATGCGATCATAGTAGCCCCTAGCACTCCCACTCAAAAGGCCATTTGACCCGAAAACAAGAATACGTAAAATCTTAAAAGTGGCGCTTCCATCATAAATATTCTTTTAAACGAAAGTTTGACTCGGGTACATTCACAAAAAGACCATAGGTTGCATTTTGGCGAGAGTTACGCTTTTAATGGACTGCATATATATTGCGCTTTGTTTAAGTCTTTGTTTGCTGTGCTGCTGTGCATGACCAAGGGGGTAAGCCTCTCCTCGGACCGCGAACCTCCTATGGCGCCATTTTAATGCTACAAAGCGATCACCTCCCGTTAGCATTCCATTGACTGCCATTCATTTTGGCGCCACTTTGACAGCGAATAACTTTACGTCTGAAGCGTTTAAAGACTCTATTTGTCCATTTTTATTTCTAATTTAGTAAGTTTATTTCTAAAGAAACACGACAATGTATAAAAGGCTCCATTACCTTGTACCTCACGTTATGGCTCCGTAGCAGACGTTTTTATAAAAATAGGCTAACGATTGTGTCATACCCACGCGACTTGCTGTCGCATAGTAGAGGAATTACCGTATAGTACAGGAGAAGCGCGCAGGCAGTTTCGTCTCACATTAGCTGTTTAAGTTTAATTACTAATGTTAACTATCATTTTAGTTAGCAATAATTAGCCTGTGTCTGTCATCTCCTTACATATATCTACGCTCTCTGTCTCTGCTAGATTGGGAATGATTGAGATTTCTCTTGGCACAGCTACCAGAAGACTTACAACTTTAAGACACGTTGCTCACGTCACATTTACGTCGTCTCTCTCAGTTGGAGGCTGCGCAGTAACGCTCAGCGCTCACCGGAAAAGTGCTTCTAACGGCCTTCACTGGTCTCCATCCAGAGCAACGGGATCTGTTGGTCCACTCTTATATACAGTCTATGTGCACGACGTGTGCTCGGCGGCCATCTTGCAACACACTTTGGGCAGTTATCGGCAAGCTATTTTCCTATTTAAGTGAATGGGGAAGCGTACAGGAAGGGACAGAATATGTGTAGGCTACACAGCTACCTACTGGCTTTACAAACTAACCCCATGCATTTCTATGGATGCTGTGTCTCCCCATTAGAAAGTATCTGGGCTACAATGAAAAAATCCGGAGAAATCCTATCACATACAATGTTTACATACATTCAAATATTCTTTTTGCAATCAGTACAAATTGTATGGTCTTTTATTTCAGATGAATCCACAAGCAAGAAAGCATTCCAGGACGGAGCGTGTGTCTGGAAGCCCTGTCCGGAAGTTAACATTTATGCATACATTTAAGAAACCAGAGTCATATTTCCTACAATGGAACTACTGACACTCAACCTGGTGCGTATCATGTGACTGTTCTGATGTGTTTGTCTCTTCCTGCCCTTTTTCAGGTCAGCAGACATCACTGCCTCCACCACCTAAGTTTCTTATTTTTTTAGCGATTGTCTAATGTAACAGCATAGGTTCATCTTTTGCAATGGAATGTGCAAGAAACCTACCATAAATGAACTGACCAATATTCATATCAACTTTGTTTTTAGATGAGTCAACACCACACAGGAAACCAGCCGGTCGCCCAGAGCTGGATGGGTCTATTGTAACGTGAGCTCGGCCTGCCACTTCATCTTGGGACCCGATTGAAGGTACAGTGGCTTTGAATTTTCCAAGGTTACAACGTTAGGGGAACATTAGGGGAACGTTCCATAAAAGGTTACAACGTTGTAATTGAAATTAACATATTTGTTGTGCATCTTCTTTATTATAGAACACCCCTGCACAGGTGGCCCACTGTCCCAGCGTGGAGCAACTGGCAGCAGCTGAGGCGAGGCTCCTTGCCAACCTCACCCCCCTCCTGGCTGAGGAGCCCACCTGTTCAGTAAGTGTTTCACTATATAAAATAGTAATAATCCATCATGTTTTAATATCTGTACTTATTTAAATAATATATTATAGAATATGTTCATATGAAAAGTTGTATGAGATAACAGCTGTTGTTATTCGACTCAATATAGATCATATGTTGTTGAGTTAATTAGTAAATTATTTTTCATTTAAAGGAGGTGGCTTATTTTAAGGAAGTAAATCTCATTCCGAGGCCGAGGACCACACTGCCCCCCATCCCCGAGGAGCCCGGCACCCCAATCCCTCCCCGGTTTCGGACGGCTCGGAGCTGTCCCCCCATCGCCTCTCTTTTAAATGTAAGGAGGAGGAGGAGGAGGATGAGGAGGAGGAGATGGAATGGGAGGAGAACCAGAGGTAGCAGCAGAGGAAGACCTTATTATGCTAATGCTCCTCCCCCTCGCGGAGTACGCTGATTGAAATAAAATGTTTATATTTATGTTCATGTATGTTGTTGTATAAAATTGCCTGGCCTATGTTCAGTTATTCAAGTTATTTAATTGAATTATTATCCAATAAACAGACTTCATTACATAAATACATTACATTAGAACCAATAGTTTCATTTACAATATGAACATACAATAACATGACTTCAAAACAGTCTATAACTCTTTATGTAAAGCTCAACGGTCAACAAAATATGAACATGAACATTAAGAAAACACTTTGTTAACAACATATTCATGTCACAGTTAGACAAGCAATACTTCTAATTTTTTAACAAGTGTGCATTATTTCAATTAAATAGCTTGTTTTTCTTTTGTCTCTTTTTTAGATGCCAAGGAAGAAAAGATTCAAAATGATGCAGTTCTCTCAAAAGGAAGACACCAAAGGTCAACCCGGTCTCACACCAGTTCGTGAAATGGTCACGTTACTTTTATTTATTGATTCGTGTACAGGTTTACAATTTTCTCGTTTATTTCGTGTACAGGTCACGATTTTCGACGTTACCATTTCACAAACTGCCATGACACTGGGCTGCTCTGGGGGACGTTTTTAATGAAGTTAGACAGTGGTGCATTAAAAAAGTAACCAGTAAAAATCCAACACCTTTCCGGGTTTTTATTACTGGTGGTGCTGGGACGGGCAAATCATATTTAATTAAGGCTCTTCATTATGAAGTAACGAGATTGCTGTCACAAGTTGCAAGTGCACCAGACAAAGTTTCTGTGTTGTTGACTGCTCCTACTGGAATTGCTGCATTCAATTTAGGAGCTGGCACACTACATAACACCTTCTCTATAGGACTTGATGTCAAACCTCCATACACGCCATTGAGTGAAGAAAAGCTGAATACCTTACGTGCTTCTTATAGTGAGATACAGATACTGGTTATTGATGAGATTTCCATGGTAAACCACAACTCTTTGGCTTAATTACATGGAAGACAGGCAAATAAAGCAGATAGGTGACCATTTTCCTTTTGGTAAAGTATGCATAATTGCCATTGCCGTGGGGGACTTTTTCCAACTGAGTCCAGTTAAGGGTAAATCCTTGTATTTAGAAAATGCCCCTGTGGATTTGTGGAATGGCAATTTTGAAGTTTCTGAATTGCTGAACTTATATTGTTCGGCAACAAGACCCTACCTTTGCCGAAGTTTTGAACAGGTTGCGTACAAGAACTAAGAGCACACCACTTGTTGCTAGTGATGTTGACTTTCTGCAAAAACGTGAAATGGGGGAAAGCTCTTCTGCATTGCATATTTTCCCAACAAATGCACAAGTAGATGAACACAATATTTTGCAGTTGAATGCATGCTGCCTAGACTATATTTGTATACAGGCTCAAGACTATGAGAAAAATAAACAAACAGGACGTCTTCAGCTGAAAAGGGGGCACTTTTCAAAAGTGTACAACTCGTGTTTACCCCAAAGACGATGTTGGGAAAGGGTGCACGAGTTATGTTGATTCAAAATATTGATGTGACTGATGGATTAGTTAATGGAATTTGTGGGGTTGTAACAGACATTGTTAACCCTTGTGTTGTCCTTGGGGGTCACGGGGACCGGTTCAGTGTATTTGATTAGATTTTGGCCTCTCCTCGCGCTTCGGGTCCCTGAGACCCCATTGCTCGTCAGGCTCCGGGTCTACTACACAAGCCTCGTCCCTCTCGGGTCCCAGAGACCCCCGCCCGTTGCTTGTTCATCAACGCACCGTTTCTACTACACAAGCCTTAGCCCTTGTGTTGTCCTTGGGGGTCACGGGGACCGGTTCAGTGTATTTGAGTAGATTTTGGCCTCTCCTCTCCTCTCCTCGCGCTTCGGGTCCCTGAGACCCCATTGCTCGTCACACTCCGGTTCTACTACACAAGCCTAGTCCCTGTCGGGGTCCCGGAGACCCCGCGCTTTGCTGACGGCGTTCGGTTTCTACCACACGAGCCTAGTGTCCCTCTCGGGTCCCGGAGACCCCACTGCTCATCACGCACACGAGCCTAGTGTCCCTCTCGGGTCCCGAAGACCCCGCCGCGCTTTGCTTACGGCGTTCGGTTTCTACCACACGAGCCTAGTGTCCCTCTCGGGTCCCGAAGACCCCCCCGGGCTTTGCTCACGGCGTTCGGTTTCTACCCCTATCGCTCATCAACGCACCATTTCTACTACACAAGCCTAAGCCTTTGGGGTCCCCGGAGACCCCCCCGAGTGCTCATCAACGCACCGTTTCTAGTACACAAGCCCGGTCCCTCTCGGGTCCCGGAGACCCCGTTGCTGACGGCGTTCGGTTTCTACCACACGAGCCTTAGTGTCCCTCTCGGGTCCCAGAGACCCCGCCATTGCTTGTTCATCAACGCACCGTTTCTACTACACGAGCCTTAGTGTCCCTCTCGGGTCCCAGAGACCCCCCCCGTTGCTTGTTCATCAACGCACCGTTTGTACTACACAAGCCTTAGTGTCCCTCTCGGGTCCCGGAGACCCCCCCGTTGCTTGTTCATCAACGCACCGTTTGTACTACACGAGCTTTAGTGTCCCTCTCGGGTCCCGGAGACCCCACCCCACTGCTGACGGCGTTCGGTTTCTACCACACGAGCCTCGTCCCTATCGGGTCCCGGAGACCCCCGCGTTGCTCACGCCGTCTGGTTTCTACTACACAAGCACCGATTACACTACACGAGCCTGGTCCCTTCGGGTCCCGGAGACCCCCGCGTTGCTCACGGCGTCTGGTTTCTACTACACAAGCACCGATTACACTACACGAGCCCGGTCCCTTCGGGTCCCGGAGACCCCCCGCGTTGCTCATCGCGCACCGTTTCTACTACACAAAGCCCGGTCCCTTCGGGTCCCGGAGACCCCCGCGTTGCTTGCGGCGTCTGGTTTCTACTACACAAGCACCGGTTCCGCTACACGACAACAACAACGGAAAGGGCAAGAGCAAGGGCAAGGGCAAGGGAAAGGGAAAGGGAAAGGGAAAGGGAAAGGGCAAGGGAAAGGGAATGTCCTGGCTTGACCTCGGCATACTAAACACTTTTATTATATGCACACACACATACTGTACACATTTGTCTTCATGTGTTTTTTTTTGTCGTTGGTGTCCGTTTTTTATTCTTGTGGACATTTGATCCTCAATTTAGCAGCCAGGTGCAAAGCCAGCATGGCCCGCTGTGTCACTCTAGATGGGAACCTAGGGCGGCTACTGACCGGCACTGTACGCAATGTTCAAGAAGAAGAAGAAGAATAAGAAGAACAAGAAGAACAAGAAGAAGAAGAAAAAGAACGTGACTCTGATGAGGACCAAGAATGCGAATCTTGCGGTTGCGCGTCAGATGACGAGACAAGCCAAGACGAGGACATTGAACAAGGACAACGACAAGAAGAAGAAGAAGAAGAAGAAGAAGAAGAACAAGAACAAGAACAAGAACAAGAAGACGACAACGGGGGAGTGGTAGCAGCAGCAGTAGTAGTAGTAGAACAAGAAGAGGAATCGTTTGTATCAAAAGACGGTAAAATCGAGTGGTCCTCGAAAACGTATCATCCCGGCAGCCCTCGACCTCGTCGCTGTGGCAGCGAAAACGAAAATGAAGACCAACAACAACAACAACAACAACAACAACATGAGCACATACGCTCTGCTTCTGCTGCTACTGCTTCTGCCTCTGCTGCTTCTGCTGCTTCTGCTGTTTCTGCTTCTTCTGCTGCTTCTGCTTCTGCTGCTACTGCTGCTACTGCTGCTGCCCGGTACGGGACGTGGAGGAGATCGTAGTGGCGGCCACAAACCTCGAGGGCCTGAGGAAATGCGGCCACGACTGGAAAACGATGGACGCCGCGGACCTGCGCGGCTACCTCGGGCTGCTGATCCTCTCGGGCGTGTACAGGTCCCGCAACGAGGCCGCGGAGAGCCTGTGGCACGAGGAGAGCGGCAGGCCCATATTCCGCGCCACGATGCCGGTCAAACGGTTCCACGCGTACTCGAGACTGCTACGATTTGACGACCGCGAGTCGAGAGCCGCCAGACGAGCCTCGGACAAACTGGCGGCCATACGGGACGTGTTTGACGCGTGGGCGCGGCGGCTTCCCGCCCTCTACAACCCGGGCCCCGACGTGACCGTGGACGAGCAGCTACCTAAGAGTGTACCTAACTCTTTCTTCTTATTCATCATCTTCTTCTTCGTCTTGTTCTTCTGCTTCTTCTTCTTCTTCTTCTTGTGCCACACATCCAAGGTCGATGCCCGTTCCGCCAGTACATGCCCAGCAAGCCCGCGAGGTACGGCGTCAAGTTGTGGGTGGCCTGCGACGCCAAGTCCAGCTACGCGTGGAACGTGCAGGTCTGCACGGGAAAGTCCGCGTGCGGCGCGTCCGAGAGGAACCAGGGCGCCCGGGTGGTGCTGGACCTGACCGAGGGGCTCGCGGGCCCTCGCAACGTCACGTGCGACAACTTCTTCACCTCCTACGACCTGGCGCGGCGGCTCCTGCGCGAGAGGCGCCTCACCCTGGTGGGCACGATGCGCAAAAACAAGCCCGAGCTGCCGGCCGCCTTGCTCGACACCAGGGGCCGCGCGGTCGCCTCGTCCAGGTTCGCCTTCATGCCCGCCGCCGCTCTGGTGTCCTACGTGCCCAAGAGGAACAAGAACGTGCTGCTGCTGAGCACGCTGCACGCGGGGGACGCACGGCTCGTCGTGTCCAGCAGCCACGCAGCCAAACCCGAGATCGTGCTCCACTACAACGCCACCAAGGGCGGCGTGGACAACCTGGACAAGCTCGTGGCCACGTACAGCTGCCGTAGGAAGACTGCGCGCTGGCCCCTCGCCGTGTTCCACAACATCCTCGACGTGTCCGCCTACAACGCCTTCGTGATCTGGCGAGAGCTCTGGCCCGCGTGGATGCGCGGCAAGCTCAACAGGAGGAGGGCGTTCCTCGAGCAGCTGGGACGGGCGCTCCTCGCGCCGCTCATCGCGCCGCTCATCGAGAGGAGGAGGCGTCCGCCGTGCTTGTCAGAGCCGCGACGAGAGGGCCCGTCGAGGGCCCACGACGACGAGAGGGCGAGCGGGAACCACCCGCGCCGAGAGCGGCCGGCGAGAGGAAGAGGTGTCAGCTCTGTCCCAGGAGCAACGACCGCAAAACGAACGCCGTCTGCCGGAGGTACGTCTGCGGGAGCTGCGCGCGGGCCTATTGCACGGAATGTGTGAGCCCGTAGCCTTCTCTGCTGCTTGTCTGAGGGCGAACTTCCGGGGTGCGCCAGTCGTAAAAACAAACAAACAAACAAATAAATAAATAAAACATTAAGCATGACTCTGCATTACTCTGCATTTTACCCATGCCTCGATCCTTCGGGTCTCTGGGACCCTCCCTTCATTTCATTTCATTTCGCATGAACCGCCTCGCCTCGTCCTAGGGGTCGCAGAGACCCCTGTGTATGTGATTGTGTTGCATGCACGCACCTAACTCGCACAAGGCCGAAGGACCACACAAAGGTTAAGAATATTAATAACACATTTGTGAGTACTGTGTTTGTGCAGTTTGATGATGACAAAGTAGGAGCAAGCAAAAGGCTGTGTTCTTGTGTTCAACTAGTACAAGCAGGTTTGCCACTCCAATATGGAACAAGAAAGGGCTTGTAGGAAAGGAGGGATATGTAGACAGTTCCCACTGAAGTTAGCATGGGCTTGTACAGTCCACAAAGTCCAGGGTTTAACCGTTGATCAAGCAGTAGTTTCCCTTAAGAAGATTTTTGCACCAGATCAGGCATACGTTGCTTTGAGTCGTGTTAAGAGTGTAACTGGGTTGACCATTCAAGATTTTGCAGAGAAAACCATTTACTGCAAAGAGAACATCCAGGACTCTATCAAAAACATGCCACAGTTTATACCCTGTACCAATACAGTCTTAAATAACAATTTATGTCATTCATAGTATTGTCATTAAATGTGCAAACTTTACGTGGGCATTTGCCTGACCTAACAGTTTCAGTTCAGCAATTTGATTATAGTTGTATTGCTGTAACAGAAACCTGGCTACCAGCAAGTGTTGCAATTGAGACTACCCATATTGAAAAATACAACGTTTATAGTGCTCCGCGGTGCTCTGCTTACAACGTGGATAACACAGCTTTGCAATCAATAAAAACCCAGCAACACGGTGGTGTTGGCCAACCCAGTCTCATGGCAGTTTGTGAAATGGTCATGTTATTGAATCTATTGATTTCTGAACAGGACACGATTTTTTTCATGTGGTTAGCACAAATTTTAATTTAATGTATTTAAATGGAATGGACTGTATTTATATAGTGCTTTTCTAGGGGTGGTGGATGGGTCAAACAACCCTAACCCTAACCCTGATGACAGCACCACCAGAAGATGGGACAGAATTGGATAAAAAGACAGGATTTTAACTTAGCGGCATCAGATGCTTGGCGAGACTCTGTCGGTTTGTTAGGAGAGATAGACTTGTCTTGTAATACCTGATTCGTGTACACGTTGCAATATAATTTTCACTAAAGCTTGTTATAATTTTAACTGAACGAATCCTGACTTTTATTTCTGATCTACCAGTCAACGAACACTTAAAATTTGGGGGTGTGAGGTGTAGTGATCTAAATGGAGTCAGATAGGTTATTTTGGCCTTTTTGGCCAGACCGGTATTGGGTCACATTTTTACACCAAATCTTTACACACTCCATGGCTGTCTAGGTGATTTTCAGCATGCTGAAAGTTAGCCGGTTTACTGGGCTTATGCTTAATTTATCCCGCCTAGCCTGCATGAAGACTAGGGATGAGTGAGAGAGGTAGTATTGGTTAGGTAGTTAGCCAGAGGAATAGGGTTCCAATATTAAAAGCAGCCTGTCATCCTTGTCTGGTGGTGGTGATGAAAACTTGTTTCTGGTGGTGTTCTTGCCTACTGGTAGTGTAGTGTGTGTATTAGGGATGAGCGAGTACAGCATTATCTGTATCTGTTAACCATATGAATTATCTGTATCTGTATCTGTACTCGGACTGGGCGGGGCCTAACCCGCAAGTGGGCGGGATTTAACCCGGAAGTGGGTCGGTTTGTCTTGAAATGGGCGGGGCTTTAACCGGTATGTTATTTTAAGCATGCAATTGATAATTGATATGGGTTGATCAGAAATTTATATATTTATTGCTGATTAGAAAACTATTTACATGACAGCATCAGCATTGAGCTTCAGATCAATGGTTTTGATCACGATAACAAACTATATACAGAACAAGAACAATGAATACAACACATGCGGTTGCAATTATGAAGTAAAATGTAATGAACAAGAGTTTTCATACTCAACATAACTTTCTTTTTTTTAACTTTTAATTTTTTTTTTTTTTTTTTGGTTCTTTTTTTATTTCCACACCAGATATGTGTGTGTGTGTGTGTGTGAGTGAGTGAGTGAGTAAGAGAGAGACAGAGAGAGAGAGAGAAAGAGAGGGGGGCGGGGGGGACTGTGTTCTACGGATCAAATAGTCCGACGCTGTTTTTCAGATCTGTTTAGAGCCAGCTGACGGTTTAAAAAAGAAAAAAAATCTCCGATTCTCAGGTTTGTTTTTTACTTCGGTTTGTAGTACTTACTTATTAACCAGTAGAGTTCTGGTAAACGTGGGGTTTGTTCAGACGTGGTGCTTGGTAGAATGCGACTCGCGTTGCGTCTCTGCCTGTCGGAGATTTTTTTTCTTTTTTAAACCGTCAGCTGGCTCTAAACAGATCTGAAAAACAGCGTCGGACTATTTGATCCGTAGAACACAGTCCCCCCCGCCCCCCTCTCTCTCTTTCTCTCTCTCTCTCTCTCTGTCTCTCTCTTACTCACTCACACACACTCACACACACACACACACACACACACACACACACACACACACACACACACACACATACCTGGTGTGGAAATAAAAAAAGAACCAAAAAAAAAAAAAATAAATCACACTGATCATAAAAAAATTAAAAGTTAAAAAAAGAAAGTTATGTTGAGTATGAAAACTCTTGTTCATTACATTTTACTTCATAATTGCAACCACATGTGTTGTATTCATTGTTGCAAAACGTTCTGTATATAGTTTGTTATCGTGATCAAAACCATTGATCTGAAGCTCAATGCTGATGCTATCATGTAAATAGTTTTCTAATCAGCAATAAATATAACAATTTCTGATCAACCCATATCAATTGCATGCTTAAAATAACATACCGGTTAAAGCCCCGCCCATTTCAAGACAACCCAACCCACTTCCGGGTTAGGCCCCGCCCAGTCCGAGTACAGATACAGATACAGATAATTAATATGGTTAACAGATACAGATACAGATAATGCTGTACTCGCTCATCCCTAATGCTTACCAACAACCACACTGTACCCCAACAACGGAGACATGAAACGCCACAACAACGGGACGGTTGAGGTTAGGAAAAGAAAAACTGGGAAAGGAACTGTCACACGATAAACTACAACAACGGGACGGTTGTGGTTAGGAAGAGAATAAAGCTGAAAGGAACTGCAACACTCGGCACGCGATCCCCGGTCTCCGGGGTGAAAGTCCTGTGTTGTTTGACCCATCCACCACCCCGACCAACCTCCCTACGCAGATTTTCTGATTTTCATACTACTCCCTACCGTTGTCGTGCTGTGATTACGAAACATGCTTCCCATTTAAATAATTAAATTAAAATTTGTAATCACCACACGAAAAAAACGACATAATCGTGTCCTGTTCATGAATCAATAGATTCAATAATGTTACCATTTCACGAACTGCCATGAGACTGGGCTGCACTGTGTGTGTCATTTCCACTCATGAAGTTATTTGCTTGGTTGATGCTATGGGAGTAATTTGTGATTAGTGCTTGCAAAATAGTTTGATAGAATGTAATAAATAAGTGGTTTGTTGATATTGTCCTATTACCTGACCTAGACACAGACTCTTTGGAAAAGGAAGGGGACTGAGGTTGTCATTGCAGCAGTTAAGTCAAACAATAGTAATTCAACCATTTACCTTGCATAGGCATAATGACTTCATCCCACTAAGACCACACAATCTGCTCAATGGTGAGGTAGGTGAACATGCCTTTTTCACACACATTAATATACTAAAAATGTATCCTGCTGTCCATAACAGGCACAGTATTTCTGAAAATGTATTTCTAGACAATAGAGTTTTTCATTCAAGCCACTCTCAAGGATGGGGGGTGTGCGCCGACTGTATGTGTTACATCACTTCGTCGTGGGTGTAATTTTGTTCGGAGAAACCTCACGAGTCTCAAGGCAAAGTTTAAAGAATGTAAGTACAGAATGACTATGAACATGTCTACTCTGTCATTGAAATGATAACATTGTTCTGAAACTACTAATTTGTTATTTAAATAATGTCATAGGTGGACTTTGATCAGTACGATGGTGTGATTGGATTCGTAAATGAAAACAACAACCACTGGAAGTCTGTGATGAGTAAAAGAAGTTGACACACCAAAGTTAAATGTAATGGGCGGGTCATTCTTTAATCTTGTATGTATTCTGAATGATATTTTTGTGCATCCCTGGACAGTACCTTCATGCTCCAACAAGCCAAATATTCATCGTTGATCCTGCTGACCCTGAGAGTGATCTGGTAAACGCTTCCGGTAAAGTAGTTTCATCTAGCCTACATCCTCCTCTCTCCTTTGTCAGTTCACAGAGTATTATTTTCATATAATGACAGCACCCATTTTATCAGTCACTACGGCCCACACAATGGTCACACTTCCATTTTTCTTTTCCTTCTTTTTTAAAGGTCCAGTGTGTAACGTGTTTAGTTGTTCATTAGCTAAATCTGTGTTGCCCGTTCACAAACGTGTCCTTTTTCATGAATATTTACCTCCACCATCAATTCCAAGTATTCCTATTGGCTTGAAATTTTACATTTGCATTTGCATGAACTGGGGTAGACGCTCCATATTCATGCTCCATCTAGAAATACGTTAGCTGGTAAGGGACATTCAGGACATACTGCTCCCCCTTTCGCGTTTTCGCTGTCACATGATAAACTCACAGGTGCTGCTAATGCTGCTAATGGATATCGTAGCTTCCTGAAGAAGGAAACATGGAGGACCACACATATTCAAAATCCAAATTTCAGGAACAGGAGTCTTCTTCTTCTTCATCCAGAAAAAGCAAAAGGAGATTGAAAAGAGCAAGAGACCGGCTTTTTGAAGTGTGAAGGCTACCGTAGCTGTAATACGTACTTTGAACTGCGTGGTGCGAGAGAGTTGATTGATATATGATCTCAACGCTAGATGGGAGAAACTCCCACACATTACTGGGCTTTGTTTTTGTTTAAGAAGGATGCCTACATCCATCCTTCTTTACTACTCTAATTAAAAAATGACTTGTTAACAATGCCTTTGGTGTGTTTTTCATAATTATTCCCATCTTGTTTCACTAAAAAAAGTCACCTACATTAAGTAGCAGCCTGCCTTTGGCAACTACTACAGCAATCAGAATGAGAAAATGTCTTTTTGTTGATTTTTGGTAAATATATTAAACTTTTAATTGCATACTGTTTCACTATAATACAAGATATCAGCATAAATGCACCTGTAGTCTGAATTCTTGCTGTTAATAGGAAAGTCCATAACGAAACAACACACCATTCTACTTTTGAGGGCTAAATTAAATGAAATATGGCTCGTTTTCCATTTGAGCACATTGTCATCAATATTAACAAGGTTTAAATGACCCATTTTTTCAAATTTGGATTTCATTTCAAAATCGGAAATCAGTAGTAACTACATGAAAACTTCACTGTTGCATGAAATGTCGTTTGTGTTTAGCCTACATCATCAGTTTCTATCTAATGTGAATCAAGAGGCTATATCAGCTTCGCTACCAGGCTGTCTTTTTTTTTTTTTTTTTTGTCTTCAAAAAACTTTATTATTCAAGTACAGATCCATAAACACATTGAAAACATTAAATGTATACATACATACACGAAAAAGGGGCGCATGAAATTTACATTAAAGAGGTTGTATGGCATTGTAAATGTTCAGAGTCCGGATGGCTTTCTTATTTGTCAGTCCTTTTTTAAAGTTTCAAAATATAATTTCATGTCATTTTTAAATTGGTGAATAGCCTATTCGGTTTTCTTTCAGATCATTTACATTTATAGATATAACATTTTCAAATAAAATTAAAAGATTCAAAATGAAAACATGGCATTTATCCAAATAATTTTCTTCATAGTAAAAAATGCTACCAGGCTGTCTTGGTCCGTTCGAGCGTATAGGGAGTGACGTCAGCAAAGAAAAATGGCTGACTTGATGTCAAGCCCTGCCTTCCTGCAGACTGCAGCGAGATACACTTGAGATTTTCTGCTATTCATACTACTCCCTACCGTTGTCGTGCTGTGATCACGAAATATGCTTCCCATTTAAATACATTAAATTCACTACACGAAAAAAACGACATATTCGTGTCCTGTTCACGAATCAATAGATTCAATAACGTGACCATTTCACGAACTGCCATGAGACTGGGCTGATATATAATGAGTATGACCAATTACATATCATATTCCACATAGGAACAGCTTTATTACAAGAGGAGGAAGGGCACACTGCCGGAAACTGCCAGCAAAGTTGTGAGCACAGCAGAGGAGGCAGATCAAAGTTTTCGAGAATTTCATTGTGGAGACATCAGTGGGCATCCAGGCCAGTTGAAAACAAGAGATGCCATATTGCAGCGTTTCTACTGGCCTGGCATGTCCACAGACATAGAAAAATGGGTAGGCTCCTGCACTGTAAAGAACACATAGATGGATGGTTCAGTCTGAGGACATTGTCATTAACTGAATAAATTGACTTAATACATTAACATCTGACATGTATTCACTCTATAAATGTTTGCAGGTGTCACAGTGCACAGAGTGCCAATCCAAGAGGAAATCCATCAAACTCCAACCAGAGTTCACCCAAATAACGGTATCAACTCCAGAATTTCATTTAAAACAAGAGCAGTTATAATAGCTAAAATCTATTTTGTTCATTATGTTAACGTTGTCTATTATTATCTGTTAACAGACCAAGACTCCATTTGAATTGGTGGGGATGGACCTAATCGGGAAGTTGTTGAAAACGGACAATGACAATCAAAACACTGTGTAATGATTGATTACAGAATTAGATGGGCGCAGGCATACCCCATGAAACGAAAATTTGCAGTGGAGGTCACAAACTGCCTCCTTAGTGCTGCCTCAGTTTGAGGTTCCCAAAAGATACTGACAGACAATGGCAGGGATTGCAGGGTTTGTCAATAATGTTAAGTGAAGTGTTTGGCAATGTAAAGGTTTGCTGGGGATCAAGAGGAGCCTGTGTGCCCCCTACCACCCACAGACGAACGGACTGGTGGAAAAATTTAATGACACCATTCAGAAGTAAAATATTATTACCATATAGAAGTAAAATATTATGTGATTGCTACTTATGTCATGACGCCTTGGCATCGAAGTGGGGGCTGGCTTGAGGTTTAAGAGGAAGCACTGGCATTAGACTTTGGGCTCCCAAACCTGTCCGGCTGCTGTCAGCTTACAACGCAGTTTTCCCCCTTCCACCTGATGTTTGGAAGGGAGGCACGTTATCCGTGTCAGGTCCCTGAGCGTTTTCAGGTGAAGCATAACATTTACAGACTTTGTCAATGTCCACTGAAACATAATATATACATTTAACAGATATGATATATAGATGACATCTTTACTTACATGTCTCCACAGATGCAGCACTCTATGGAGAATGATTTCCTGGCTGAAGAGGTGGCCATTGACGTTGCACCACGAGGAGATCATGAGGATTGTGGAGGAGAACACCAAGAAGCAGCAGGACAGAATCAGGGTAAGGACAAGACAGAAGGGTCTTGTGTTACCATTGGGGGCTCTGGTATGGTAAGAAATGTGAGGAGCCAGCAGAGGAAAGAGGGGAAACTTGACCCCGAGTACTTGGGACCTTTTACGGTGGCCAAGGTCGATGGGAAAAGTGTGGACCTGATCAACACTAATGGCCGCACTTTCCCCAAGGTCAGCATCGACCACTTGAAAATGTATGTGGAGGAGGTCCCAAGAGTGCCACAAAGGCTGAAAAGGGCCCCACCCCCTGTTGGCTCCTCAACCCCGATAACAACTACAACCCCCATGGATGAGGAGGAGGATGAGGATGATGCTGAGGATGACGCCTCCCCAACCCCACCCCCTGTTAACACCTCAACCCCTGTTACCTCCCCAACCCCACCCCCTGTTAACACCTCATCACCTGTTACCTCCCCAACCCCACCCCCTGTTGGCTCCTCAAACCCTGTTACCTCCCCAGCCCCCATGGATAAGGATGAGGATGAGGATGACACCTCCCCAACCCCACCCCCTGTTGGCTCCTCGAACCCTGTTACCTCCCCAGCCCCCATGGATGAGGATGCCCCCAGGGCAACCAAACCTCAAACCCTGGGTTCCATGAGCAGTGTAGGTGGACAAAATAACTCTAACTGTAATCATGTTAGCCTATTGATTTTTTTTTAAACTCCTGTATACATATCAGTGTATCGAAATAGAAATGAATGCCATGTACTTACAAGTAATTGATAGCCAAATATCATGTCATCAAAAGGCATAGCAGACACCTGGGGAGGGAATAAAACCCATGTCCTGCTGTCCCACATAGGCCCATATAAAGTGTTTTATTGGGACATTGCAAGAACTGTGCCGGGACAACAGTTGGACAGTGAGGTAAGCTGTGTTACTGGTTGCACTTTAAGGGAAATCTGAAATGTACTTGTATAGTCATATTGAAATAAAGTAATTCATTAATACTTACATAATTCATATGTCACATGACTTACAATTATTTCCCAACTCTGTACTTGCACTTCAGGTGATCAACGCACTGATGTCCAAGATGGTAGCAGAGAAAAACAAGGTGGGGAGAAGGCCCTCTTCATCGAGTCTTTTGAAATGACTAGGATCTGGGAAGGAAAGGGGTCAAGATTGAAGGTAGACAGAGTCGAGGTTAGTTCTGTAAAAAGACTCCAACTTTAATGATGTCATGTAAGTGATTCTGTAAATGCTCCTGGTCTTTTGTAGTGTGATCCCACCCAACACAACCTAATTATGGGTGCTGTCCATGAGCCAGGCCACTGGATATTAATTGTAAGTTCAAGTACTTGGTCTTGTATATGCACACACACAGAAATACACATATGGTCCAATGGGGGCCGCCTCAGAATTGCAGAAGAATTGCAGGGGAAACCCAACATATTTTTCAGACCTTTATTCAGACAAATATGTTGAAGACAATGTAAGCATATGTGACTTTCTGATTCTTTAGGTGATCTTTTCCAAGGAAAGACGCAGTATTGTGGTGGACCCCCTGGGCGATGATGAATGCAGGGTCCAACAATGTTTGGAATCTACAAGGTAACTCATAAAAACCAAGGTAAAAAAGTTTCCCTTAAAAACACATATTTGAGAATGTATTGCCATATGTCATGGTGTTGGTGTACCAACAGGGCATTCATCCGGAAGAAAGGGTGCAATGTGTCAAGGTGGACAGCCGGCACTGTTCCACACACCCTGCAGGGCGACGGCAACTCCTGCGGAGCCTTTGTCCTGAAAGTAAGTTTGTTGTTTCTGTGTAGGCTGTGTGGTTTCAAACAATACAAAGTGTTGAATGTATGACCAGTTGACCAAACAGCTAATTAAGTTTGTGTCACATTAGTATGCTGAGAAGATACTGAAAGATGAGCCACTGATATTCTCCAATAGAAGAGCAGCAGTGGCTCTCTACAGGAAGGAGGTGGCCAGGGCACTTTTGAAGTCTGGTAATGTAGCTTATATTCTGGTCTGTAATCATGATGCATGTATTCCTACAAATATTGACAAGTGTTATTGTATTTGTATTGTATTGACACAATTGTTGACAAGTCTTATTGTTGTCACTGATGACCAGATGACCTTCGTGAGCTGTGCCACCATTGTGGAGAACACAAATGTTTCTCTAAAGATGGGGGAGACAACCAAATGGGTAAAGGAATCCATCATTATACTTCAATTATAGCGTCTATTTTACTGTGTATTTCAAATATTTACTCTCAAATGGTTGCTATGTTGTCTTCACCTTTGTTGTTACACGTCCAATGTGACACATGTGACCGGTGGTTTCACATGACATGTGTTCAACACGTGGACCATGGAAGCCCCAAATCTGGTGCCACTGATATGTCTGCACTTCTCTCTGATGCTCTGAAACAGACGATACAGGTAACCCAAACACCGCTGCACGTGACGCTAGTTAACACTATACTCAACAGCAGCTAATGTTAGCCTACCGCTAGCTAGTTAACACTATACTCAACAGCAGCTAACGTTAGCCTACCGCTAGCTAGTTAACACTATACTCAACAGCAGCTAACATTAACCTACAGCTAGCTAGTTAACACTATACTCAACAATAGGGTAACATAATTTGACAGTAGGCCTATCAAAATGTGTGATCTGCCCTGCAATTGTCCTGGTTGTCAGCGATTACATAGCTGACGTGTGTACTGTATACTATAAATACAAAAAACAAAATATAAACAGTCCAATGCTGCTTAAACACTTAAACTTAGTGACTTTTTGTATGGAGAAGAGGCTGACCAGCCATTGATGTTACCAAGAGAACACATTGAATTTCTGCTTAAGCAAGGCCATACAATTGCAAAAACTGCTGAAATACTGGGATGCTCATCATCATTTCTGTACAAGAAGTCAAAGTTGATGTGTATACCTGTTAGAAGTAGGCTGTCTGCAAAAGATGATGGTGAACTAGAACAACATGTGAGGCCACTTCAGAGCCAATGTCCTAATTCTGGAAATTAGGTAATTGGTGGTCTTTATCTTTAGTCTGTATTTAATTCACATTTGTGTGCCATTGTTTTGTGAATATCATGTCAATTTAGATCTTTTCAAAAATCAAGTTTCAGATGATAAGAGCCCTGTTGCATGCACAGGGTGTGCTTGTTACCGGTCCAGGGTGCGTGAGATGTTGACACAGGTGAATCCTACTGCTGCTGCAAAGAGATGTAGCCGGACAGTTGCAAGACGTGTTTCTCATGTACCTTACTCCAATAGTTTGTGGCACATTGATAGGAACATGCGTCTCATAAGGTTATTATTACCAGACTTGTCATACTTTTTTATATTTTGAAAAGAACTTAAGCAAGTGAAGAACTGGAGTTTACAGCTATATTGTTTCCAGACTACTATCAGTGGTATTATCATTTTCAGGTTATATTTGTTTTTCAACCTTTCTAGATGGGGCTTTGTGATTCATGGTGCAATTGATGGATACGCCCGTCTGATAACTTACCTCAACTGCAGCACAGACAATACTGCCACAACAGTGCTTTCTCAGTTTTTGAAAGCAACATGCCTCTTTGCCCTACCGTCAAGAGTCAGATCTGACCATGGTGGTGAAAACATCCTTGTGGCTTTATTCACGCATCTAGTTCAAGGACTTGAACACAGAGGTTTCATAACCGGACAATCAGTTCACAATCAAAAAATTGGAAAAAAGACTGGAGCAGTTTAGACAGGCCTGGAACCTCCATCCGTTGCAAACAGAAAATAATCACACACCAACTCAACTCTGGACAGAGGGCATGCTCAAAAACATTGGAACAGACAGCACAGCTGTCAACAATGTGTTTGGGGAAAATCCCTACAGCGACCAAAACATCGATGCTATCCTAGCGCAATACTGGAATGAGAACACTGCCTACACTTGATCAGGAAGAGTTCCCAGCTGTTAATGTAGAGCCACCTCAACTCATCCTCACTCAGCAACAACAGACATCTGTACACAATGCAATCCAACACATTTCTGATCTAAAGATAAAATATCAGGCTTGCTGTGTTACAATTGTCAGTATTTTCCAAATTCAGGTATAGTCCAATTTCAAGCCCAGAGACAAAAGTTTATTGGCTGCATATATTATCCAGGATGGAAAGACATTTTGAGTTTCAACAGCTTTAAGTAATATTTTCTGTTAAAATAAGGCGGTATGGGTGTGGGGTGCAGCTGCAGCTGATGGAGCTAATGCCAGGTGTGCTAGATTTGTGGGTGCCAGTCCAGACATTGGCAGTAGCTAACAGCACTGTTGGTGTTGTGTTGTTTTATTGTCTTATTATTTTGTAGTATTGTTGGCTGACAATATTTTTATTGTTCCTTTCTACTCCCATTGTGTTATGATTCGTAGAAAAAGTGGAAAAGCATCGAATTAGTATGAATGAGATTTAAATCTTGAATAAAAGTCTTTGTTGTGATGTGAAACATCTTAAGGTTTCAATGGAATATGAATCAATAGACAAGATTTGAAAATGCATGAAAAAGAAATTAATTCAGTATGAACAGACTAAAAAAATAATGACTTTGTGGTATGGTAAAATGTATTAAATTAATTCATATAATGTATACATTTATTTTATATTTATGTAATAACTGAAAAGAAAAAGTAAATTTTATCATACAAATACTATTTAATGTTTTATAGTCACAGCACATTATCCTAAATATACTAAGTCAATTTTAATTTGAAAAGCAAAGTGCGTTTGAAACCCTAACCCTAACCCTTTTTAATGAAAATAAAACCTAGGGGGACCCCAAACTTCCCTTTCCCGAGCCACATTAACCAGCTCCGACTGGGGGATCCCGAGGCGTTCCCAGGCCAGGTTGGAGATATAATCCCTCCACCTAGTCCTGGGTCTTCCCCGAGGCCTCCTCCCAGCTGGATGTGCCTGGAACACCTCCCTAGGGAGGCGCCCAGGGGGCATCCTTACCAGATGCCCGAACCACCTCAACTGGCTCCTTTCAACGCGAAGGAGCAGCGGCTCTACTCCGAGCTCCTCACGGATGACTGAGCTTCTCACCCTATCTCTAAGGGAGACGCCAGCCACCCTCCTGAGGAAACCCATTTCGGCCGCTTGTACCCTGGATCTCGTTCTTTCGGTCATGACCCAGCCTTCATGACCATAGGTGAGGGTAGGAACGGAAACTGACCGGTAGATTGAGAGCTTTGCCTTCTGGCTCAGCTCTCTTTCTTTCTTTCTTCTTTTTCATGTGTCTCCATCATTTCCCACGTGCGCGTTGAAGTCCCCCAGCAGAACTATGGAGTCCCCCACTGGAGCCCCATACAGGACTCCATTCAAGGTCTCCAAGAAGGCCGAATACTCCGAGCTCTTGTTTGGTGCATACGCACAAACAACAGAATCAGAATCAGAATCAGAATCAGAAAGGGCTTTATTGCCAAGTACGTTGCACATACGAGGAATTTGTCATGGTGTTGTTGGAGCATGTCACACATACAAATATAAGAAGGATAAAAAGAATATAAACAATATAAGTATAAACATATACACACAGTATGTATTAATAATGATAAAATAAATAAAAAAATAAATTAAAAAAAATTAAATAAATAGTAAAATAGTAAAATAAGTTAAACAGTAAGAGTCAGAGTTTTCCCCCCCACAACCCGCAGGCATAGGGAGGCGACCCTCTCGTCCACCGGGGTAAACTCCAACGTAGCGGCGCTCAGCCGGGGGCTTGTGAGTATCCCCACACCCGCCCGGCGCCTCACACCCTGGGCAACTCCGGAGAAGAAAAGAGTCCAACCCCTATCCAGGAGTATGGTTCCAGAACCGAGACTGTGCGTAGAGGTAAGCCCCACC
The DNA here is from genome assembly GCF_008315115.2 of Sander lucioperca. NCBI lineage: Eukaryota > Metazoa > Chordata > Actinopteri > Perciformes > Percidae > Sander > Sander lucioperca. The sequence goes on along the minus strand of NC_050192.1, from coordinate 27,763,952 downwards.
AGATCCAACTGGTAGCGCTCCACCTCCCGCACAAGTTCCGGCTCCTTCCCCCACAGAGAGGTGACGTTCCACGTCCCCAGAGCCAGCGTCTGCTGCCCGGGTCTGGTCCGTCGAGGCCCCTGACCTTCACTGCCACCCATGTGGCAGCGCACCCGACCCCAGCGGTTCCTCCCACAGGTGGTGGGCCCATGGGTTGGAGAAAAAGGTGCCATGTAGCTTTTCCGTGGCAAACCCGGCCACCAGGCGCTCGCTGACGGGCCCTCCATCTGGGCCCTCCATCTGGGCCCTCCATCTGGGCCTGGCTCCAGACGGGGGCCCCGGGCTTCCTCCGGGCAGGGTCACTCCATCTCTACCTCGTTTTTTCATAGGGTTTTTGAACCATTCTTTGTCTGGCCCCTCCCCTGAGACCACTTTGCCTTGGGAGACCCTACCAGGAGCACAAAGCTCCAGACAACACAGCCCTCAGGTTCATAGGGACACACAAACCTCTCCACCACGATAAGGTGATGGTTCCAGGAGAGGTAGTCTCATACAGGCAAGTAGAAATCTTTGTAAGAATACTATAATATTGCTACTCTTATTTTTCCCTGTTCTTTATTGTGTAATGTAATATAGAATTGTAAATACATTTGGAATTAACTTTTAGAGTATTATTTTAACATCACAAATTGTGTCTGTTCTTTTACAGGGTGACCTTGTTCTCAGGAGGAACCAATACAGTGGACAACTGAGACGGCTCAGACGGCCTACGGGGAGACGGCCGCGCGACAATAACGGGATGGCGGAGGTTGGGTTTAGGAAAAACACTACAAGGAAAGGACGCCTCACACGCCGGGAGACGGCCGCGCGACAATAACGGGACGGTTGTGATTAGGAAGACTACGGGAAACAAAACGCCACACGTGGGACGCGATCCCCGCTCGCCCGGGTGAAAGTCTTGTGTTGTTTGACCCATCCACCACCCCGACCAACCTCCTTACGCGGATTTTGTGCTCTTTATACTACTCCCTACCATTTTCATGCTGTGGCCACGAAATATGCTTCCCATTGAAATACATTACTTCACATTTTCGTGCTGGCCACCACCTAAAAAATGAGAAAAACGTGCCCGTGAACACGTATCAATAGATTAAAAATAACGTGACATTTACACGAAATGCCGTGAGACCGGGCTGGAATTCCGGTAGGGTACTCGAGACAGAGACAGCAATTCTGTCTGATCACATTGCACTGATAACCACATTCCATTGTGATATGTTAGGAGAAAGATCTAGGAGGTGGCAATTTAATAATTCCCTTCTCCAGAACACAGCTTTTGATGCAGAATTTAGAGCCAAACTGGCTGAGTTTATATCAATCAACACCGACTCAGTTTCTGACCCTGCAATTACCTGGCAGGCAACTAAAGGATTTATTAGAGATTTCACATCTTCCTTCACGGTCAACTTGAAGAGGAAAAGAGAGGCAAGGATTACAGAGTTGGAAGAATGCTGTAAATCTTTAGAGCAGTCTCTTAAGCCTTGTTTCTCTAAATCTACACATACTCTTCTAGTCACAAGTCTAAAGAGCTAAATTATCTGCTAAGGAGACCTGAATTCATAATGCACAGAGTGAGGCAAAATTATTATTTTAATGGCTGTAAACCAAGCAAACTGCTTGCTCTGAAATTAAAACAAAGCGAATCCAGAGCTACTATCAACAGCATCCGCACAGACCAAGGTATCTCAACAAATACTAAGGATATCAGCGCCGCTTTTAACTCCTTCTATTCAAAGTTGTATGAGTCCTCCTGCGACTCAGATCCGACACAGTGCCAGGAGTTCCTAAAACAACTAAACCTGCCTCTCCTTGACCCAGAGGAGGCAGAAGAACTGGGTCAACCGATAACGTTAGAGGAACTTAAATCAACATTAAAGACAGTTAAAAAAGGGAAAACGCCAGGGTTGGATGGAATTCCATCAGAACTTCTTCTACAGTATTTTGACATATTAGGACCTACCATTTTACAAGCTCTAACTTCAGCCATAGAGATTGGTACTTTCCACCAACAAACCAACACTTCTAATTTCTGTTATACCCAAAAAGGGCAAAGATCTTACGGATTGCTCAAATTTCAGGCCCATCAGCCTAATCTAGACTAATATTAAGCTTTAATCCAAAGTCTTGGCTCTCCGCCTAGAGAGCTTTATTGAGAAGCTAGTCCACCCCGACCAATCAGGTTTTATACCAAAGCGTCATGCTGCAGACAATGTACGCAGACTATTTCATGTACTAGAAGAGGCCAAAAACCTCGCAACAATGGCAGCAGTGTTATCAGTGGACGCGGAAAAGGCTTTTGACTGCCTAGAGTGGAATTACTTGTGGCAAGTAATGGAGAGGCTTGGTTTGGGGGCCAAATTCATTGACATGGTGCTTATTTTATATGCAAATCCTACGGCCATAGTCTCAACCAATGGATTGCATTCTCAGCCATTTCCCATCGAGCGGGGCTCGCGACAAGGATGCCTGCTTTCCCCCATGCTGTTTGCAATCTCTCTTGAACCGTTAGCCCAAGCCATAAGAAAAAATAAAATCTATAATGTCCAGATTAAATCCAATAGCAGCTCAATATCATTATTTGCAGACAATATTTTTTGTACATCTCTGATCTTGAGGACTCTATTCAGTGAGTTGTCCAGGACAACTATGAAACTATACTAAGTAGCGTTCAAAGGCATCGCTACGGTCCAGGATTGCTGTTGTTAAAATGAACATAGTTCCTTGTGTGAACTTCTTAAGTACAATGATCCCCTTACCCCCACCAATACATTTCTGGAAGAAACTTGATACCTTAATTCAGCAGTATATTTGGAATAATAAACAACCTAGGCTAAAATACTCTACCCTTCAACATACCACAAACACGGGAGGCCTGGCCCTCCCAACCTTAAAGTGTATCACAGAGCCTTTCAGCTACGGGCCCTCAGAGTGTGGATGGACCCCTCATTTACAGTCCCATGGAGAGAAACAGAGCAAAACCTCACTGGAAGTCTAAGACTGCAAGACCTTGCCTTTGCAGGAGTGTGTCCAAAAAAGTGTATGCTGGCCCATGGCCCTATTATCACCAACACATTGACCAACTTTAAACAGGTGGAGGAGAAACTAGGCTACACCAATAAGTGGCATTTGAATACCCCAATATGGCACAATGCACACTTACTGTCTGGTAACAAACCCTTTGCTTGTAAGCAGTGGAGTGACAGAGGTATTTATACTTTAGACCAACTATTCAATGAGAAAGGTATGTTGAGTTTTGAAGACCTGACTCCGGATTTCCACTGAATGCAGAACGTCTGTGGACCGGCTCCGCTGCGGAACGGCTGCATGCTCCGCCGTCCGTCAATACCCACTAGGTCCGGATTTGTTGCAGCACGGCTGCGGCCATGACTGAGGGCTGTAGTCACGAGGACCCACAAGATTTCGCGAATTCCTATAGAATAGAACCACAAAACCAACAACAGTTAGTTTCCATCCAGAGGAGTAGAGGGGAAACAACTATGTGCTGTGTTTTCAAGGTGTAGTGCAGGGAAATATGATCCGCCGTGAGCATGGTGTATTTTATTTTGAAAATTAACCGGATGTTTATTTTGTTTCTGTGCTCGACTTCCTGTCCCCCACTATCTGCCGTGTGCTGAATTGCTGCGGAGCTCTCCAGCGTCCGCCAAAAATAGAAGCTCTGCGTATCTGCTCTGGAGGGCTGGGACCGCCGGAGCAGATACGCAGTCGGAACGCAGCCGTTCTGCAACCAAGAAAATGATAGCTCAACGCTGCCCCCCCCCCCCCCCACTCACTTTGTATAAAACAGTTGTTAGCGTATTTCCTAGACATAGTTATGCTTGAGCTCTCTACAGCAAGGATTAACAAAGCCAAATCATCAACTATCAACCTATGGGAAAGCACAGCAGCACTAATATCAGACCTAATGACCTCAATGCCACAAGAACTAGAGGAGAGTGACTAGGCAAGGTGTGATTTCTGTTTGTTTGTTTCTTTTGTTTTCCTCAAGACCGCAGAGGGTGGGGGTGGGTGAGGGTTTTTGTTCTTGTTCAATTTGTGTTCATCTGTTCTGGGCTGGGCTGCTCCTCAGGGACATTGAAGTTAAAGGGCTGTCCTTGTCCCACCTGGACACAGGACAGCCCTTTTGCTGGAGGGAGAGGCTCGCCAGCCAGTACTGCCGCAGGCACAATGCCAGTTGCCTGCAGCAGCACAGCCTTCTCCTCTTCTTTCTGGCGCTGAGAGAACCTGGAAGACAAACATATTCTGCTTTTAGACTCTTGAGCTTTCATCAAAAGATAAATGACGGTACACATTACAACACATCAACACAGCTTTATGTTAAACTTACCACTGAGACAGGGTCCTCTGATTCAGTTCATAGTGCTGGATGTCCATCTGAGCATCAACCTCGGGCTGGCCAGCACTGCCGCTCTGATGGCCATGTAGTCCGAGAGGACCAGGGACCACCTAGTCCTCTGGACCCCCATGGACCGCGTGCCTGTTGGGTGGAGCTGGCAGAGCTGGCTACAAATGGCCTCCACCAGGCAACTGGGGTTGGCTTGCAGGGCCTGAGTTCGGTCCGAGAAGACAGCTGAAAGAGTCAGTGAGAGCACAGAGTGGGTTATTATACATTAATATTTATAATAATAATATTTTTATTAGAGAAATGATATAATAATATTTGCAAAGAGTCTCACCGTTGGAGACTAAATGCATCGGAACTGTGCTTGCATGGTAGGCGTGGTACCTTTATGCATTTATTGTGCGCCTGTCCATTTGTATAGAGATTTGGGACTGAGGTAATAGATGTTGAAAAATGATTCTGAATGTTCATATTCCTAATTGCCCTATTGTGTCTATTGTGTGTATACTGGGAAGCAGATTGAAAAATATACAAGCAAGACCTGTGCATAGTTGCACTAGCTTTTCTCTCTATAAAGAGAACTATACTCATGAATTGCCCTCTGTGTTGCTCTGGCCTCATACACAGACCTAATGCTGTTGAGGTCAGTGCCAGTTATTTTCTGAGATATGTTTACAATTTTTCCCAGTCTGTTCTTGTTGGTTACACTCAAATTGCCAAACCAGCAGATCATGGCAACGGTTAAGATTGACTCAACAAAAGATGAGTAAAAAGTTGTCAGAAGTGATCTGTTAACATTAAACCCCTTCAGCAAGGTGGATGTGATCCTGGCCTTGTACTCCTCCAGCCGCGTCAGGATGTCATGGCTGTATACTGTTAGCAGCCAGATGGCGGAGGGGAGAGGGGGCATCTGCGGTGGTGGTGGGAACTGCCCCCTCACCGAGCACAACGCCAGGAACTGCTCGCATACGCAGCCCAGATAGCAAATAGTCATTGAAACGATGTTAAATCAACATCCTGCTGTCAACGATAAAGTCATTGAATCAACATCGAACTCTGATGTTGATTCTTCATCATGTTGCACCCTCTATTATAATTGAAACAATGTTTAAATCATACCTAGAGATCAACAGAATTTCAATGGTATTTCGATTACAATGGATATTGAAACAATGTTACCCAGATAGCAAAATAGTCATTGAAACAATGTTAAATCAACATCCTGCTGTCAACGATAGTCATTGAATCAACATCGAACTCTGATGTTGATTCTTCATCATGTTGCACTCTCTATTATCATTGAAACAACGTTTAAATCATACCTAGAGATCAACAGAATTTCAATGGTATTTCGATTACAGTGGATATTGAAACAATGCTGAAATTCCAGCATATCAACGAAACTTCAATGGTATTTTAATAGCCTATACCACAGGTTTAATCTAAAAATGTATAAATTAATATATTAAAACAGTATTAGGCTATTATAATCCTGCTTATCGACAGCCAGGATGGCTATGAGCAAAATATAGAAACTATGGCAGAGCCTTCTGCCTAGACTTTCTAGCACAAATGACACCCCACGCATTTAAAAAAAAAATGAAACAATCGTTTTTATTGTTTTTTTTTTTTTTCTTTTAACGCGCTATATCTCCAGGGTCGGTCGTCCAGCTCCCCCCGCCCGGTCTGGGGCGTAGTGCAGCCACTTCTGCACAGCTTGAGAAAATTCATAGGCATTTGCCGTACTCAGCCGTTGAGTCAGGGCATCTAAAATAGAAAACAAGCAAAAGTACATTTTAGTTTAACATTAGCAGTAGACTAAGTCTTCTGCCTGTGAAGGATATAAACTTGATAATGCCAGGTAGAAAAGTGTGTGTGTGTGTGTGTGTGTGTGTGTGGCAATAGCTAGTATCCTTCCCTCACAAACGCCTCACACTCAAGTCCTACACTAGCCTAATTTAATTTGAGCACTACCGTTGCCCATGTTTTCCCCTCATGCCCTTCAGCTAGAAGAACGACGTCACCATAGGACCACGCCCATGACCACGCCACTCTCGTCTCTGAATCACATGTTTCAGGTGTGATCACTCTTTGATTGGCGCTAGCTTGACTGTCAAATATGTGTGCTGGATGCTGCTCCGATATTTTTCCACTTTGGTCTGAAGCGTCACTGAGGTAATTTGTGGCAGAAGGGACACAACAAACTTTGCATCTGGAAACATTAACTGGTAAGTCTATCAGAATAAATGCAACGTCTAATAGCCTAATAGGCGAATGTAGCCGTTTTTAACATCAATTTGGAAAAGTCTGTCAAATAGCCTAGTTTAGGATGGAATTATTTGACAAACATGTAGGCTAGGCTACCAGTTTTATGACATAAGGCTCCAATTTGAGTGGAGTGCTTCTCCCTTCTCACCAGAGAGATAAACATATTTTAAATGTTTCTGTGTCTATTATCTGTGTCTATCCAGTTTTACAATGTGTCTATCCAGTGTTACACAATTTAGAGAAATAGCCTAGCTGAGGTAGACTTCCGCCTGCCAGATGTGATTCGGCCTCAGGTTAGCCCTTTCTTAGCTTCCACAGGCGAACTACGGAAAAGCGAATTGGCCTAGGGGTAGGCTTCACTCATTCCCTTTTTCGTTTAAAGGCCAACGCACACCGGTGTTCTGTCAAACTGGGCTACTTGTCGTCGTCGAGTTGTGCTACCATTAGTCGCACCTTGACATGTATACACCAGTCGCACATAGACAGTAAAGTTTACAGTCATTTTCTGAACTTACCAGACTGTTGTAACTGTTCTATTATTTGCCTTTACCCATTTAGACATTATATCCACATTACTGATGATTATTTATCAAAAATCTCATGTAAATATTTTGTGAAAGCACCAATAGTCAACACTATATCGTATCGATATTGTGGTATTTTGTCAAAAATATCGTAATATTTGATTTTCTCCATATCGCCCAGCACTACTTTTGGGGCAGAAAATCGATTAAGGGCATAATGTTTACTGAAAGCACTGCATTCATACTTAAGCAGAATGACTTAGCAAACATGCATTTGCAGAGGGCCATTTCTTTAAAGGACCGCTTCTGTTTGGTCACATCCTTATTTTTCTTGCCAGCCCAGTTTAGGCCTGAGGCCAGCTCGTTAGTCATGCTGTATGCCAGCATGCGCCGAACCTTGATCTCCAGGGTGGTCCCCCCAATAATTGTGAAACGGGCGACCTATCAAAATAAAAAAGTGTAACTATTTCAGTTTAAACAGTAAACAATTTTAAAAAGGTATTTTTCAAAAGATGATGTAATGTTGCTCTATGTAGGTTTGTCAATTTTCAAGTCTGAATTTAACTGAGATTAAAGTATTAAAGTGTGATATTTGTTTGCATCCTTGTGTGGGATGAGATTAAACACAGATTAACAGATTTGTTAAACAGTTTAACAAAATTGGGCAGAGCAGTAGGGCTGCTCGATTACTCCCCCGTTACTCCCCCGTTGTCTTGTTCTTGTTGTTCTTCTTCTTCTTCTTCTTCTTCTTCTTCGTCTTCTTGTCCTCGTCCCCGTTCAATGTCCTCGTCTCGGCTTGTCTCGTCATCTGACGCGCAACCGAAAGATTCGCATTCTTGGTCCTCGTCAGAGTCACGTTCTTTTTCTTCTTCTTCTTCTTCTTCTTCTTCAACGGGCTGGGGTCTCAGGGACCCGAAGCGCGAGGAGAGGAGAGGAGAGGCCAAAAAATCTACTCAAATACACTGAACCGGTCCCCGTGACCCCCGAGGACAACACAAGGGCTAAGGCTCGTGTGGTACAAACGGCGCGTTGATGAAAAAAAAAAAAAAAGCAACGGGCTGGGGTCTCAGGGACCCGAAGCGCGAGGAGAGGAGAGGCCAAAAATCTACTCAAATACACTGAACCGGTCCCCGTGACCCCCGAGGACAACACAAGGGCTAAGGCTCGTGTGGTACAAACGGCGCGTTGATGAGCAACGGGCTGGGGTCTCAGGGACCCGAAGCGCGAGGAGAGGAGAGGAGAGGCCAAAAAATCTACTCAAATACACTGAACCGGTCCCCCGGGAACCCCCACCCCCCAAGGACAACACAAGGGCTAAGGCTCGTGTAGTACAAACGGTGCGTTGATGAACTATCGACGGGCGGGGGTCTCCGGGACCCGAGAGGGACGAGGCGCGTGTGGTAGAAACCGAACGCCGTCGGCGGTGGGGTCTCCGGGACCCGAGAGGGACCCTAGGCTCGTTGTGCGGTACAAACCGAACGCCGCCGGCAAAGCGCGGGGTCTCCGGGACCCCGCCGACGGGGACTACGCTTGTGTAGTAGACCCGGAGCGTGACGAGCAATGGGGTCTCAGGGACCCGAAAGCGCGAGGAGAGGAGAGGAGAGGCCAAAATCTACTCAAATGCACTGAACCGGTCCCCCGTGACCCCCGAGGACAACACAAGGGTTAACCCTTGTGTGGTCCATCGGCCTTGTGCGAGTTAGGTGCGTGCATGCGTACGTGCATACATTCCGCGCAATAGGCCCGCGCGCAGCTCCCGCAGACGTACCTCCGGCAGCCGGCGCAGACGGCGTTCGTTTTGCGGTCGTTGCTCCTGGGACAGAGCTGACACCTCTTCCTCTCGCCGGCCGCTCTCGGCGCGGGCGGCTCCCGCTCGCCGTCCGGTCGTCGCGGTCCCTCGGCGGGCCCTCTCGTCGCGGCTCTGACGAGCGCGGCGGCCGCCTCCGTGCGAGGGAGGCTCCTCCTCCTCTCCATGAGCGGCGCGACGAGCGCCCGTCCCAGCTGCTCGAGGAACGCCCTCCTCCTGTTGAGCTTGCCGCGCATCCACGTGGGCCTGAGCTCTCGCCAGATCACGAAGGCGTTGTAGGCGGACACGTCGAGGACGTTGTGGAACACGGCGAGGGGCCAGCGCGCGGTCTTCCTACGGCAGCTGTACGTGGCCACGAGCTTGTCCAGGTTGTCCACGCCGCCCTTGGTGGCGTTGTAGTGGAGCACGATCTCGGGTTTGGCCGCGCGGCCGCCGGACGCCACCAGGAGCCGCGCGTCCCCCGCGTGCAGCGTGCTCAGCAGCAGCACGTTCTTGTTCCTCTTGGGCACGTAGGACACCAGAGCGGCGTCGGGCGTGAAGGCGAACCTGGACGAGGCGACCGCGCGGCCCCTGGTGTCGAGCAAGGCGGCCGGCAGCTCCGGCTTGTTTTTGCGCATCGTGCCCACCAGGGTGAGGCGCCTCTCGCGCAGGAGCCGCCGCGCCAGGTCGTACGAGGTGAAAAAGTTGTCGCACGTGACGTTGCGAGGGCCCGCGAGCCCCTCGGTCAGGTCCAGCACCACCCGGGCGCCCTGGTTCCTCTCGGACGCGCCGCACGCGGACTTTCCCGTGTAGGCCTGCACGTTCCACGCGTAGCTGGACTTGGCGTCGCAGGCCACCCACAGCTTGACGCCGTACCTCGCGGGCTTGCTGGGCATGTACTGGCAGAACGGGCATCGACCTTGGATGTGAGGCACAAGAAGAAGAAGAAGAAGAAGAAGAAGAAGAAGAAGACAGAAGAAGAATAAGAAGAAACAACACCAAGAAGAAGATGATGAATAAGACGAATAAGAAGAAAGAGTTAGGTACACAAAAAAAAAAAGAAAAAAAAAACAACAACACAAGAAACGATGATGACGACGACGATGACAAACCTCGAAAGGGGACCAGCTGCTCGTCCACGGTCACGTCGGGGCCAGGGTTGTAGAGGCCGGGAAGCCGGCGCGCCCACGCGTCAAACACGTCCCGCACGGCCGCCAGTTTGTCCGAGGCTCGTCTGGCGGCTCTCGACTCCCTCTTTCAGAACGGTCGAAGTCATGACCATGGTCACAACGTACATCACGTAGATTACGATGTTGAACACGGCGATGGCACACTCCATGTTATGCAGCCTCTGCCCGTCGCTAATCAGAGGTCGATACAGTAACTCCATGCATCCCGCTATCACGGCCATGAACAGCTCAATGTTCATCATGACGAGGCACGTCATTACGGTCCCGGTGCTCTTGGGACCCCTGTGCGGATCCGACGCGTCGTCCATTTTCAGTTTGCTCTTTGCGGCGAAGTAGCTGAGCACTATGCTCACAACCATGGCCACGCATCCCAGTGTGATCAAAGCTATCCCCGCGTGGATGTAAGCGTACTCAAATTGCGGTCTAGCCTGGGCCGAGCTAGGGTCGGTTTCTCTCGCGGTGGCTACACCAGCGAGCCGACAGGCCTAGAACTTTTAATACAATGAAGCTCCGAGACCCCGCGATTGTGTTCCGGGGCTCACGGGGCACCCTGTGCGCAAAGTCTACCGCAGATCACCGTTGGTACAAGGTTCAGGGTATCACCAGAACTCTCGAGTCCATCAAGTTTCGCGGGAAGCGCCCGCAGAGGCACAACATGATAAGCATGGACATGTTTGTCAGGGTTGTCAAGGACCTGAACGCCAACCCGGACAGTTCGCTCGAGTGGGTGCCAGAGTACGTGAGAAACCTGAATGCGCCAGAGCCCAAGGGGTCGATGCTCAGGGAAGAGCTGTTGCAACTGTTGCGGTCAAAAGCGCTCACTTCGGAAGCCTGCAGGCGCTTGTGGGACAATAACCACATGTCCTCCACTATAGGCACTGTGGTAGACGCTCAGTGCAAGGGCATGTACAACAAAAAGAAGACGACGCGCGACGTGGGTCCGGTATCTCGCCTCATTCTTAGGCAGCTTGAAGCTCTGCGCCTGACTCCGATATGCGCCGGCGTCAAGGTCGCCGGCATGCCCAGGCCCGACGCGGTTAGCGTACACGGAGCCTACACGTACCACAATGGCTGTACGCGGTGCATGTCCATACGCGACACTTGGGGTTTCTACACTGAAGTGGACCTGGTGGCCCACGACACCGTAAGGGACAACGTAGTGCTGCTCGAGCTCAAGACCAGGAACAACGACGTGCTGGACAAGGTCACCTTGTGGCGGTACAACACGCAACTGTGGCTGACGTGGCTGATGTTCTCGCTAACGTACCCGAGCATGGCGGAGCGGTCCGCGGCGTACCTGGTGATTGTCAGACCCGGGACCAACAAGGTTGACTTGAGGGGTTGCTCACGACCCACCATTTCTATGGCCCTACGCAGCAAGTTCCCGTGGCTGAACAGTTTCTGCCCGCTGGTGCTTAGTTGTCTCACTCCTACGTGTGTGAGCATGAGAGTCGAGAATCGGCTGGCTTCGGAAGAGCACAGCGAGGCCGACTGGTTGGACGAGAGCGAGTTGAGTTACAGGAACGTGCTTTTCAACGAGGAGAAGAAGAAAAGGAAGACGACTACGACGACGAGGAAGAAGTAAAGGATCGCTGCTCGAGACTCGAGGGCATCGCCATGTGTTCAGTGATTGTGCAGCACCTACCGCTAATGCAACACGTGTTACGCGGATTCCCAGTTATATCGCAGACTCTCTCCGTGCACACGGGGATCTCCGCATACTCGAGTTAGGACATGAGGATCCTCTTGGTACTCTATGGGATGGTTTACAACCAGAGCATGAACTCTTTTATTGTGTGATGATTGATGACATGTAAATAAAAGTACACCTGAGATATACAACGGTTTCCATTTATTGAGATTACACAACAGCAATTTTACATTTATTCTATAGCATTTGTGAACACATCCTACCTACTGTGAATAGCCAAGGGTACAGAAACATTTAGTCACACACACACACACACACACACACACACACACACACTTATATACCTATATAAGGCCACATTATACACAACATTAAGTATCATGTAATCAAGTAATCATGCAGAGAACAACAGAAAGAAGGAAGGCTGAAAATTAGCGTTCATCTCGACTGTTTATATTAAAAACAATTGATAGGCAGGCTATATAAAGAATAATATCATCAAGGGATGTAGATTTATACTATTTTTTATTGAAATGTACTACTTGCTACAGGCAGACAGGGCAAAAGAATTACATCAATGCACATAACATTGTGTCGATCTGAAATGAGCATCTCATTACATTGTGCATGTGAGATGTTTTTCGCTAAGAATTTACTCTGCCAAGCCTGGCGAGCTTACGCACGGCACCTGGTGTACATGGGGTGCATCTCAAAGGTACACTCTCTGAAGCTTTGTGACTGCCTTATTACACTGAGTACATCTTTCGTTACACATGCACATCACATGGTTACACTCTGTGACCCAGGTCCTAAGCTTGAAACATAGGTGGCATGTGAAATCAAACTTTCCTGGTAAGTCAAGAAGCGTATAGTCGCACGTTTTTCTGCAAACTTGGCACTCACTCGAACCGCCTTTGCGTAGTTTCTCGAAACACTCCGAACATCCTACGTGTCCACATGCCTGATACGCGTTGATGGGGTTTTGTGTGCAATACACACAGGTGAACGGACCAAGGTCCTCGTCGTCACTCGAAACGTGTTCGGTACCTTAAAAAACAAAAACAAAAACAAAGAAAGAACAAGTTTTTTACAACAGACACGAACCATAACACTCGCAGCCTTACCCAGAATGGTCAATCCTTTATTGAACTTGATCTTCAACTCTGAAACGCGCTCATCGTCGACTGACCGTCCTTTGGAATCCACACACTTTGCAGAAGAGATGAATCTACCGTCTTCCGCGATAACTTTGCGCAGTGTGGACATGGTATCAGAGTAGTAGAGCGTGATTCCCCTGGTGCCTATGCTGTAGGGGTTTTTCCGTCTCAGTACGCGATGCCTGGTTTTCACTCTGATGTGTTTCATGTTGTGGTAGAACTGTGTCATTTTGTCGGCTTCAACAACGTGATTGTGGCCGAGGACGTCAGCATGAACTATCGGCATATTGTGGTCGAGCAAGGCCGCGCAAGGAGACCTCGCCGACAGGGATGTTGTAGGATTCCAGACCGCGGAGCACGTCACCCCGTACTTCTTGAGGAGGTCGTGTATCGTCTGAGGCTCTTGACATCTCGCCATTATCATCCTTTTTGTAGAGCCGGCTAATAACACTGTGACATCGTGAGGTTCCTGTTGGGCACACAGACAACAATGTGTTACATGTCATAAAACGGGTTAGAGCGGAACGTATTTAAACCGTCACACTTACGTGTCTGCAGTACATCTTGAGCGCTGTCATCTCATCGCCAATATCATCACACAGGGTCCAATCTAGAGACTTTGCCAATGCCACCGTGGCAGACACATGGCCGTAGAAGCCGGAGTCACCTGGTCCAACACTCGTGTGAGTGACACTGTAGTGGGTCTGGCAGGATGGTTGAGCAGTTAACACGTGGTCAAACGCTCTCGCCCATAGCTTCGCATGGCACGGGTCGGACCATACATCTAAACTTAAGCGTTTAAGCCGCGTAATATAGTCGGGGACTTTGTCCGCCGCTATGTGAACGCAAATGACTGTCAAATATTGAGCGAGGTCTGGCGGGTGCTCGGCTTGCTCAGTGGGATCGCTCTTAGTCCATTCGCTCATATACCAGTGTTTAGTGCCATCTGTAGTCAGGTTGACATGAGCATTAGGTTTGCAGCCCCACTTGACAATGATCGTTGTGTACTCCATTCTAACCAACCCTCTGTGCTGAGACAGAGTGGAACTGCTGGTGGAACTGCTGGTTGGTTGCTTATATACACACACGCACACAGGAGGGGTTGACACATCTGAGCTTGGTTTATTCATCTGCCTAAGGCCGGACACTCCCAATACGGATCCATGTCTGTGTAGTGCTCAGTGTCCGACTGGTGCTCTATGTTCAACGAAGGCTCTGTGAAATAAAGACTCTGTGTCTCGATGTGTAACTGTCCAGTGCCGGACACTCCCAATACGGATCCGTGTCCGTGTTGCGCTCAGTGTCCGAGTGGCGCTCCGTGTCCGACGAAGACTCGGTATCCGACTAGTGCGACGCGGCCGAGTGGCGCTCCGTGTCCAACGAAGACTCGGTATCCGACTAGTGCGACGCGGCCGAGTGGCGCTCTATGTCCAACGAAGGCTCTGTGAAATACAACAACAAACACAAGTCGCGTTTGGACCGACATCCGTTGGGCAGAGTGACACCCGCGCTCGGTGTGATATCCGTTGCACGGGCGTTGGAAGCAGGACTGACAAATAGGGCTTAGGACAGCCCAGTGTACAAGGGAGTTGACACATTTATAGTTCTCCTCTGTAGTTGACGTTAGACTGTGAGTCCTAACTGGTCTTTGGGTGGATAAACTGTTCCCAAGCCAAACCAAGCTCAAGGCCGTTTACTGTCACTGTCACTGTCTCTGACCCAGCGCGCCTATAGACCTCCTGCTCCAGCGGTTTGGCCAATATGGGGTTGAGACACAAAGCTATCCATGCGATGCTGGCAAACCCTCACCTAGCGCCGTTCGAATTGATCAACAGGCCGTCTCAGCCACAGGATTGGACTCTGATAGACCATCTCATGGCAATCTACAAAGTCAAGGAGAGTGACTACGCCGAGGATGATCCACAGGCGAGCATAGTGCGCATGGCCAGAACGCTGGCGTATGGCTACATGTCGGAGAATGAGGGCACTCGGTGTGTAGTGCTTGTGAAGGATGGCGCTAAGGCTCAGAAGCCGGCCGTGAGGGCGCTCAGACTCAACTGCACCCCAAAACCTCACATACAGTTCTGTGAGCGCAATCTATGCGCCATAGAATACACAATGATGAAATTTCTGGCCGACATGGGTATGAAAAATAAAGTGTTTCTAGTGACCGGGGCCAAGGGAGAGGGTGAGGGAACCTGTCTGGAAAACCTTGTTTCGTATCACGAGAAGTACTTGGATTACCTGGAGCACCAAGACGACTGCGGCTCGCTGAACACGATGGACGAGCTGAACCCTCGCGTGCTCTGCGCGGTGGAGCCCAGCTACGCAGACGGAAAGATAGAAAGACCCGATGGTTTTGAGGGCGTGTTTGTGGCGAGCTTCGCGGACCCCGAATCTTTGCAAGTGTCTTTGTTGCGGAACGCGTGTCAGCGGTGTAGGAGCGTGGAGGCTGACACGCTGCTCGTGGAGTTGGCCAACTGTCTCACGGGCAGTGTGACCGTGTGCACCGGAGACTCTGATGTGGTGGCCGCGCTTACGGCTAGTGGACGGGAAGGGATTACTATGAGGATGGACAACAAGAGCTACAGCGAGGGTCGAAACATGCACACGTCGAGCTTCGGCAGGCTGTTGTGTGCTATCCCTGACAAACAAGCGGCGAAACCGTTGTTAGAGACGCTCGCTTCAAGCGAGGATAGGTTCCGAGTCCTGTGCGATATCGCCGCCGGGGACGAACACCTGCTACCAGACACGCGACGGCAACATGAGACATTTGAAGACATTCTGGAGAAGCGCGAGGAAGCTGAGGGGAGAGACGACCTAAAGCTAAACGTAGCTAAGTACCTGTACCGGGCCGGGATCAGGGGATCTCTGTACGTCACCTTTCTGTCTAGGTTCTCGAGCAAAGGGGGGCGATTGGACGTATTCTGTCGCGCTGTGGACGCAGGCGTCGGCGCAAGACCAGTCAGTTTCATATTCGAAACACTGTGGCCCGCTTCTGGCCAGGCTCTGACATCAAGCTCCGAATCGGAAAAGCCCACGTGTAGCGGTGAGAAGAGGAAGATATCGTGCCTGCAGGAGCCCGACAAAGTCCCTGAGCTCGAGCTAGACGACGAAGTCTCTGAGCTCGAGCTAGACGACAATGGAGACGTGGCAGACCTGGGCAAGAAAGAGAAAACGGTCTTGTCAGGTCTCAAGTACTTGAGCAAGGTGTACATGAAAGGGCTGGTACCGATGGACAGCTACGGTCGTTTTTTGAGATTGTGCCGAGCAGGCAGGTACATGCGCATTAGAGGAGACGTAATCAGAGATGATAAGGTGCGCACGGAAAAACTGGTGTTCATGGCACTGTGTGGGAGCGACTACAACAAGGTGCTACCGGGACTGGGGATCAAGAAATTGATGACCGCAGTGGTGACCAAGCACAGAAGGTTTTCCTCCTGGTGTCAGTCGCTGAGGCGTCTATGGGACGCAATCGACTGTTCCCCTCGGCGCTGCTACAACATGGGTGCGCGACTCTCTGAATTGACAAAAGTCCATGAGTCATATCGGTCTAGTTGGACAGCGTTTAATTGCGAGTTGATGGTCAGGAGCATGAAATATGTATACGAACTGTGGAACCTGACGAAACCGATACCCGGTCCAGAGTACGGATTCTCTGAGCGTGACGGTGTTGTAGGCTTTAGCCGTGAGGACTCAACGCGGGGCTCCACACTGGACTCGAGGCTTACGGAAATGTAATGCGAGCACGGTCTCGATAATCGTGTGTGTGTGTGTGTGTGTGTGTGTACTGTGTGATCTGTATATGTTGTGTGGTGTACAATAAACTCTTGTTAACAATCCTTTACTGTCTCACAGAGTGTTTCTCTATGGTTCAATGATTTGTATTTTTTATGTTTGAACTGGATGGGTTTTTTTTTTTGTTTTTTCTTAAAGCATGAGATACCATACCAGAGACCCAGTCGGGTCTTTACTTAGTGTAACAAATGTAGCTCGGAGTTTACAGTCACTATTGTAGTTCACAAGAACACAAGGGGTTTGTTCAACCGCGTGATTGTGGGTGTTATGTATTGCTTGTGTTCTCAAGCTAATAATAATAATAATAATAATAATAATAATAATAATAATCACGGTGAGTGTTGGATGTCCTGTTCAGGGTGCCAAGCTGCTAACACACCTCATGTCCACACGATTTAGTGGTGTCACGAGTGAATGTTAACACACGCATAAAATCTGCTGGTATCTCAAATGTACACAATAATGGCAGGCAGGCCCAAAGGGTACATGATCTTTAGGTATGGTAGGACCTACCAGTTTCTTCCTGAACCTGATGAGATTATATTGCGGGATCGAGCCGTTTGGCGCTTTCGATCTTGGCGCACGTACTTAGACGATGACTGTGAATACAAGAATTGCCTCAGTGAAACAGAAGTCACGAGATTTGAGCTGTTACCGGCATTCCTTGAGGCCAGGGCTATGGGTATCCTGAGCGGACCTAGTGAGGTCGAGACTATGCTGGACAAACAGCTAATCGCATTGCGTTACAACTCGCCCACCATCGCACCGAGGACCATCAGGGTCGCGGCGGCTGGCGCTCTCTTGGAATTGACGAAAACCCTGCGAGTGAACAACATGCCCAAGGATGAACGTACGATTTTTCCTTGCCTATTTGCCTCAAGGGTCGACTGTTTCGAGTGCAGCAACAAGCCCTTCACCAACTACTACCGGCTCCGGAGACACGGTGACGTTTCTCTCACAGATGAACTCGTGCAATGGTGTATGCACTCCTTCACGTGGACCGTGATGTTGTCCACGACCAAGGCGGCGTGTCAAAATACCTGGCCTACGAGCTCGGCCGTGCCATTCGAAGACCACGGATACAGTTTGCCCTTTCTGGTACCTGGATCCACGCACATCAGCTCGTGGAAGTTGAAGATCCATTGGCTGTGTGGGGTGCTGGCGTGACAGACCAGTAACTTGCAGACAGAACACCGGCTGCTGAAAGTGTCACAAGTAGGTAGGTCAGAGGTATGGCGGCCATGGCTGTGTCCTAGGACCGGAGAGTAATGTGTGAATGGCGCATCCTTAAATACTTGTCCTTACGACAGAGTGACTAGCACGGTCGGACGTGCCACGCCCAAAATTACAGTAAGGGCTCCCTTCTCTAGCCTCGCGGGGACATGTCGGTCCAGCCTACACGTCATTTTTATGATCACGACGAGCAACAATGGGCAAGTTAGAGCGGATAGGGTAACTGAAGCGGCACCCATGAACCGGATACGGGCTATCGCGTGCTCACAGTCTACACAACCCTGAGATCGAGCGACTGTGTCTGCGTGTATTTTGTCAGTGTATTTTCGTGCCGTGTCATTCATGGCGATAATGGTCTGTAACACGGTGCCGCCTCGCTCCAGTAATTGTGACGAGCGCTCCGCTCTGTCCCGAAAGCTAGCGAGAGACGTGTGTATCTCGGCCTCGGACAGAGAGTAGACCTTGGACACTACCCTGGGGCTCTTGGTGTCCTGAAGCGTGGTCGCGTAGATGCCATGAGCTCCCTCGGACGCGGTCCTCAGGGTGTACGTGTCAAATTGTGGCTGGTAGCAGATAGGACCGAAGCACGAGCCCCCGCACACCACGGGGCACTCAAAAGTTAGTTCACCCCTCCGGTTCACTAGGCACGCGGAGACCGTGGTGTCGTCAACCTCAAGAGGCTCGCATATCCCGATCGAGTCGCACGAGGGCACCCTGTAGTTCGCCTGTTCATCGCTCAGCATGGGCCTGTCCAGCCAACAAGTCCTGTTCCCCTTGGAGGAATCAATGAAGGGCATGTACCAACGCGAGAGCACCGCGAGCTTCCAGTGCACCCTCTTGACGACCATGACGGCTCTGGGTGACAGCGAATGGCTTGCCACGGGTATGTCTGTGTAGTACTCTGTGATGAAATTGGGCTCGCACCCAGTCATGTCCAACCTCTTTACGCACTGCGCACAGGAGAGTAAGCGCTGGTGAGCTCCCAATAAGGCGAATGTGACTGCGTTGAGCTGGACGGCCAACTTGAACGCCCCGCTCCTCCATGTGTCCAGCAACTCGTTGAACGCACTCGTATCAGACCTCGGGAAAGGCTGGCCGTGTCCGTGTGCAGTCCCCACTGCAGCGGAGCGGAGCGCGTCGTCGATCAACGTCCTATAGGGTCGCATGACGTCTACGACTTGCGAACTCGAGCCCTCGTTTGCTAAGAGTTTGACAATGTCCAGGTCTAAAGCGCTCGAGTGGCCTAGGAGCTGCGTGTCCATGAGAGAGGCTACATCGCTGAAGGCCGCTTCTACCCGGGCCTTGACCCTGGTGTACTCGCGCTTGGCTGTATTCAAGACGATCGAGGCCTCATGCCAACTGCCACTGGAGCACAGCCGATCGCAACCGTGCTTTGACTTGTCCTCGGGTAAGCCTTTACAGGCCACTTGGGAGCAATCTGGGTACTCGACTTGAAGATCGGTCAGGTTCAATCCTAAAAAGAATTCGTACACAAGGAGAGGGCTGCGGGGACGACTGTGGCTCAGATCCGAAAGAGAATGGCTCCAGATCGCACGGGATCTTAACGCGCCTCACACCGTGGTTGACAGCGACTATCATCTTAACCAGCACGCCGGTGCCTGCGTCATTGCTGCTTGAAATGGCGATCGGGTACCCCGTACCTCCTTGGGGCCAGCCGTTATGAGCATAGTCACCCAACTCCATGCACGAGCTAGAGCCCCTGATACACTCGACCGTCTTCGATATCAAGTGCATAATGTCCAGGATCGCCGTCGGCCCCGAGAGTGAACCTTGGACCGACGGGAATGTGGTGTGCACATGCTTACTGTAAAGCCACTGGTCTTCTTCTCCCGTGAGCACGGGCTTCCCCAGCCAGCGACTCGCTTCTGAGATGCTTTGGAGAACAGAGTGCCTAGATCCGGTGACCGGTACTGTGACAGAGATCCTAGCGCGATGCTGAGCCCCGCCAATGTAGCGGTGGCAACCGCGCCGCTGGTTCTCACCTTGATCCGAGTCTTCGTCTTCTCGGTGTACACCAAAGGAGGGAAATCTGAGACCGTTGCTCCTTACAACCGTCTCCGGCGAATGAACGCAGATCACCCCCTTATCTTGATCCACAAAGGCCACCATGTCCTTGTAACCCAAGCTGACAACATGCGCACCGCGCGGGATCTTGTCAGTAGTGTTGTGGGCAACGAGCTCGGCGATGAGCGACGGAGAGCCTACGTTCATGTCCGAAGACAAGCCCAATCGCAGGTTCGGTATCTCGGGAACCGAGACGAAGCTTTTGCTCGGAGACACGCCCTCGGTCACACGCTGGAAGAACATACCCCCCTCTAGCTTATACACTCCATCCACGCGAGCGTAAGACTGTCCGCCGTCTCCGTATTTCGAGTCCCTCGTGTACCAGTAATGTAACGTCTGGTGCTTCGCGGCAGCTGACTCGATTGCACGTGAGAGCTCCGTGAAGGTCGGTGCGGGCTGTGCGGAGTTACCAAAAGTGTAGTCGAGGTATCCCAGCGAATATCTACGCACTCCCCACTTGGCCATGTCTTCGATGATGCTAGTGAGGTCTCGCATTGAGTAATGGACCCTAGCGAAGTCCCCGGTGTCCTTTCCACTGTGTCTGTTGAGCAATTTCATCTGCTCGCAGCTCTCGGGTACATAGTCGGCCGAGGGCACCGAGACCAGTATACCCGCGCGGTTGTTGGATCTCTTGCACAGCTCCTCGAACACCACGAGTCCTAATCTCTCCGGATACCGTTCGTCACGGGGTAGCTTGATCGCATAGTCCTCTACCGCGTCTCCCACGGTCCAGCGAGCGGGCCTCACTCGTTCACAACCCGCGTAGAGACTCGTAGGAAACTGGCAAAATGACACAAGCAGGCCTAACTCCCGTAACACAGTCTCGGCTTGCGCCTGCTCAGGAAACAAGGTGCCGTTGAGCACTGCTACACTGTCCTTCACGTGGTAAAAACTCAGCTGTCTTCCTGCACTGTTCATCACGGCAAATGGGCGATAGCGGTTTGGACAGACAATGATGATTACGTGTTGTTCATCCCGGCACACATTGCAGTGCTTGGGGAACGGTGGAGCCTCATGACAATTGGGAATGGAATCGGTGACAGCTTTCCGATACAGGAGGTTTTCCTCCAAGTCGTAGATTTCTGCCAGTGTAGAACAGCTCTTTGCACTGCCAGTACATCTAAAGTGATTGTACTCTAAATCGTACCTTCTGAGCCGCATGACTTCTGCGATCATGTCTGCTGACAGCGCGGGGATCAACTCCAACCTGGAGCCATATAGATTGTTGATCGCAGTAAAGTCCAACGCTTTTACGGCGAGGTCCACGTCAACGACTACCACTCTCGGAGCTCGCCCCTCCCTCGAGTCTATGGTCAATATCCAGTCGAGTACAGCGGCGAGCTCTTCCTGACGCGGTGTGACTCTGCCAGAGTGTAGAAATCTGAGCTTCACGCCGGTCCGCTCTCCCCAGCCTTTGCGGATGACAGTATTCAAGGTATCCACGGCCGCTAGTGGCATGTAGAGCTCAGGCGTCTTTGCGTTGTCCTCGTTCGATAAGGATCGTACGGCTATGGACACGTACTGTTCACCGACACCCGGCGCCCCGTCTTGTATCAAGATGTCAAACTCCACCAACACGACGCTACATCGCCGCACGTCCAGAGGCGCAGATGGGGCATCTCGTTTCGGTCCAGGCGAGAGAGTGAAAATGTCCATCTTGACTAGACAGAAGCGTTCAGTCGTGGGTGAGACCGAACCGTACAGAACCCTACCGCGGCCCCGTATCGAGGTGTCAGGTGCCTTGCGTGTGACTTGCAGAGTCCAGTCGTTATTGCTACCCTCAACTCCCTTTGACAGGTGCGCGAACGGGGTCGAGAGACAGGTCGGTGAGCACAGGCCTTCGGGGTTGACGTAATTCAGCAGCGCTCAGCTGCAATTGCAGGCCGTGCTCAGCTTGGGTTTCCACATGCAGTTGACATTGCGCGTGGCAAATAACCCGGCCCAGAGCCCGCGCTTGCTGTCATATACCTCAACGGCGACTTGCAACGCGTCGAACAGGTCGCACTGGAAGTTTTTCACGACAAGCGAGATGTCCAGCGTGTCCACCAAGAAACCACTCGATGATTCCCTTTCGGTCCACTTGAGGCCTCTGGTGATGTCACATCGCGGGTTGTACGTGTCAACCTTCCACGAGTTTGCTGCAAGCACTAACCTGTTCCACCCGGTACCCATGTACCAATTGAGATCTTCGAATGTGTACCTGTCAGACATGCCGACGGGGATAGTGATTTTAGTTGGTATGATGACCGTGTCCTGCTCCCATAGCCACAACGGATCGGATTGCAGGAACTCAATGGACACTTTGGGTCCCTGATCTAGACGGCCGAGTAGCGGTTTTGCCACGGTCTCGTACATGTGGTTCGCCAAGTCATAAAATGACACGTTGTTCAACATGTAGTACACATTCTCGAAATGCTTGTTCGTACTCATGAGCTGTTGCTCGAAGGAGTTCCTGCACGCGTGCGTTTCCATCCTGTAAAATTTAACGCATAGCTGTTCAACAACCT
This sequence comes from Sander lucioperca, assembly GCF_008315115.2. NCBI lineage: Eukaryota > Metazoa > Chordata > Actinopteri > Perciformes > Percidae > Sander > Sander lucioperca. The sequence continues at coordinate 27,741,354 of NC_050192.1, read as the reverse complement.
CCACGGGCATGTCGCAGACCCAGTGCAAGGTCAGACTATTGAGTGTCTCGAGAAACACCTCGGATTTCAAGCTATGCGCGAACCCCCTTGGTACCACGTAATCCTTCCAATGTCCACATATTGTGTCATGCCAGGACGTTCCGGGTAGTATCACACTCTGTTCTTTTGGACATGGGAGAGTGTGTGGCTTACAAAAGTCATTGGTGTCGTGATTCGTAAAATAACCGCTTGGACACACCGCTCCGCATCCTACTCGTGCAAAGCGTTTGAGAGAAACGACGGGCCCGCCCAGAGGACACTGCAACACACAGCCGACTTTGCCAGCGTCCGTACAGCCGAGCAGAAAAAGCCTCTCCTCCTTGGGGCAGTAGTCTGATTTGGAACGACAATTGTCTAGATTGAAGTTATCCCATAAAGGCACATCTTTCTGACTCGCGAAACTCACCACCATCAGTGCTGCTAACACATATGCTACGCTTAGCAGCGTCATGATTATTCTCGTCATGCACGAATCTCTCCCGGTTAACATGTTTTGTCAAAAGATACGCGTGCAGACACCCGCGGGGTCCGCTTGTCAACCAATGGAAACCGTCACACAGAAAACCCTGCTGAGTCTGTTTGATGGCACGGGCAGCATTTGCAGACCCTTCGTGGACGCGGGCTGGAACGTGCAAAGGCTAGACATCGACGGTGGTCACGGTGCTAATATCGTCGTAGACATACGAAACTGGGACCCTGTCACAGACTGGTCGGGACCGGCTCCCGATGTCATATTCGCCGGGCCGCCGTGTGAACACTACAGCGTGGCCAGGACTAACGCCAAGACACCCAGGAACCTGAAACTCAGATTCTCCGGTGAGGAAAACGATAGACATCATACAGCACTTCCACGCCATAAACCCTGCCATGCAGTACTTTGTGGAAAACCCCGATTCTAGTATGCTCTGGAAGAGATGGGTTTCACACAGGCTTTACGAAAACGCCAGGAACCACCCCGAGAGCGTCTTCGTGGAGCTGATGACCCGCAGTGACAAAAAGAAAACGTATCAGGATGTCGTAGGGGCCAAGGCTGCGGCTTTCAGCATGTCATGCGTGGACAAGCGCGTTGTTAGACTTGACTATTGTCGATACGGTACCAAGTACAGGAAGAAGACCCGGCTGATGACCAACAACCCGTTTCGAGGCAAGATGTGCACGGGTAACTGTGGCAACATCGCAGACGGAAGGCACATTGAGGTCGCTCAACGAGGACCTCGTTTGTGTTCAAACACCAAACCGGCGTCACCCAGAACTCGCACTCACACCCTGGATGAGCTACACAGGTACCCCTCGGGTCTAGTCAAGGCCGTGTTCAAGCACGCGAACAGAGCTGTGTCCTGTAAAAGACAAGGTCTAGGCCCCACGCGCCCAGAGCCCGTATTAGCTCCACTGAGGACTCGATCTCCGCCTTGCTGAATCACAAGTGCAATCTACTCCAAGAACCATTGACTTCAATGACACTGACTTTGATAATAAAGACACTCAATATGCTTTTTTTTTTGTATGTTGTATGTTTTTCGTTTTTATTACTCAATACAGGTCAGGATACAAACAGCTTGGTGTGTGTGTGTGTGTGTGTGTGTGTGTGTGTGTGTGTGTGAGTGTAGCACAGAAACACGCATGGAGGACTCAGTTTAGGTTACTGTCTTGCTGAATGTCTGTACCATCTACACCAACAACCCTTGAATAAATAAACACTGACAATAAAGACACTCAATATGCTTGTTTTGTATGTGTGTTTCCGTTTTTATTATTCAATACACGTCAGGATACAAACATGTTGGGTCCGTGTGTGAGTACCACAGATGCAACTCCACCCAGGACCCAATCTATGGTGTCGTGTTGCTGAACCTATGTACATTATACACCAAGAACCACACTGACTTTGACAATGAAGACACTCCATATGCTTGTTTTGTATGTTTGTATGTTTTCGTTTTTATTATTCAATACATCTCTGTGTTCCGTGTGTGAGTAGCAAAGATGCCCGGAGCCCGTATTAACTCCACCGAGGACCCAATCTATGTTATCGTGTTGCTGAATCTCTGTACATTCTACACCAAGAACCACACTGACATTGACAATAAAGACACTCAACCGGCCTGTTTGTTGTACGTGTTGTGTTTTTTTTTCATTTTCTTTTTTCTTTATTATTCAATACAGGTCAGGGTACAAAACATTTAGGTTTAGTGTGTGTAGCAAAGACCACAGCGCCCAGCTTGGACCTAGAATGTACCCTGTTGTGTATAGGACAAGGGTAAGTCTCAGACTTTTCATTCGCCTGGACACAAAAGAGTCCCGATCCAGTCTTCCTAATAGTCATGGGGACACTCCAGAGCAACGCCAATCTCCGGGCTTCACTTTCCACGCGGGCCCGATCGGGCACTTCTGCGAGCCCGGAGACTACCAAGGGTTGAGCGTTTCCCCGGGCTCCCAGTACCCCTTGGAAAAGGCTTCCCAGCATTGTCACATCGTTCAGTATGGGGTTTGAGGACAGGCCCACGGACAGGGATAGCGGGTCATCAGAGCCCGGGTCTTCTAGGTCTTGTGTGTTGAATGTGTCCACGTACTCGAACCCCGAGTCCTCCTTATAGCAGTTCGGGAGCCGCACGCACTTCCTAAACGAGTACGGGGCCTTGTCGATAGACGAGCGCCTGTGTTTTGCATTATTCGAGTTTAGTCTCAGATACCTGGTTCCCGAGGAGTTGCAACCTCCTCTTACCATAGCTTCGCCCAGCTCGCAGAGTCCGCACAAGCCTGCTTGCTCCGGGTAGGACAGTAGAGCGTAGTTGAGAGAGACCTTCTCCATCTCGTTGAGCAAAGGCCTGTACGCCTCTATGCCCTCAAAGGCGCACAGTTCTACCGGGAGATACCAGAGCATCCTCAGACTCAGTTTCGACTTGGCTGAGGACGCTCTAACGTACACAGCTATCTTACCCACAGCGCTCGCCAGCTCGCTGAGACGCGGGTTGCTCTCCCACTCGTCGCTCTTCACTTTTGCCAACCTAAACAGAGACTCAACTATCACTAAAATCAGACTCGTGGTCATGGCCTCGGCGACCTTGCGCTTAACAGAGCGCTCCGCGTGGGTAGCGAACTTCTCGTTGCATTTCCGACAACACTTTAGGTCCACGTCCAGATTCAATCTGCTGACTGGCCTGCCGGGTAGAAACACCTCGTTGTAGCACAGCCTGGCATCTTGACTCGCAACAACAGTACTCAGGTGTCCTCTGGATGTTACGGTGTACCGGTGCACTGTCTTACCCGTAGCAGGGTCTACGGGGTCTTCCATTAGCAGCACGGGGTTGACAGAGCCCCAGATTTCACGCGACGGTAGGCTGCGCAGGGGCTCGCGGGTGCGCGATAGACAGTAATTGACCAATTCGTCGAATTTCAGATTGTGCCCCGTGTGCACGCTAAAGCTGTACGGGAAAGCCCTCGGTCCGTCCGTCAACGTCCCCGAAAGGTTGTTGAACGTGTTGACGGTGACCGTTTCGTCCCTGGGACAGGGGGAGACGAGACATCTCGGTTTCTTGGTGCTCAGCTCAGCTCTTCGCCGGTCAGCCTTTCACATTCTGGTTCCATTTCAGCTCGGTCTTGTCTGCTGTCAGGGTAGTTCCACTGAGAAAACACAATGTGGTCGCGCCCCGTCAACGGGATCCCATGCAGGGACCGATGAGCCTCTGCACTCCTGTCGAGTAGCCCACCTGGAGCCGTCACGGATCTCGTTTGTGGGAGTCCCAAGTCACCCCGATCCGAGTAGTGCAGGCCTAAGGCTCGGTTGAATAACGGGTAGTGGTGCATGATATCGTACTTTCTGGCGAGCATCTCACCTACCGTGTCGATAAACAGTGAGCACACTTGCGAACCGAGCTTCAGTTCCTCATCCTGGACGCTCTGTGTGTAATGCTCTAAAAAGCTTGCACATTTGACACCCTTGGCCAGACACGTGTCCTCTGTCCGCAGATAGTGAAATCACGAAGTACTCGTGCAGGGAGACTGGTTGTTGTTTCAAAGCTTGAGGCAACCACGCGGATGTGCAGCGCGTCACCTTTGTGCAAGTCAAGAGCTACAGCCGAGGTGTTCCAAACACACCATTTGTTCTTGATGCTCCCGCTGGTCATGTAGCATATAGCGGGAGGCCTTGGCGAACGGTCCTCTCCAAAAGTCAGCAGTCATCTCGCCTGCAGTCGAGACCTTTATTAGTCACGGTTGGATGTTTCACAACCCGTGGTGATACGTGTCCGGACTGTCATCCGCGGTTGGGTTTCAGCTGTGCTGAGACTCACTTACCTGTCACGGCAAAGCACCCAGAAAACCCGCCGTGGGAATTATAATAACTTACCCGTACCCGGGACAGAGCCAGTGGAAGTGCAGAATGGAAAAAAAAATAAAATAAAAAAAATAAAAAAAAGTAATAGAAATAGAAAGAAAGGTGTATGTGCATGTGCCCAAATGAAACACGTACAGTCATAATCACACGGTCATACTCACATCGTTACTGGATGACAAGAAGTGAGCATGGGAATCGCCCTTGTAACCCCTGTTGAATTTGTAGGTCCTGTTCTCTGGGTTACCGCAGACGTTTGCGGGTTTCTCCGTGGGTCTGAAAGAGGGTAGTTGTTGAAGCTCCTCCATGGCGCTCTCCACGCCCAATCTCAAAGTGGTGCACATGTGTTTGTTCTGAGCCTGTACCAGTACGTCGATGTCCAAGTGTAGGAGCACCGCGGCTAGTAACAGCCTCATCATCAAGCTTTTTCCACACTGCCTCGGAGCCAGGCACAGGGTGTAAGGGTTGGCGTAGCGAGAGAACACTCTCTCGACATGGTAAAAGTGACTTAGGGCAGGGTTGATGTGGTCATAGCTCTCCGAGCCCAGAGGGGTTAAGCCCAGTTTGTCCAGCAAAGCGTGCTTATACTTGAACAGAGCGTCGCCAAACTGCTTCCTAGTGACACCCAACACCACACCCCTGAAGAGCTCTAGCTGAAAGGGTTCCATCCTCATGCCCTTGACTTGGAAATATTCAAACACCCTGTATATCAGTCGGTCAAACCGGTACATGACAGAACCGGACATGTCCTTCACACCGTGAAGCTGTAGCCTGCGCATCCTAGCCTTGGCACCCTCGAGTCCAAGCTCCTTGATCAGTGCGGCCTGCGCCAGGCGGTCCGTCATCAGGCGATTATACTCTGTCAGTCTGTCATTCTCCATCTGCTCCCTTTCTCTGTTGCTGTCGTCCTTGGCGAGCCTGGTTCTCACACAGTCGACGGCCACGCCAACAGGCACGGACCTAGAGTTATCAATGGGATCTCGCAAGACGTGGCTGAGCAACCACAGGCCGTCCTCCGGGTTGGTGGACAGCGCTCGCAACCCCGTTGACGTGTTCCAAACAGAGGTCGACTGGAGCTCAGGAGACGACGACAGCATCGTATTGTGCCCCAGAGAATGCATCACAGACAGTTCCATGTGTCTCACGGAGAAGGAGCAAGAGAGCCCCTCGCGATCTACAGTAATGGAGTCCGTGTTACCGCTGAAGATTCACTTTAGATACTGTTGGCTTTACTCCGGGGTGCCCTGGCGCAACACCGATCGCCTGGGAAATAGGACGGGGCCGTTAACTGAACAAGAATTGCGCAACGTAAACCGAATGTTGATGGGACATGACATTAGTGAGCTGTGCAGCCAGGTGTGTTCCGTCGAAACAGCCGACCAGCAAGACATGAAAGCCTTCTGGTTGACCGCGGACGGGCGACTGGTCTACGTGGATCGACTCTCTGAAGACATCAAGTTCCGCTACCTCAGGCAGCAGAATCTGTGTGTGGCCCTGTCCTTGTGGACTAGCAACCTGGAGCTGTGCGGACAAACGATGAGGGCGTCAGGCTTGGCTCACGCCAACCTCATTAGAATATGCGGAGAGGCTACGAGTTTGAGCCAAGGTTTGTTCTACAACCTGTACGCCAAGTATCCTCTCCCAGTTGAAACAAACGGGGACCAGGGGGTCTCATTTCAGTTATATCGCGTGAACGAGAAGGACATTCACGCCAAGGAGATACAGAACGGCCAAGCGTTGCTCTTAGAGCTCGATCCTCTTTACACAGAATATTTCAGCTTCATCACAGAGCCCTCCAGGGTCTCCAAACTCAAGGAGCGGGTGAGGCTTCTTGATGCTCAGTGGTGGGTACAAGAGGAACTCCTGCAGTTGGAGTTTTCACAGAATCTGAAAAACAACTGGTTTACAAGAATGCTCACTAGAGTGGCCTTGTTTCTGACCATGTCGTGAGAGGGAATTAATGTGCACAAATAAAAAAAAATACAAAAAAAACCAAAAGACACAGCTCACAACAAAGCGCCGTGCATGGTTTTCCAGGACAGATAGAGCCTCTTAAAAACATCAATGTGCTAGGATGTTAGCCCGCGGTCAGATGACCGCATCAGTAGGATTAGCCAGCACTCGGATACACCAAGGCTTTATTAGGCTGCGCGGAGTGTACTCGCAGTACTACTAAACTGACCGCAAAAGACAAGGTACACATTAAAAAAAGTAAAATACTTAAACATTAAACCTACTATCAGCGTGATCTGCGGGACACACGGAGTAAACTCGAGTGCGAAAATGATTCGAAATGAGTTAAGGAAAGGCATCAGGACCAAGATACGTGTCGATGAGGCTGAAATGCAACACTCGGCACAGGAATGGGCCGCACAGATTCTCTCGCAGAGGTTCTACAGGAAAGGCATGGCAGGAGGCCTTAAAGTGCGTAGAACGTCTCAACAATACAGTGCAGTTAGGAGATATGCTATTCAGGCATGTCGGATACCTAACCATAGGACCCGGGTGTGTGGCTGCATCACACGCGTTCTGACCCAGCCAATAAACCAAAGAAATACACAGTTGCGGAGCACCGGGTTAGAGACGAATGATACTTGTAAACCTACGTGAGAGGCTGCTTAGACTGCACTGCTACATTTGTGATGACAAAAAAAAAACAAACCCAGATGTTGCTTGGTGTCTATGGTGTTCAGCGGCGTACCCCTAACAGCACTTTCCAGTTTTACAATGTGCACACTTGGACAATCAGCTGTGCTCGGACTTCCAGTGACGCTTGGACACACCGTCACAGCAGAACATGTTTATCCTCACCGTGCCACCTCCCGTCCACGCAAATGACCATATATAACATGCACCGTCCATGTCCACTGTTGGCTTGGGTTTTCGCAGAGCACACATGATCCTTGGTCAAGATCCTTTACGTAAGCATTGGGTGCGCAACACAACTAAAATGGCTTTCATGGACAATTACCTGCTAGGCGCAGTAATTGGCAACGGCGGCTATGGAACCGTATACAAAGCCACGTGTCTAAAGACTGGACAGGAGTTCGCCTTAAAATGTTACAAGCGCGGCGTAGAGTATGCGACCGTGAGGGAGTTATCCTGTCTCTCGGCACTACAGGGTCAGCCTCATGTGATCCAGATGCACGACTGTTTTATCCACAACGGAATGATGGCCATGCTCATGTCCTACGCACCCTACACGTTGGCGGATGTGATTCACAGTGGACTAGGCCGAGCACTAGAACCGATTCCATTGAGTTTCGTCGCTCGGATTTCAGTTGAGGTGGCTCACGCGCTGTCTTACATGCACGGACTGCACCTGGTCCACCGGGACCTGGCACCGGTCAACGTGCTGCTGACAGAAGATCTAACCGTAAAGGTGGCTGACATGGGCCTGTCTAGACATTCCTCTAAGTGGATGACCACACTTGTGGTCACGGAGCCGTACAGGGCCCCTGAATTGTTCGTTAAAGACAACTTCGCACAGTACACTTGTACCATAGACATGTGGAGCCTGGGGGTAATGATTGTTGACGCTGTGGAAGAGCGAGTGGTATTCTCGAAACCTGGGGTGTCCACGTACCAGATCATTGTAAATACCTTCTGCCCCAAAGACCACCCCAGTGCATCACCCACACCTTGGGACCCCAAGACGTTAATGCCCAAGGTGATGGCGTGTAAGCTAGTCAAAAGGATCGTCTTCCAGTTGCTGGCCTTTCGCCAGAACGAGAGACTTTTGGCTCACGAGCTGCTAAAGGATACAGAATGGACTGGGGCTGCTCATATGACCGAAGATGACAGAGACCTGGTCAGAGACCGGATTGAGCGTCAGCAGTAGGAAGAATGACGAGACGAGCAATAGCATGAACATGATTACTTTATTTGCTATATGTGTGTACATGAGTCACAATGTGTATGTCTATAAATTGCCAATAAACATGGAAGCAACCTTGATCACAAATCTTGTCTCTTTTATGTATAGAGTTGACAGTTAGGATCAGCACTAGGTTTACAACCACATTGCCACAGGATAGTAGATGAATCAGGTAAAGCATCGGCGCGTGGTTGATCACATCGCCAGAATAAGCGTTGCCATTGCGAGGGGTGTCAGAATAGCGTGTGCTTCCAGCGTGGACCCCGCAGATCCCCTCCACGATTCTTCGAAGGCCTCCCTGGCCTTGACAATGTCCCCTATAGCTTTAGAGGAGAGGCAAGAGTGAGCTGAAATACCATTACTGTCACTGTTTTTAAAATAAAAAGAGTTATGTACTGTGTGTATGCCTTGACGAGTTTGTCTTGGTCCAGAAGGGTTACGCGATTTCCCACACACGAGGACTCCAGGTCTAATAAGTGGTCATAAGTAAAGTCTTTACCCACCACATTACGGAACAGACCGTATGCGTCGAGCTTCTGTTTGCCCCCTCTAATGACTACATAATCCACAGAGAAGTCACCGTATACTCCTCTTGAGGTCGCCATACTAGGCTTGAGCGGGACCCGGCAGAGTTATTATTAGGAAACTGGATACCGAATTCAGTGTGTCTCAGAGTTATGCTGTGTCCTAGCAAATGCTATCATTAGTTAATAATACCCAAAGTAAATACGAAACCTCAACACTGACAAGTACATAAGCATATAGGCATACTGTCCAGTTGTGACCAATCTTTCTATAGAGTAACAGAAAACACTGACACGAACCAATACACAGTAGGGAAACATAGTTTTACTTGCACACATACATTGTAAACAGCAAATCAAAATCTTTCAGTCACAGCAACAGAGTCCATCGTCTTCACTTTACATACTAGTGTATGTGTAAGCAGCGGACAATCTGGTAACAGCCAGTGTGTGTATTTGTCTACACCGCGCGGTGTCTGCACGACTGCTTTCTAAACTCAGGTTCCTAGTATTGCCCCGGCGCAACATGGTCACGATGTACATAGTGGGACTTGTGATACAGTGCATGTTACCTATAGCTATGCAGACATTGAGCACTACATCCTTGACCTCATCGCACTGGCCATGTGATCTGTAATATATGGTGCTCACGATCCAGGGTATCCAGCAGCACACGAAGAACGTTACCGTGAGCACGGGTAACACCTGAGCCCTTTTCAGCTTACCCCCAAACACATTCTTCTTGACATGCTGTCTCACACTGTACACAATCATTCCGTTACAGTACATAAAAATGGCTATGGGTAACATGAAACAAATGCTCATTCTGATCCAGAATGTCAGGTGCCACAAATGCGGATGCATGCTGTTGGAACACCTCATCGTGTTCTCGGAAGTGGGTTTTACGGTGTAGTAGCATATATCCACGAGAGCAGAGAGTGTGGCGACACAGGCACACACTAGAGTCACGATTCTCCTTCTGCTTGGTCTTGTGTGGCTCGTGAGTGGTGGCCTCTTGTGTACCACTCTCATGTACCTCTCGAAGTTGATATAGACCATGAGAAGTATTCCGTACTGGAGGCAGAACTGTAAGGGGGCAGATGGACAACATTGGTGACTTGCACACGTGTGTGTATCGAGACGTGGACAACTTTGGTGAATTGCACACGTTTGTGTATCAAGAACTCAAGAGTGGTACGTACCGTTATCACGCCATTCATCAGTTTGCACACCAAATAGCCAAACACCCAGCCCCTCATGAGAATTGTCTGAGTAACCCACACTGGGAGAGTCAGCAAGGTGGCTATGTCGCAGACTCCCAGATGTGCAAAGTAAACATCGGTATCACGCAGGGTCTTTCCTTGCACAGCCCAGTCCTTTGAACAGGTGCGGTAGAGCGTGACGATCATGTACAGGTTGACAATCAAGCCCACGGCAATAACAAACGCGTGGAGTACGGGTATGTAGAAAGTGCGGCTGTCTTCGTATAGATGGTAACAATGCACTTGTGACTTTGAGTGGTTTGCTGTTACATTGAAGAGTGTAACATCAGGCAATGAGGCATTGTATGGTGAATCCATTCTATAGCGATCTCTATGTAAGCAAGACAAATGTCAACTTTGGAAGCTCCCTCAAGCCTTTTAAAGTTACGTTCACGGTGACAGGAACTGTTGAACCTAGGGTTCCTGACGAAGGGTTACGGACCGAGCATGGGTGCATATCCAAGCGCTGCAAAGTCATCAGACCGACGGATGTGGTGGCCTTGGGTGTGGAAGTGTTGAGAGTTTGTATCACCCCTCTCTCAAAACTATGCTCAGGAGCTGTTTACCCTAGCGCGGTCACTTGTGGACTGACAAGAGTTTAGCGCTGGGTGGTTTGAGTGGGCGGGGCTCCCGTAACACGGCCAAGCAGAGACCAGCATCCAAGCAGTGGCTCGGAATCCAAGCAGAGACAAGCATCCAAGCAGTGGCTCGGAATCCAAGCATAGATCGGCGTCCAAGCATAGATCGGAATCCAAGCATAGATCGGAATCCAAGCAGAGACCGGCATCCAAGCAGTGGCTCGGAATCCAAGCAGAGACAAGCATCCAAGCAGCGGCTCGGAATCCAAGTATAGATCGGAATCCAAGCATAGATCGGAATCCAAGCAGTGGCTCGGAATCCAAGCAGAGACCGGCGTCCAAGCATAGACCAGTGTACAAGCATGGGCTCGGTATCCAAGCAGAGACAAGCATCCAAGCAGTGGCTCGGTATCCAAGCAATGGCTCGGCGTCAAAGCAGAGACCGGCATCCAAGCAGAGGCCAGCGTCCAAGCATTGGCTCAGTGTTTGAGCGCAGGCAGAGCAACCGGTAAAGCGTGATATAGCAACCAATGTGGCATGATATTAACAAAGCTCAGCACAAACGGTACAATACATTCTCTCGTACATCCAAACCTAAAAAGTGCCAGCATGGAGAACCTGGACCCCAATGTCCAGAAGTTCCTTGATGATAACGGCTATATGCATGAGAGTAACAAGTTTCTGGGGATGTCCTTCCTTGTATTTACCGCAGTACCAGCGAACGCTCTACGCGCCATGGGTCTCACTGATGGATTCATATATGACCGTAAACTACTGTCAGATAGTTTGACAGAAAAATTGAATGGTGTCGCACAAAGGCACAGAGCAGAGAGGTTGTCACAAGATAACCAACGTGTAGAGCACCAACACAGCGTAGCTAATGTCGGGGCGAGCTCCAGAAGTCCAGACTATGCGTATCACACTCGAGCGGTACCCGCTGAGACGATATATGCCACATATCAACGCAAACTCCGGGAGACTCCCGGCGGTCGCTCCGTGAGAGTTAACTATGTGCGGGTCCGGAGTCACGAATCCCGGTGCGCTAGGAGGCCATGTCACCGCCAACGGGAGCAGGGCTCCGAGGGGACATGGGGAATGTTAGTTCGGAGCAATGTCAGTGCGGATAAGAGCCGGAGCGGGTCCGCAGCGGCCCACGAGAGTCAGAAGTGCAGTGTCTATGAGTATTAGAAAGCCACACTCGTTCATCCGAGCAGAGGTTTCTACTTGCCTCAATAGCTTATGTCTTCACCAAAGGGATCTGGAGTTAGATAAAAGGGAGTCACATCCTGACTGAAACTAGACCTGACTAAGACTTTGACTTCAGCACATCTCTGAGTTCAGCCCAGACTCCACTCGACGAACCTAGCCAGCAGCAGTGCAGCAGGATGGAGCCAACTCAGTGAAGTTGCCCTCACACCAGAACTGCAACCACTGGGATCACTACAACTTGTACGTATTCATGTGCCCGAGGAGGTGCCGTGCTACTCAGAAGAATGTCATTGTACAGGACAGACCTCGGCGGTTTAAAGGAAAACGACGAGTTGTACAATGAAGACGCTGACGATCGAGACACGGACACCGGGTCCTTCGTACCTGGTGATGAGGACCCTGTGTCTTCTTCAGTCGGAGACGCAGACGAGTCTTCTTCCGAGGGAGACAGGGACGGTCCTTGTTGGTCAGACCCAGATTACGATCCCGCTCTTCATTATTACAATGAAGATGAAGTCGCATATCGGCGGAGCAATGGCCTAGAATTCCAAGCAGAATTCGATGGAGGTTTTTGGTATAGACCGGGTGGTGGATGGTTCGTCGGCTGCGATCAACGACCCAAAGGAGTCGTGTTTGAAGATGATGTGTTCAATGATTGAATTTGTGAACCTTTTGCTTCTTGTGTATGATGTGTGGCTTATGTGACTCAATGCGTTTTTTTATTTTTTATTTTTTTTTACTTTGTCAACCCTGTGCTTACACATGACCCATATGCTTATGAAACCCTGAATGTGTACTAGTTACGTGATGTGCGTCTGTAACACAGTTATTCAATAAAAAAAACAGACATGCTCTATGGTGTACCTTCTTTATTGTGAAATCAAGTCACACACACATTCAAAAAATACCCTGCTTTCTGATATACAGCAGGTGACATCAACATCATCAACGGCAAACCATGGCTCAAATGAGTTGTGTTTTGTAGAGGACATGTGCCATGATGGTTTTTGACTTTGTCAACCCTGTGCTTATACATGAGCCATTCTTATTGTTATATATTGCTTATGAAGCCCCAAATATGTACCTACGTGATGTGTGTCTGTAACACTCAATAAAACAAACCACCCCCCAAAATTTTTTTTTTTAAAAAAAGCAGAGACTCACTCATGATGTACCTTCTTTTTATTATTATATCAAGTCACACAAGAACACACATGCTGCTACATGTTACAATAAACCTCACCACCGATTCTGATAGACCTTTCCCGGCCGTGTATCTCGTCTCTCGTGTGACAAAGAAGCAAGAATGCAGAGAGCATGTCGTCTCTGGTGTACTCTCCGTTTACAGACTTCTTGCCCCCTGTGGTCACCGTACTACCTTTAGCAGACTCTGTGATAGTGACCATTGACAGTTCTCTCAATTTCCCGAGTAGAACTTTTCCTTGCTGCGCGTGGGTGTCATCGGCGAGCCTAGCCTCAGGTAACGATATCACGTCGCGTGTCTCCAATACGCTCGCAGTGATATCTGTGGCCAAATTGACTCCCCTTTGCGAGCACCTGTACATGAACACTTCCTTGTTGGAACCCATCTTGTTACTTGAGACCGCACCCTGTGAGGTTCCCATGCTCGATTCGAGTATGCGAGTTGTCTTCATGGCCTCGGATAGCACAGCCCACCCCAGGGACATAACCGAGTCACAGTAATACAGCGTTTCTCTATTGATGGCCGAGACCGTACTGAGAACCATAGCGACTTTGGTCCTGGCGCCTACGTGCTTCCCTAGCATGTACTTGTTGTTGATATGCGACCACTTGCTGTAGAACTGGACCTTGAACCCGGAGCGTGCTAGCGAGTGATCGATTAGATTTTTTACATCGACCAGGGCATTGACGTAGGTGTTTTGTTCAAATACGATGACCACAGGGACTTCTTTCCACATGACTCTGGGCATGAGAAGCTTCAGCAGTCTGACATGAGCACTTAGCAGCGCAGCGTAAACTCGACTAACGTGATCCAAATCGCGTATCTCCAGCTCCTCCAGGGCCATAACCTGTGGTAAGCGGGTTGTGGGGTAGGGAGGTGTCAAAGAAAGACAGAAAGAAAGAAAGAAAGAAAGAAAGAAAGAAAGAAAGAAAGAAAGATGTAAAATTAGACTGTTAGCCAGGAGGATTTGAATACACAAGAAGTCACCATCGCCGACCTGTTCTGTCCCAGTTGTCAGGCAGCTCGAGAGGAAGTTGACACGTTGATGAGAATACCATGGGAGTACCTCATATCGCAGTACGAGTTCATGATAGTGTTCACTATGTTCCATCGTAACATACTCTTCTACTCTAACATGGATCACGGCCAGCTCAGAAGTCTTTACAGTCAGCTCGTGTCCTTCTCGCCCGCTAGGATACTCATGATCGACAACTTAGTGGCCGTTTACAACAAACGAGGACCTGGTAAAAATGCGTGTGATTCACTCCACGTTCCCATCGAGTTGTCCAGGGCTATAACACTTGCTATTGGAAACTGCGTCCCAGAGCAATTCGTGCGCAGCTGCATATCACGCTGCCAGTGGAAGGGGTACGGCGATAAGGTGCTAGCAGCGTTCGCCTCGGCCGAGGCCATTCGCAGCGGAGCCCTAAAGTACGTGGCCGTCATCAAGGAGAGCGTGCGGACAAGAGGATCTATTCACGTGGGGTCGAGACACAGGTAGGCTCTGACCACGGACGCACGTCTCATGTGGTCCAAGGTGAAGCTGTTGTTCGACAGGAACTTGTTTATGACCGAGGACTCGAAAGGAGTGGTGATGTCGGTCTTGGTGTCGCTGGACGACGTGCTGCTGCTCCCTGTGACTTCATTCTCGAACCCCTTTGGGGTGACCATGTTCATCAGCTCCTTCAGATGGTTGTCTACGGATATGTGTTGAGGACAGTACACTCCGAGACACGCGCACGTCAGTCCCGGTTCCCGCTCGTGACGCCTACACTTGAAGCTCTGTGAGACTACGTGGTAAGCCGGCTCCCCGTTTTCTCCGCGGATGTCGGCAACTTTGTTCAGCCACGGGGTGTTGTTGACGTGACTCGTGATGTGCACTTGCTTTCGCCCTCTGAATGCGATGTTCGGCAGCACGGCCAGTAGCACCTTAGAATTCACAAAGCCCACTTCGTCCACGAGGATGAGGTCGGCGCTCTGTCCTCTGCTAGCCTGTGAAGACACGAGATGTGGACATGAGGAGGGGTTAGGATCTCACTCATATTGACACTGGTTATTGCAAAGGTTCACATTTGAAATGAGAAGAAAAATGGATCGAGACATGAAAGAGAAGAGGAAAATAAAAACGACGGCGGAGCAAGGACAGCAACCGGGGCCGAGTCTCAGCGGGCCCAGCATGTATCATTCCCACGCGGAGTTAATAGAGGAGCCGCAATGGGTGAGCTACTGCGTCGAAGCGGAATGTTCTTTCATAGACCACAACCGGGGCTACGTGTGCCCAACACACTGCAGCAGGCATGTGTGCTCGGCTTCCAGTTGCTCTCTGATACAAGCCATGGCCACGCGGACCCGGTACCAAGCGCGCTCGTCCGAGTCGTCGTGCCCCGTCGCAGCGCTGCTCGTATTTCAGAGGCCTCAGTTGGAGTTCAGAGGAACCTACTACATGCCGGCTAAAGGGGACCCCATCGAAATGGGCTACGGTGCGATGGAATACGGACCGGGTACACATGTCTGCGACACGGAATTGACCGCAAACCACATCCTACTGAAAGCCTGCTTGCCTGTTATGATCGCACTGTTCTCCACGGTACTAACCGACGAATTCGCTGAACAATACAAGACGGTCGACAAGAGTCGCGTGTTGAGCAACTCGTCGAACGGTCCACGTCTCTCCTGGCCGGGCAAGATATTCGAGCTGGCCGAGGAGATACAGTTCGCCGGCAAGCACAGGCTGCGTTGCTCCAGAGACATGTCCTCCGTCGTGAAGGATGCTGTGTTGAAGAGCGTCGTGGCCACATCGACGTTGTTCAACTCGCGTAATGACAAGCTCACCCGGTTCATGAGGAAAGTGACGTGCAAGTACAACGATAGACACAGCAGGAGAGCTGACTTCTACACCATGGTGGTCATGCTGACACTGTGTCTCTTCCCATATTTAAAACATTGTGTACTCTGTGACCTATTTAACAACAGGACTTTAGTGATCATGTGCTTTGACAAGACTCGTACCAGGCACAACCAGTGGTCTACGCTCTCAACGCATGTCCACCTGCACGTGAACCAGCCCGAGTTTGTGAAGGGGGTGCTATCCAACAGCGATCTCGGAAGCCGTGCCTCCCAGTCAGATGCCCCGAGACCATAGCGAGCAACCAAAGGATCCTCGGGAGGTCCGAAGACAGCCCGCGTGTCAACCGGGGTCATGGTTTCACCGAACAAAGACGAGCGTGCCACTCACAGGCAAGAGGAAGACGCCTTGCTACGTGGGGTACTACGAAACAGAAGAGCCGAGACTCCAGGGGAAAGTGATGTGTCTCGAGCACTCTTAGCCTGGACCAGGACCGCACGAGCTTTGCGTCCAATGACTATGATGTGTCGTTTTCAATTGTCATACATACATGTGGCTTATTGTGTGTTCTGTGTGACTGTACAATAAAATATCACTCTCATGACACAAATGTTCTCTGGTTGATTAATTCGTATGAGGCACACAAAACAAAAACCGACGTTTGCGTCTGAGAGCTCAGGTGCCGGGGACAGTCTGAAGCCCACGTGATCTTGGTCGAAGACGTAGAGCCCATCGCAGGCCATGTCCATGGGCGAGTCTCCCATCCGTACGTAGCCATGATTCAGCTGTCGAAGCGTGCAATATGCCGTGATGTGCGAGAATAACCATATGAGGGAAGCTATCTTTCTGTTATAGGCGGTAGGTTGAACGGTCTTTTTCAGCTGTAGCTCAACCCCCTTGGCCAGAGGCAAAGCAATCATAGACACTCTCTGGGAATCCCTAATGCTCTTCACTAGACTCGACGCGATCTCTATAGGAAAGCCCGAAGCTATCAGGTGCTTGAATAAAACGATTCTCTCGGCCGTCAAGTTGTACCTAGGCTTGTATCGTCGCACGGGACCTATCATTGCCATGCACACGTACGAGAGCAGCTTGTCGTTGGTACCCGTCGACGCTGTGGACCTCAGGTTCATTCGCAGTTCTTCGAGTTTGAGCTGAGCACGGTGGAGCCTGTCGCGGGTAAACTCGGGGTACTGTTCCGATAGGACTTGGGCTCTCTCGCGGCTCCTGTTCAGAGAGCCGTACAATTGATGAAGGTACCGCAACGGGTAGGCACTCAGATACCTGGGGGCTTCTAGCTCCCCGAGCGTGTGCCTATGCGAGTTGAGTTCGTGGAATATTTCTTTACCCAACGTTTTCTGTTTGGTTATCTCATCCCGCCTCTTGAGTGACTCCAACTGCTCGAGAAACCTCATGGGTTTTAGACAGTTACCCGCGTTGCCACTGTCCTCGGCCTCGTCGGCGATGAACACGCTACCGCAGGGTCTGGCTCTCACCATTTCCCCGTGGTCGTCGATGTGGAGATTACCTGTCTCGTCCGAAGCCGGACCGTTGTCTTTCTGCACGCACATAAACTCTTCGTGCCTCAGCGTGAAATGGTAGCACAACATCCTCCGCCTCACGTCTTTCCATGTGTCTGCGGTTATCTCTGCTTCGAATAAACACTCGGGACACTCCTTGGTGTCCATAGCCAGCTTTGGCACAATGGGGTACCGAAGCATGAGTGATATGAAGTTCTGTAGCAAATTCAAAGTGTTCAGCGACTCTTCGTGAGAGCACGTGATGAACTCCCTGATCAGCTTCGCATATGCACTAACGACTTCGGACAGTGTCAGCGGTTGATTTGGGTTTCTTACTATGGTGTCTTGGTTGTCTACGCCTTGCACCGCGAGCCACACCGTGTATTCGTTTACACATCTGTCGCTAGGCTCTTCGGGCGTCGAGGCCGATAGCCTGGGCTCCTCGAACTCGTCTACGAAGCTCTGCAGCTGCGGGTCAATGTTCCCGTGCAACCTCGCTGTGCACGCGAGATTGTACAGGTCGATCACTCTCGGTCTGTGGCCTCGGAAAGACTCGCTCTCAGAGCCTCTAGCGCTCCCGGGACTGCAGCGTCCGCGATTTCCCTCTGCCCTTGCCACTCCGCTAGACACACCATGAGTCCTATCCATCTGGGGTCCTGTGAGCACGTCGGGCGTTTCACGTCACCTCTCTTGCAAACAGAGGGCCACAGTCTCGTTAGTTGCGCAAATGCAGATATGCCACTGTTGCCGATGAACTTCTCAGGCAGGTCGTAGCGCCCGGCAGGCTTGCTATACCCTGTAGTTGCTGAGTAGCAGGTCTCTCTTTCTATGTTGTGCGGCAACTCCCTGAATGTGTACACCAGTGCCCCCGGTCTCTTCCCGCGCCCGTTGGTCACGACCAGGCAGCGGCTGATCTCGCGAGCGAGTTTCACCGCCTCCTCTCTCCCCTCACGTACCACAAAAAAAACAGCCGCAAGAACGTCCAATTGCCGAGACTGGTTCTGACCTTAGACGGGAAACGCTCTACCTTGTCGAACTCGAACACGGGACCGAGCGTCTTAGAATAGGCTTGCAAGAGGAGCTCCTCTTCGTCTCCGCGAGGCAGCAGCTCGCAACTTTCAGACCGATCGCGCAGGCGCTGCGTGGACCTGACAACGCGTTTGACCCGTGGTGCGACACGCTCTGGGTCGAGGACGATCACGGTTACGAACTCGATGACATTTTACAGATATCACTCGGAGATGAGTCGCTTGAGACCTTTGAATCTCGAGACCTACCGGGACAGTTTGAGGAGCGGGATGTTCCGCTCGCTCGTTCACCAATAAGTGAATCTGGAACACACGAGTCCGGCAATGGTCCGATGGCCGAACCACGGCAGGACACCAGTGCCGAGGGTGAAAGCGCCAGAGCCCGGGGGCCTCGGCGCATTTGCAAAGGGCTTGTGATTGACGTAGACAAGTTGGGTTTTTACGAAGGTCTCCCTTTCCTGACTAACAGCGATGTGCATCTGGGATCAGAGAGGAACTGGGCCACGTTGGCGAGCATCAAAAACCCTTGCATGGCTAACATCGCGTCTACCACGTACGGAAAGACCCGGGGTGCGTCAACCGCGACACCACGTGCAAGCTCTCATGGTACACTCATAGAGGCACTCTGGGTCCTCTTCTTGCATTCAAAGAACAACCCCGAAGCTAGGTCAGCGTCAACCGACACAGCCGCTGCTGCTCCAGCGGAACCCTTGACACCCGAAGCCCTGGCCGTTATGGTACATCTAGCTGTGAAAAGTTTCAACTACAATGATACGACGCTCGCTGTCTGCAATGACATACACGGTCTGTTCAACGACCCGTGCAAGAACGAAGTCCAGTTTCTACCTGTAACAGCGATTGTAGGAGGTTTGTTTGGTGTCAACCTAGAGCTCAATGTTATTGGATACAAATATTGTGTTATCAACAAATACCACACGTGCTGGGCTCCGGGGTCCATCCATTACAATCGGGGCTTCTGGCATGTAGCGGCCCACGGTCTGAACCTACCCATAAGTGTACCCCGGGAGATGACGCATACACAGTGCTATCACAAGGGCCCATTACGCGCTTACACAAGACTGAATGATCTGAATGTGGTTAAAGTACCGAGTGATGGCCACTGCGGATTCCACACAGTAGCCAGGCTGCTGGGTCGAGACCGTGGCGCGGTAGAACGCAAATCCTTGGTCGAAGCCACTGTCAAATACATCGAGTCTAATAGCCACGACGAGTGCATCAAGGCATACCTACAGGCCGAAAATGTCGAGACTAAAGGTCTGACAGATCGTCTCATGACGTACCAGCGGTGGCTGACCGTGGACGAGGTCTCGTTGATGCTCAAGGCGCACGGCAAGCTCCCCGTAATGATCACAGAACGCTCATTTCCCATTTTTAACCCCGAGCGTAGTCATTTTCTTATCAGACACGGCCATTTTGAACCCGTGTTGAGTACAAGCTTGTGACATTGTGATAATGTGCATATGTGATTGCTGTATGAATAAAAACAAACAGAGATACACACTTGAAGCGTCTTTAATGTCCATAAACAGATGCAATCAAAGTAAATGCTACACTAACAAGGAACTTTCATAGAGGCAATGTCAGATACACAGTTTATGTATTTACAAGAAGAAAAAAAATCCAAAGCCATAGGCTCGTTATGGGACACTAGAAAGGTAAACGAGAGTCACAGAGGTAATAAAAAAGGATGTATTAGAAACACACTGTCTTCCTAGCCCCACAAGAACCGAAAGTGGTGATTGCTGTATTAGAAACACACTGTCTTCCTAGCCCCACAAGAACCGAAAGTGGTGAT
The DNA here is from genome assembly GCF_008315115.2 of Sander lucioperca. Classification (NCBI taxonomy): domain Eukaryota; kingdom Metazoa; phylum Chordata; class Actinopteri; order Perciformes; family Percidae; genus Sander; species Sander lucioperca. The sequence goes on along the minus strand of NC_050192.1, from coordinate 27,721,122 downwards.
TGCTGTATGAATTAAAAAAACAAACAAACTGAGATACACACTTGAAGCTTCTTTAATGTCCATAAACAGATGCAATCAAAGTAAATGCTGTAATAACAAGGAACGTTCACACAGGCAATGTCAGATACACAGTTTACGTATTTTATGTATTTAGGTAATAAAAAGAATGTATTAGAAACACACCGTCTTCCTAGCCCCACAAGAGCCGAAAGTGACATTGATACTATCTTCACTAAAGAGGGTTGTACAAGCTGTAGAGTGACATGCTTTGGGTAGGAATGTGAATGTGAATGTCTCCACTCCTGCACTGATCGAGACTCCCATCGAGAGGGTTGTACCAGCTGTGGACGGACACGCTTTGGGTAGGAATGTGAATGTCTCGATTGCCATGTACATCTACTCCACCACTGCACTGAACGACATTCCCAGTAGCCGTTCCATGTGTCTTGGGCACAGACCCCACGGTTTGTTTACGATAACCGAAGCTGCCCGAATTCGGTTTTCTCTTCTCTCTCTCTGCTTTAGGTTGGTAGCGGATCACCTGAGCCAGGGCTGGCAGCTCTGTATCAAGCACGGGCTCTACTACAATGGCTCTGGTCCATTGGACGAACTGGTTTTGTATCTGTATGTGGAACGGCCCGTAGGGCTCGAGGAGGAAGGTCTTGGTTTCCAGCGTGATGTGTGTGTACCGGTCAGAGCCTAGTATGGTCTTCAGGTCACTCTCCGCCGAAATCTCTAACTCGGTGAATTTGCCCAGGTTGTACACATTGTAGATGCGGGGACTCAACATCGCTCCACATATGTATCGTGTCGACCAGGCATCCGATAAAGTCAACTCTGAAGGCACTGTCCCATCTCCAAATCCTTGCCGGCTGTAGCCACTTCATAGCGAACCCCAGAACCCTGAGCGCTACGATCTGCGCTCGTAGAAGGCACTGTAGGACATGGTAGGCTAGGATGACTTTTTCGCGATCCGCAAACCCCATTCTGTGCAAACAGCTCAAGTTCCAGTCTCCTGCGGCCTCGCTTACAAATATACCTACGCCAGTCCTGTTCATAGGCGCCTGCATAAGGTGCAGCGCGAACGTCCTGGGTACGAACGGGTGCACTTGGAGACGGGTGTGCATGTCCAAGATGTCTTCTATAATCTTGACGTCGTCGTAGATAACCCTTTGCACCAACAACCCAGGTACATTCGTCATGGTGTTGACGAGGCCCAGATGCCTCGGGTCTCGAACTTTAATCAAAAGGAGCGTGTTTGAGTCGCTCCTTTTCCTAGCCGGCACCTTGTCGATTATCAACTCGACATGTTTGAAGCCCTTACTGGGATGCTTCGCCAGATCCACAGCTCGATATGTTTGTGTAGAGGACTGGCAGCTCATTGTACTGCATGGAACCTTTCGGTCATAGGCGAAGTGCTCAGGGTGGGCAATCTCGTCGCGTATGTCATACACCATAGCTGCGTAGGGTTGATAGCCGCTTTCGTTCAGTTCCTTGGTAGTCAAACCTCTTGTTCTCCAATTGCGTTTCCAAGCCAGTGAGGTCTCAAGCGTCTCCAAGGGCCCTAGAGCCACCTTCTCATTCGCGTGCAGAGGTTCTAACATCGCCACAGGTTCTAACGTCGACACAGATCCTGGCACTGCGGCAATCCATCCCCATTCGCTGTTTGACAGCTGCAGGCCTGGGGTGTGTAGCAAGTCCGTTTCTTGCTTGGGTTCTTTGGTAGTTACACCTTTTGTTTCCACAGATCCGGCCACTGCGACAATCCGTCCCCAATCGCTGTTTGACAGCTGCAGGCCTGGGGTGTGTAGCACGTCCGTTTCTTGCTTGGGTTCTTTGGTAGTTACACCTTTTGTTTCCACAGATCCGGCCACTGCGACAATCCGTCCCCAATCGCTGTTTGACAGCTGCAGGCCTGGGGTGTGTAGCACGTCCGTTTCTTGCTTGGGTTCTTTGGTAGTTACACCTTTTGTTTCCACAGATCCGGCCACTGCGACAATCCGTCCCCAATCGCCGTTTGACAGCTGCAGGCCTGGGGTGTGTAGCACGTCCGTTTCTTGCTTGGGTTCTTTGGTAGTTACACCTTTTGTTTTCGATTTACGTTTCCGCCCCACTGAGGTCTCAGGCGTCTCCGAGGGCCCTAGAGTCAGCTTCTCATTCGCGTGCACAGGTTCTAGCGGCGCCACAGATCCTGCCACTGTGACAATCCGTCCCCAATCGCTGTTTGATAGCTGCAGGCCTGTGCTGTGAGAGTGTAGCAGATCTGGATCAGTCACTTCCACAGCCAGGTTGACTTGCTGAGGAACCAGAGGCTCGGGCTGCTGCCCCTGCAGGAACCCAAATCCACTGGGGTTGTTCGTATCGTCTGCTGCCGCTATGATCCTGTTGAGATTCTCATGATCGTTGATGAAGCCATTGAAAGCATCAAACAGCATAACCCTCGTAGATGGGCAAATGTACATGGCGTCGTCATTGTCTTCAGTTCCCTCGTGAAACACCGCACTAGTCTGCGTCCTGGGAGTGTTTGAAGCCTGAGAAGTCTCTGTGTTATCGAGGAGCACATCTCCCAAGCTCATCGGTGTTGGAAACCATCCCCAGCTCTCAATGTTCGCTATCAGTGGAGCAATTGCATAGGTGTTCTCAGTGAAGTGTAAGTTCGTGGCATATCTCTGAGGCTCAATATTACTATCAAAATAGATCTGGCTACCACAACCGGCGTGCGACTCGTGGTGTCTCTCTGAGACCGATTCAGTGTGACTCTCTGAGACCGTGGAGAAACCTGACGATGAGCAACTGAGGTCATTGCCCACTTGTCTGCATAGCTTCTGCAACTCTCTGACAGCATTCTCAGTTGTATCGTGGGGCTTCTTGTCTGCCACGTCCTATCTTTGGAGCGTTTGTCCTTGTGTACACGTCCACCGCTCCTCGAGCCCGTGTTGCCGTTGAAACTGTTGCGCCCTGTGTGGTAGCTGACAAAGCGCTCACCAGTCTCTGGGAGACCTCAGGGTTAAATGTAGTGAATCCCGCCTTGTCACGAATCCCGCACGCCTCACCTTCCTTTAGCAACTCTATAACGCTGACACTTAAGGGTTGCTTAAATCCCAGATCCAAAAGCTTACCCTCAAGAGCTTTGTGTGTTCTCGAGTCCTTACCCAACCACACGTCCGGCACGTCAACCTTGCTCATGTCCCTAGGGCCGGCTGTATCTGGTCTCAGTGTTGCCCATTTCTCGTCGCTAACCAGCCCGGCCCTGCAAAACGTCCAAGTGTCTAGCAAGACCTGGTCTCGCTGGGTTTTGCTGGGACTCTCCACTGAGCCCTCTCCCGGGTATGGTTTGTTACAGTTCCACCAGTCCTCGAGCTTCTCCTGTTTTACGACGGCAGTGCAACTTCCCTCGGGTGCATACAATATACACATTGCCAGAGTAGCGCACGCTTTGCGGAAACACGTTTCGTCCTGCTCGGAATTGCTTGACCTGTACATCCTGGACAGTGAGACAAACGGTAAAAGCGATAGCACGTCTCCGGTCTCACAGTGTACAAAGAACGCTGTGACGAGGTTGTGCATTGCATACAAGTGTCTGGGAGGTCTCATGTTTGCCAGGCACGTGTCTCTGAGAGAGCCCATCACCCCTAGAAAGACCTTGCTGACATGAGCAGCGAGCTGGTCCTGGTTCAGGGGTTTGTCTGGCACGCGCCTCATCCAAGAGCCCAAGGTCTGCCATCGACAATCCAGAGTCGTCACCACGTGCATCATCACAGCTTTCTCCCTATTCTCCTTGTTTGCATCCTCAAACACCAGACAATCGAGTCTGGGTGCCAGCATTTTGCTGCAGGCCATGTGTTCCCAATCCATTCTCGGGGCTGCGAGCCTCCGGTCCCCGCACGTGGCTTGTCTTTCTTTGTAAGCCCTGACAGCGGACTGTAGAATATCTTCGACGTGCAACCGTGGCAGCATCACCCTCAACGAGAACGTAGACACCTGTCCCCTGGACAGGTTGGTTATCTTCGTTTTCACGTCCACGTCGGCGGAGCGTGCAGCAGCATGACTCATTTCGTGACACAGACACTGTGTCTTCAGGAATGTGTACAGCGGTTCGGGTTTTCTGCCAATGAACATGTCACTCCTTATGCTCCATCTGTTGTTATCGTCGTTGGCGTCGTCGGTTTGCAACTGAAGATACCGAGGAATGGACACTGTCAGTGTCCTGGAACTTCGTTTGTCTTGTATTCGCCACCACAGCTTTAGGAACCTTTCCGGGGAGCCACCCTGGTCAAATGTGCTGTCGGTGTTTTTGAGTTGTCCAAATATGTAGCTGGCAATGCTGCTTCTGGCTTTTGCGGTCTTGTGGAACACGCACTGTTTGCTCCGTGCGAGTTCCACAAACAGCATCACGAAGTACGGCGTGTGCATTAGAGCCAAGTGCTCCAAGCGTGCCCAGACACCGCTCACATGGGTATTATGGCCAGTAGTTTTAGTCTTAAAATGCCCCCCTGTCACTGACATTGCTATGTGCCGGCAAAGTATGCAAGACCCATTGTTGCCATCAAAGAATGTGCTGAGATTCACGGGACCACGCTTTAGCTTCTCGGGGTGGTAGTAGAAGTCTGTGTTCGAGCCTGGGGTCGGTGTTGTTGTCTTTTATGTGTGCAAGTATTGGATGATATCATCTGTGCAGGCAAACGCCTTGTCACGGTCACGACGTTCGAGGGCTCCGCAATGAACGGCTGCGGCGACGGCCTTCCACTTAGCGACTTCATCCGGAGGCTCCATTGCACACTGTACAAAACAAAAACAAACAAAAAAAGTGAGATAGCAATTAGTGGTCAAAACAATTATTGTAGCCACCATAAGACTAACCGCGGCAAAGTCCGACGAGTCCCCAGTTCACATATGTGGGACTATAGAGCTGTAAAACACATAGTGTGTAATAAATATGTGAAACACAACGTGTGTCTAGTCAGAGTACCTTCAAAGTCTGAAAATGTTCAGTGATGTATCAGTGTCCCTGACAGTATGAGCTATCATCATCTTGTATGTCATGTCCCTGGCATGATAGTACAGGGTATGCTGCACGGCAGATCCCTGGCAACTAGTTCCAGCTTGCTCGCGAGTCCACTCTACCAACGACTTAATGAGCACAGCAGTGATAGGTGAAGCACACCCACGTCTGACCCCGCAGCTAAACGGCGTAGGTTGATAGCACCCCAAACCGGGTAAGGAATACCACACAGACGAGTCCGAAGAAGGAGAGCCCATCCTGCTCCTATGTCCCGGCAGCTTGCCGATCGTGCTGGTTGCCAGATTTCGATCTCCCTCAAAGTGCGTGTGTATGAAGAAAGAGTCACTCGTACTAGGAGGCTCGGGTAGAGACGTGGGAAACCTGTCCATGTCCATGAGTATATACTTAACTACGTACAGTCCTGGTCTGTGGTCTACCATCTGCACCTCATTTGGTAGGTCGGGCTTGAGACCGAAGAGCCGCGCTAAAACGTTACACTCGATGTCCTGAACGTTGTTGCTGTGGTTTGACCACACTAAAGCTCGCAGTCCTTGCAGTTTGGGGATTGCGTTGATGCAAGCGGTCATAGTGTCGAAACCCTTCCACCTTAGATCTATGACGCACACCTGATCTGTGCGCATGGCAACCTCATGATGCTCACACGCGGTTTGCGTCGAGCAAGGCTTGATGAGCCCCAGTGCCCTTGCTTCTCCGAACAATCTGTTCCCGTATTCCGGCGGGGACACGGGGGCGAGATTCCGGCCGATCACGTACAAGGCACTTAAGTTCTCACGACCGGGGTAAATGTCTATGGTGATGTTGCCGGCTAGCCCGTCCTGGTCTCCGAACTGCTTCGCGGGAGCATCAAAGTTGAACTGTTCCAGAACCGTCAACGGTCTCTCCACAGTGCAGCCAAAGTGACGTGGAGGCGTCCTATACACGTACAGACCCGGAGGAAGACTTTTGGACTTTGTGAGCTGATAAACGATCACCGCGTCACAGCACTTGGGGTATTGGAGGCTCCGATTCCGCATCAGCCAACTGTATGCCATAACCACGTTGTCCATTTCATAAGGCCAAAGAACTTTGCTAGAGTTATTCTGGCATTTCCCAGCGCGTTGTAATGTGTGGGCGTTCCCTGTGGCATTGGGTACAAAAGGGCTAGCTTTCTGCTTGCTCACGCTTTCTTCCTGCGAGTTAGAACAACAAACTGACTCACATGAGCACAGATTATTCTTCGAGGCGTGCTTACGCAGTGTCCTCACTGCGTGTCCGAAGTTGAATCTGTGGGCCGGGCAAGGCTTCACTAGCTCCTCCGTAAGATCACTCAACGTGACACCCTCGGCTCCGGGTATGTATACCACGTGGCCTATCACGGGGACGGGGTCCAGAGTTAACGCCTTGAACATCGGGCAGCACAGAACACCAGGAGCCGACGACGACAACCCCGCTTCCAGTGGCATAGTTCCCGAGGCCCTGCTGAGAGATTGTGAAAAGAAGCGAAAAAATGCACCGGTGAGAGCTGTCCGGAAAGTGACGAATCTCTACAGGAGAGTTTCCACAGTCACTTATAGAGACGTTGGGACCGGGAACAGCAAACGCCTGAATTCGTGCAGTGCAAAGTGTTTCGTGTGCCTGGTCACCTTGGTCAAAAGCAGCAAAGACAAGCAGAGGGCAGGCATTAAACTGCGTTGTCAGTGTAACGTTCGCGTGTGTGCTACCTGCTTCAAAAACAACCCGGAATGGCACGTGAGTGAGCCTCACTTCACAAAGTGCCCAACCCTCTCGGGCTTCATCTGCACAGTCTGCGCGTGCTTCAAAGGCGTGAAGGAGAAACTATGCTGCATGTGGATGTGCACTGGGTGTTCCTCTGAACTCCGAAACCAGGGTTCTCAATGTTTGAAATGCTCAGCGAGCCTGAATCTGTGTTCCAAGCGTGACACCCAAACCTTGTATAGGCCGCACGACGACGATGACGACGACATGCGTGGGGACACAGCAAACACTAGCTCCCTCGTGTCTGCAGAGGAAACCACTGCCGATTATAGAGAAGCGATGAGATCACGGGTTTTCGACAAGGTGTCGCAGAGTAGACACTTCTCTGCATCAGACATCAGAACCCTGTTCCCTGAGTGCTTTGCCCCGCAGGTGTGCACGTGCACGTCCAGTTGCGCTACAAACACTATGTGTGGGAGCTGCACCCCCGTGCTGACCCTGCTGCAGCTACTGGCCAAAAATCCGCATCCTCTGCTAGCTTCTCTCGCAGAACGTGCTATACCAGGCAGGGCTCTTGCTCGCAACGTGTATGACAGAGCACTGCTGAGTGGCATGCTCAATGATCAGCAACTGCCCTCGTGTGTCAACGGGAACTCTTGTAAGGGTTTGCTGGTGAACCCGCTAGACAATCCCAAGCCCCTACCCTCACTGATCTCCCCTTCGTCATACGGCGGCTTCGTCTCGAGCAGAACCGAAACCGGAGAGGCTCAGCAGATCAACCCGTGTCGATGTATCCTCTGCCTCCTGTTCAACCAGTCCGCTGCCATTGCGCAGATGTACAGCGCTGAGAGTCTACGACTGGAACCTCATCCCACTGGACCCGTGTATTACTTCAATATTAAACTCTCTCCTGATGTTGGCGTGCCCGAGGTTTGCATCGATAGGTATCAAGGCAACGTTGTTGACTTTCAAGGTGCAGTGGGCAGCTACAAACCAACTTTCTACTACAATTGGAGAGACTTGTTAAAGGTGTTACGCAGAGACAATGCTGGAAAGATAGCGGTTTTACCTTCACAATGATCCCGCAGTGTGCTGTAATATGACGGTGAACCCGCTGATTCGGTCCTCGATCCAAGCACGTCTGTGGTTTAGACCACCAGTCTGAGTTCAAGCGATTGACGATCCAACAATCGGTTGATAGTCTGACGAGTGGGTATCATTTCCCTGCAACTCTGGCTTCATTAACACATCTACTCTTCCCAGACAGACATACCCAAACAAGCAACCACTAGAGTACCACCTCAAACCTGGCCTCACACAGAGTACCTTACCATGGAGAAAATTCTTACCCGAAAAAGAGTCAGCTACATACAGGCCAGTGACTTGGCCAGAGTGAAGCACGTCGCAGATGCACTTTTCCACCATGACATGTTGACACCGGAAGAGCTCGAGTGCATACAGTCTATAAGAGGCACTCAGGACAAGGCCATGGCGGTGATTGATTATGCAAGGAAGAAGGGATCCCTGGTTAGTAAGAAGTTGATGGAAGCCTGGGAAAACTACCAAGTCGTCACTGGAACCACGGCAGCACCTGCGGTCTCTGACTACACACTCGAGATCTTGGACGAGCTCGCCAATCATGATATTGAGAAGCTCAAGTGTTCCATGCTTACCATGCGAGTCTATGGACGCTGGCCTATCACTCGTGCCGATTTGCGCCGTTTGACTCACAGAACCCAGATAGCAGACGCGATTGTGCAGCACTACAAAGATAAAGCCAAAGCGGTCTTGCTCATGCTGCTGGAGGACATAAGTCGTAACGATCTGGTGGAAAGGATCCGCAGTGGGGCCTGTGACCGAATGTCAAGTCGGCGAGGAACTGTTACCCTCGCTGGAGATCGCAACGCCATCCAACGAAATGCAGTTGATGTCAGGAGGAAGGTGTGGCATACACTTGAAGACCTAACCAAAGACTCTTTAGAAAGGTTCATATGGTCGCTACATCTTCCAAGCTACAAGTCTGAATGTATCACGAATGTGAGCGACCTCGTTGAGGTACTCACAGAGCATGTGGACCGTGACACGGTCATGTACGTGGAAACTGTCTATGCAGCTCTGCGTAAGATCAAGAGACACGACGTAGCACAAACCTTGGCTACGTACATATCTAGCCTTAGCATCTGAACTTCAGTGTGCCCTAAACAGGTTAAGAGTCTTACTGTACCTACCCATTACACAGTACTGTATGAATAAAAAATTAATGCTGGTCAACGTGTGTTTGTATTGATTTCATGTGAATTGTGCGAACGGTTCAGTGGCTTGGGATAGATAGCTCTCAACGAAAAGCTAAGTGTTGGAGAACCGTGGCCTTCGTGTTAAAATGGTATCAGAGACACCAAAGGACAATAACAAGCAGGGTAACGATCGCTCTCTAAAACAAAAAAAAAAGCTATATGAAGCTATTGGACAACTTTATTCTTTGCTGTGTGTTTGCTAGTATGCGTATCACGCACAGGTTTTGGAATTGGTGGCCGACACTCGACCAGAGTCATAACCTACCCCTGTCGAACAGATGCTGTGAAAATTAAAGTAAACGGACAAACTTTTTTTTTTTCACCGTATGGGGCATGTTTACCGTAGGTGTAGCGCACACAGGCTTTGGAATTGGTGGCCGACACTCGACCAGAGTCATAACCTACCCCTGTCGAACAGATGCTGTGAAAATTAAAGTAAACGGACAAACTTTTTTTTTCACCGTATGGGGCATGTTTACCGTAGGTGTAGCGCACACAGGCTTTGGAATTGGTGGCCGACACTCGACCAGAGTCATAACCTATGCCTGTCGAACAGATGCTGTGAAAATTAAAGCTATCGGACAAACTTTTTTTTTTATACCTGACCGTGCCTTTAATATGTATATATTACAGTTTTTTTTCGATTGCTGTCGTTTGACAGTGGGCACAACTGGAGTCACATGTGCAAAACTCTAACTACAGTCTGCACAGCAGCAGTTCATGTGGGGACCAAACGCTAGTTCGTTTTTCATTGCTTGAACACAGTTTTCAAAACTCTACACACTTTTTCCATGACTTTAACCACACCGTGCACACGTGGATTTACAGCACTTTGTTCAAATGCTAACACACTGCTGTCAAAACTGTTAACCACGCATTCAACACAGAATAGATTTCAGTCTGGTGCCTATCAAACACCGCTGATTGCAATTTTAGGCCTTCAGCTGAAGGCCTAAGCAGGCTTGTTTTAGACTAGGCCCACTTAGTGAACATATATGGTATTTACACAGAGAAAGCTCAGAAAGCCTCTAACTACAGTGGATTTACAGCACTTTGTTCAAATGCTAACACACTGCTGTCAAAACTGTTAACCACGCATTCAAAACAGAATAGATTTCAATCTGGTGCCTATCAAACACCGCTGATTGCAATTTTAGGCCTTCAGCTGAAGGCCTAAGCAGGCTTGTTTTAGCCTACTTAGTGAACATATATGGTATTTATACAGAGAAAGCTCAGAAAGCCTTTTTTTTGTATACAAACACTAAATAAGAAGTAAACAATTATACACTGTACCGTTTGAAAATAACAGGTAAAAGAGCAAGGATACCAACATGTCCAGGTAAGATGTCTGAGGTTTTATATACACGTATGTACCTTTAGTTTTTTTCAGTAATTCCATAAATTTCTAGAGACAAAATACTATATCAAAGAAAACTGCTGATTTTTCAGTCCTTCTTATTTACCTTACTTAATAATTTATATATATTTTTCTTAAATAAACTATTGAGTAGTGTCAAGTCACTGAAATTGTTCAAACTGTAAAGATGAAAAGTTGTTTGTAATTTCTGTATTGGTGTTTGATGCTAGTGTTTTTTTTTTTACTCTCAGTGTGTTCTGAGTGACAGTGTTTGGCTGTACTGAGCCTGTTTTGAGACGTGTGTTAAGAGTTGTGTTGCTTTAAATGAGTTTTGCAGGTGATGTGAACTGTTTAACTCAGGTGACTGTTGGTAATGTAGACTGTGGCTTGAGTTTTGCACATGTGACTCCAGTTGTGCCCACTGTTGTTTAGCAATACAAAAAAAAACAGTAAAAAAAAAATCTGTTGTATGTCTCATAGGGGCTTTCATGTTAAAACAGTATTGGAGACACCAAAGGACAATAACAGGCATGGTAATGCTCCTTCTCTAAAAACAAAACATGAAGCATGTGTGTGTGTGTGTGTGTGTGTGTGTGTGTGTGTGTGTGTGTGTGTGTGAATATATATTTTTATTGATGCCAAATCGTAATTACCGGTATTGCAGCAGCAAAAATATCAGACATATACAGAGCATACATTAAATAATAGACACAATATACATGAAATAATAATAGAATACTACACAAGCAATAGTTTTGAAATCTACACAATGTGAAAATAAAATATACAACTGTTGGATGTAGATACACCTATTGTGCAAGGTTGTGCAAAATGCATTCAGTGCAGTTGCGATGTATATGAGTCTTATTTCACACTCAGAGATGAAGTGTTGAAAAGTCTAATCGCCTATGGTAGGAATGATTTCCTGTAGCGGTCCATGTGAAATCGAAGCTGTCAGAGCCTCTTAGAGAAGACGCTCCTCTGGTCGGGGTTATCAATGATAGATAACAGTTTGTTCAGTGACCTCCTCTCCACCACAGCTTCAAACGTCTCCTGTTTGCAGCCAATATCAGAGCCTGATCAGGTTGTTCAGTCTGTCTCCAGCAGATGGCGGAAGAGAACATGTTTGCAGCCAACATCAGAGCCTGATCAGTTTGTTCAGTCTGTCCCCAGCAGATGGCGGAAGAGAACAGAGTGCTGGCCACAACAGACTGGTAGAACATCTCCAACATTGTGCTGCACACGCTGAAGGATCTCAGCTTCCTCAGGACATAAAGTCTGATCGTCCCCTTCTTGCAAACAGCAGTGCTGCGTATCTGCACTCCTTAATCACGTACATCCCTGTGTGTGTGTGTGTGTGTGTGTGTGTGTGTGTGTGTGTGTGTGTGCTGCTGCTTTCACTCCATAGGCAGACTGCCGGTCAGAAAACAAACGCAGGTGTAGTCTGTCACAAATTGAGGTGTGTGTGTGTGTGTGTGTGTGTGTGTGTGTGTGTGTGTTTAAAAAAAGCAAGGGTTATTTTACCCTTCCTCAGGCAAGTATTTACCTTTCACAAATTATACTTTGTTGAAAACCTCTGAATAGACAAAGAAACACGCAAACTAGCTCAAAAAATAAAAGGTACAAAGGGATAACACACCTAAACATTATAAATCAATATTACATATATGAAGTATATATACATACATATCCAAAAAGTAGGTTGAACACATCTGAATAGAATAAAAAAAACACAAACTAGGTCATTGTTGACAGTAACAATTCCATAACCATCATGTATAAATCAATATCGCATATATATATATATATAAAGTATATATATAAAGTATATATATATAAAGTATATACATACACATGTATCCAGTTTCAACAAGGTTAACTGGAAGAAACACGCTGCTACAAACACGATGGGGGACATCTCCCATCGTCTTCTGAAACACAAAGCACACGGACAAGAAACAAAATGAGCTAGTCTTCCCTCACAGGTTAAATTAATCGTTATGGACACCATGATTTGAACAGAAATACTCATTTACACACGTGGGGTAAGGGTAGGGTTAAAAAAAAGTCTCACCTCCTCCTTCAGCAGAGAGCACCCGGTCCACTGTCTCAGAGTCAGTTTGTTCAGTCTGTCCCCAGCAGATGGCGGAAGAGAACAGAGTGCTGGCCACAACAGACTGGTAGAACATCTCCAACATTGTGCTGCACACGCTGAAGGATCTCAGCTTCCTCAGGACATAAAGTCTGATCGTCCCCTTCTTGCAAACAGCAGTGCTGTGTATCTGCACTCCTTAATCACGTACATCCCTGTGTGTGTGTGTGTGTGTGTGTGTGTGTGTGTGTGTGTGTGTGCTGCTGCTGCTTTCACTCCATAGGCAGACTGCCGGTCAGAAAACAAACGCAGGTGTAGTCTGTCACAAATTGAGGTGTGTGTGTGTGTGTGTGTGTGTGTGTGTGTGTGTGTGTGTGTGTGTGTGTTTAAAAAAAGCAAGGGTTATTTTACCCTTCCTCAGGCAAGTATTTACCTTTCACAAATTATACTTTGTTGAAAACCTCTGAATAGACAAAGAAACACGCAAACTAGCTCAAAAAATAAAAGGTACAAAGGGATAACACACCTAAACATTATAAATCAATATTACATATATGAAGTATATATACATACATATCCAAAAAGTAGGTTGAACACATCTGAATAGAATAAAAAAAACACAAACTAGCTCATTGTTGACAGTAACAATTCCATAACCATCATGTATAAATCAATATCGCATATATATATATATAAAGTATATATATAAAGTATATATATATAAAGTATATACATACACATGTATCCAGTTTCAACAAGGTTAACTGGAAGAAACACGCTGCTACAAACACGATGGGGGGACATCTCCCATCGTCTTCTGAAACACAAAGCACACGGACAAGAAACAAAATGAGCTAGTCTTCCCTCACATGTTAAATTAATCGTTATAGGACACCATGATTTGAACAGAAATACTCATTTACACACGTGGGGTAAGGGTAGGGTTAAAAAAAAAGTCTCACCTCCTCCTTCAGCAGAGAGCACCCGGTCCACTGTCTCAGAGTCTGCAGGATGAGAGGTTCCTGTGTGCCCTGTTTTATAGAGAAGCACACACACACACACACACACACACACACACACACACACACACACAATGGCCTAAGTCATTTTGTTTCAGGTTTTCAGAAACCTGAAAACATAAATATATATAAATATATATATATTTATATATATATATATATATATATATATATATATATATATATTTATATATATATATATATATATATATATATATATATATATATTTATATGTAGCAATTAAGTATTCAGAATTGTATGCACAAACAAAGACCAATTGATTTGTAATACTGAAATAGCCATAGTTGCATGAAGTATGAATAGATAACATTAGGTCTTGCAGGGGACTTTACAGTTTTCTCAATTGCTTAAACACATTTGCCCACTCTGACATCACATTTTCAAAACAGTTAACACACAGGATAAAACTGAAGCTCAATGGCCAAAATTACTCATTTTGTTTAAAACAAATTAAAAGCATGCAACATAAGCAAATATTTCCATCAAACACCACAACTTGTGGTCAAATTAATTTATTATTTCGCTCCCCTCACATGTTAAAGTAATCGTTATAGGACACCATGATTTGAACAGAAATACTCATTTACACATGTGGAGTAAGGGTAGGGTTAAAGAAAAAAATGTCTCACCTCCTCCTTCAGCAGAGAGCACCCGGTCCACTGTCTCAGAGTCTGCAGGATGAGAGGTTCCTGTGTGCCCTGTTTTATAGAGAAGCACACACACACACACACACACACACACACACACACACACACACACACACACACACACACACACACACACACCGTCTGAGGGCCGCATGTCACATTAAAGTCCCCTGCAAGACTTCATGTTAGCTGTTCATACTGCATGCAATGGCTATTTCAACATTACAAATCAATTGCTCTTTGTTTGTGCATACAAGGAAAGAAATAAGAAAAGAAAAGAGAACGGCGGAAACATGTTTAAATTTAGGAAAGAAATGGTTTTGGTTGAAAACAGGAGTTTAGTTATCTGTAAGGATAGAAACAGGAGTTTTAGTTATCTGTAAGGAAAGATATTCTGTTCATTATGGCTAAAATAAGAAGAGACCGTTTTCTTCGAAGGAGAACGTTTTCAAAAATTGTTAAAACTTATGAGGCTTCTTTGGAGGATGTGAAAATATGCTAGACTATAGTAAAAATAAGAAGCTTGAAATTAGTATTTGTGTTTTATGTTTTGTGTCGGTTTGTTTTTGGCCTGTGTCATTGTTGTTTTAATGTGGTCGGTTGAAGGAAAAAACGGAGGAACAGCTGGTCTGTTTGCTGATTGGTGTGTGATCAATTTTGACTCGTAGTGTTTCCACCTGGGTAATTGTGTGCTAATTGAGCAATATTGAATGCTGTGCTTTCTAAATGACAACATGGTGTAGGCAATGATAAATTAAGGGATTTGTGTGTAGAGTTTTGCAGTAACAGTTCAACAAATCTGACTCGTGTGTCAAAACCAGGGAATAGTGTTTATAGTTTAGTGAAATGGGTGTGCTTTTTGAAAATGGCATTATAGTTTTGAAATTTTAGTTCAAAAGCCTGGTTATAGTGTTTAAGCAATTGAGAAAA